>NC_090826.1:176739700-177343450 GCF_028021215.1 Eschrichtius robustus
ACAAGTAAAAAGTTTAAAATAGATTTCTTAAGATTCTAAATTATTTGTTCTGCATAATAGAAAACAAAATAAGACCAAAAACTAAAATAATACTTATAGGAGCTATTATTTTAGCTTGAAGTTTTGAGAAATTATATGTTTTATTCAAGGTCATAGAGACAGGGAGAAGCAAATATCTGGAACCAGCTTGTGTTTTTTCCCCTACTAAAACATTCTGTCAAATAGCAAAATGGCAGTTCTCATTCTTATCACAATTTGATTTAATTGGTATTCTGGAAAACCCTTACTATAATTATTATCATATACTCCTTTGTCTCTCTTAGCTATTATTCTGAATCCTTATATAGAGCTACAACAGTATTGTCTTCATACACATTTATATCTTCTACATCTAAATTGTATCAAATTTTATTTCAAATTGCTTCATAGATTTTGCATTATTTTCCATTCTTACTGTCACTATCCTGGTCTACACAGTCCATCAGCTAGTTATCGAGTTATTGAGGTTGTTTCAGTTCTGCTCACGTTTTCTCTAGTCTCCTTTCAACTCCTCTGGAATAGTGGACAGATATTGGAAGACCACTGTCACCCTGTCAGTACATTGACCAGGATCCTATAAAATGTTTTTGTTGCCTAAACAATCACAATAGGAGCAATAGGAGCCCTTACCACTTGTTCAACTCCCTACCTAAATTTTATAATAAACAATGAACTTGGATCAAGTCAGTGGTTTCCTCAAAGCCCCCTGAACATATTCCTGACACCTTCCTCTGTGTGTTACTGATTATTGTCTTTCAACTATAAAAGCCCTTCCTATTCTCAATTTATCTAATTTTCAAACATTAAGCAGCAAAAAAAAAAAAAGGGCCAGTTTCTCAAAAAAGCTTCCTGTAGCCATGACTCTCTCCACTCCAGGAAAATTGGCTCCCATACTCTGATAGTAATAACTCCTATTCCGAGGACTTGTCTCTACCAAATAGGAAAATGATTAGTATTCCAATCTCAGAAGACGTTACTTTACCTCTCTTTCAACTAACCTGAAGTACCTCCTTAAAAAATTCATTTATATATTTTTTTCTAAAACTAAAATAATATTTACCAGAAAAAGCCATTTCAAGGAAGTTTTGAATCTTCTCCTGAAAAATAATTTGGTAAGGTATCCAAAGCACAAAGATGTCAGGAGTGTTCACTCTGTTCCTTTCACACATGATACAGTCAGACAAGAGAGAGTGTGTGGAAGATAAGGTTAAGGAGTGTTAGGATAACCTTTGCCTAGGAAGTGACAATTAAGCAGACAACTGAAGGTTGCTAAAGAGTTAAATAGAGAAAGCATGCAGAGAGAATAGAAATAGGAAGGGAATTCAAGGGTGCTGAGGTAAGAAGAAATAAAAGATGCTGATGTAGCTGGAGCCCAGAGAGAGAAGATGGAAGTAGAATGAGAAAAGGCAGAGTTCAAATAATACAGGACTTTGTAAAACGTATTAAGGATTCTTGAAAAGTATATTAAAGGGCAGTGGGAAATCATGGAAGGATTTCAAGCTAAAAGCGATGGAACTTGAATTTTTTAAAACTGCTATAGTGTTTGTAAAGTATAGTGTTTAGTTTTAGCTTTTAAAATCATTCAAGAGGGATAAAGGTAGGTACAGGAAAGGTAGGTAGTTGAAACTGATGCAAGGCAGGTAAGGTTGGATACAGGAATCTCAGTTAAGAGGCTACTCCCACAGTTAAGGAGAGAAAAATGGAATTTAGGACTGGTGTACAAATGGTGAAACATGGAATAATTTGTCACATATTAATTGAGTACTTGCTCTGTACCAATGTTGGGGAATACAGAAGCTAACAGAATAGATAGATAAACTTCATCTGCTAATGAAACCCAAGTTTTTCTGAGATAATAGAGGAAATAATCGTATACTAGGTTATTTTAGTGTAATGGAAAAAATACATCAGAGGCTCGAAATAGGGGATGTTGAAAAAGTAGGTAAGTTTTCAATTTTATTTTTTAACATCTTTATTGGAGTATAGTTGCTTTACAATGGTGTGTTAGTTTCTGCTTTATAACAAAGTGAACCAGCTAAATGTATACATATATCCCTGTATCTCTTCCCTCTTGCGTCACCCTCCCACCCTCCCTATCCCACCCCTCTAGGTGGACAAAAAGTACCGAGCTGATCTCCCTGTGCTATGCGGCTGCTTCCCACTAGCTATCTATTTTATATTTGGTAGTGTTTATATGTCCATGCCACTCTCTCACTTCATCCCAGCTTGCCCTTCCCCTTCCCCGTGTCCTCAAATCCATTCTCTACGTCTGCGTCTTTATTCCTGTCCTGCCCCTAGGTTCGTCATAACCATTTTCTTTTTTTTTTTTTTTTTTAGATTCCATATATATGTGTTAGCATATGGTATTTGTTTTTCTCTTTCTGACTTACTTCACTCTGTATGACAGACTCTAGGTCCATCCACCTCACTACAAATAACTCAATTTCATTTCTTTTTATGGCTGAGTAATATTCCATTGTATATATGTGCCACATCTTAACTTATACAGTGGTAAATTAAAGTTTTCAGCACTAACATAAAGAAGATTTTTAAAAATTGTCTTCCTGTATTAGATACAATTTGACAGCACAATAAAACTGAAGTACATGTGCATATTCACAAAATAAAAATACATGTCATGTTATAAGAATTGTTTTAGCTTCTGAACACTACACAAGATTAAAGATGACAACATTGAGTGTGGTTTGGGATCTTTTCAAAGGAGTTTTAATTTAGTAGCATAGACATTGTTTACAGTTCTTTTTTTCTCTCCTGGGTTATCAAAGAAATGAATTTCACTTATTTATTACAATAGTAGACAGTTTTAACATCAGTGAATTTCATTCTTGCTTAGAGGAAGAAAAATCTCTATTTACGTATAGATTTGTCATGAATAATTCTCTTTCTTTTTTGTGTGTTATATGTTAAATTTGTTTGGTCAGTCATAATATTTTAAATATTAAGTTAGTAAATCAACCCTGGGACTCACAGTATTCATCTTACAGATTATTTTTTCTAAACAAGTTATACACCCTTATATCACTTCCAGTATTAGGCCATTTTGAGCCCATAAAAGTCATTAATATTCAGAAATTTAAAAGGTGTACAAAATTGTTTAAATAACTGTCTATGCATTTAAGTAATACACTTTTGTAATGTAAATTTGTTTTCTCTAAGGCAGATCTAGTGGTGTGTTATTTTAGTCTCCGAATTGCATTTCTCCAACTTTGAGGTTGGGTTTGCTTTAATATATTTCTATGGCTCTTTATGTGACTACTTTGAAGAGTCTTTTCATTATCCTTCTTGAGTTGAAGATCTTTTGGTAGTTCTCAGGTATAGGAATTTATTGTCTTGCTTTTGAAATGTTAAATAAGATACATCTCATCTCTGGCTTTTAGCCCTAACTCTCCCTTTACACAAATTGATTTAAAGTGTAATGTCATAAGTAGAAGTGAAGGTTAGGAAAAAAGAGTGGAGGGGCAAAGAAGAAGTCATCAACTTTTCCTGCCAGTTCATTTGAGTTACATGATGTCTAAATTATGAAGAAAGGAATAAAACAATAGGTATTGTGCTATCTTATTACCATTACTGGGAAAAAATAAGTTATGAAAAAAATGGTTAACATATTTAGTAGACATATGTATTTAATGAACTATCTTAAAAGTCAATCCTTGCACATGCACATCTAATTTTGTGTCTGTATACTCCTCACATGCATTGGTCCTTAAGAGATTTAAATACTGTATTTAAAGTATATTAACTCTACTGATCCAGATCAGTGAGAAATTATGTATAAATGAAGGATAGTTTGGAATTCAGAAACTTGTGATCAAGGCAGTTAGACACAGCTGCAGCCTTTAGCAAGCTATGAGATCTTCTGTAAATAATAATCTAGTGAATTTCTCAGGACTGTTAAAATAAGTTCTTCATAATGTAACTGAGTGATACGATATGGAAACTCAAAGATTTAAGGGTAAATGAAAAGGAAGAGATATCATAAATATGTGGTTAAGTATAAAATTGTATTTCATTTTAATTTCCTTAATATACATACGACCATTTAAAGGAAAATCTATTACATTGTATTGTGGGGTTTATAACTTATGTAGATGCAATACATATGGCAACTAGCATAAGGATAGGAGAGAAGAGTAGTAAAATTATATAGTTGCAAAGCTCTTACATTTTATTTACATTTTACTTAAAAATATGAAAATATAGGATTTTGTATTATAATTCATAAAATAAATAGAAAAAATGTAAAAGACCATTAGATTATGGCTGAAAAGTATTCCATTGTATATATGTACCACATCTTCTTTATCCAGTCCTCTGCTGATGGACATTTAGGTTGCTTCCATGTCCTGGCTATTGTGAATAGTGCTGCAATGAACATTGGGGTGCCTGAATCTTTTCGAATTATGGTTTTCTCTGGATATATGCCCAGGAGTGGGATTGCTTTATCATATGGTAGCTGTATTTTTAGTTTTTTAAGAAACTTCCTTACCGTTCTCCATAGCGGCTGTACCAGTTTGCATTCCCACCACAGTGTAGGAAGGTTCCCTTTTCTCCACACCCTCTCCAGCGTTTATTATTTGTAGACTTTTTAATGATGGCCATTCTGACCAGTGTGAGGTGATACCTCATTGTAGTTTTGATTTGCCTTTCTCTAATAATTAGTGATGTTGAGCATCTTTTCATGTGCTTTTTGCAGCAATATGGATGGACCTAGAGATGCTCATAGTGAGTGAAGTAAGTCAGACAGAGAAAGACAAATCTCATATGATGTTGCTTATATGTGGAATCTAAAAAAGGCTACAAATGAACTTATCTACAAAACCGAAGTAGAGTTACAGATGTAGAAAATAAACTTATGGTTACACTGGGGTAAGCGGGGTAGGGATAAATTGGAAGATTAGGATTGACATATACACACTACCATTTGTAAAATACATAACTAATAAGGACCTACTGTTTAGTACAGGGAACTCTACTCAATGCTCTTTAATGGCCTATATGGGAAAAGAATCTAAAAAAGAGTGAATATATGTATTTCTATAACAGATTCACTTTGCCGTACACCTGAAACTAACACAACATTGTAAATAAATTATACCCCAATAAAAAATTTTAAAGAGACCATTAGATTAAAATGGAATCCTAAATAAATTTCTATATGTGTATGTAAGTGTTTGTGTATGTAATGTTGTGTATTCTTTAAAAAAGGCAGTGAGAAAAAAGGCAGTGAGACGAACAAAGGAGAAAAAACCTGTGGGCAAATAAAATGAATAGCAACATTTTAGACTTAACTATAGCTGTACAATAATTACATTAGCTATTAATGAGCTTAAACTCCAATTAAGAGAAGAGATTATCAGAGTAGATAAAAAAGAGCAACACAACTATTTGAAAGGATCTGAAATAGATACACATTAAATATGAATTCATTTTAATGTAATGGATAGAAAAAAGATATACTATGCAAAAAGAAAGAATAAGTAGGCTGGATGAGATATATTAATGTCATAGATTAGACTTATGGGCAAAGGTAGAGAATTTCGTAATGATATACACATAAATGTAAAATGCAAAAACTTCTAGAAGATAACGTAGACAATCTGGATGATGCTGAGTTTGCTGATGACTTTCTAGATACAACACCAAAGGCACCAATCCATGAAAGAAAGAATTAATAAGCTGGACTTCATTAAAATTAAAAACTTTTCCTCTGGAAAAGTCACTATCAACAGAATGAAAAGACAAGCCACAGAATAGAAGAAAATATCTGTGAAAGACATATTTTATAAAGGACTGTTATGCAAAATATACAAAGAAATCTTAAGACTTGACTATAAGAAAACAAACAACGTGCTTAAAATTAGGTCAAAAAGCTTAACAGAAACTCCACTAGAAAAGATATACAGATGGCAAATAGCATATGAAAAGATACTCTACATCATATGTCATCATGGAAATGCAAATTAAAGCAAGAGATACCCCTGCACATATACTAGAATAGCCAAAATCCATAACATTGTCAATATCAAATGCTAGGGAGAGTGTATGGTACTATAATGGTGGACACATGGAGTTATACATTATACAATGGAATAGTAGTCATTAATAAAAAGAAACTAACTGCTGACACATGAAACAACATGGAAAAATCTTAAATGCCTCTGATTCTAGTTATATGATCTTTTGACAAAGGCACACTTATAAAGGCAGAACAGAAATCAGGGTTGCAGAGGGCTGGGCTGGCCAGATGTGTTGACAGCAAAAGGAAATCAGTGATTTGGGAGAGATGATAGAACTGTCCTATATATTTATAGTGGAGAGTACATGGCTGTATGTTTTTCAAACCTCCTAGAACTTACACTATGACGGTGACTTTTTTGTGTATGCATATTAACCTCAACAAAATAAAAAAGAAACAGCATGTACATGGTTCTCTCTGTAGGATTTGACTCAGCATATTTTTATCTCAGTTCATGTGTCAGTGTCTGCCATTATTATATCTCTCTTTTATGGGAACATGATCAAGGCACTAATTACATTTGTGGATTGAGGGAACTATTCAATATCATGATTGTGGTGGTAATAACAATACAGAATAGATACAGAGTAGATCAAAAATCTTATAGTAAAAAGGTTAATGTTTATTGTACGTAAATTATACCTCAACAAACCTGATTTGAATATTTTAGTGGGCTAATTTTGAGAAAAATAATATATGTTTATTTAGATATATATGTGTATATAGTTATATATATAGAAATATATATATATAATTTTCTCCTAAAGAAGGAAATTTGCAATTTGCATTTAGCATATATATTCAAATATTAGAATTACAAAATAATCTATACTAACAAAACACATATGTATCATTTGAATTATCGAAAGCATTGTTGATTCCATTTGATTAAGAAAACTGATACTTAGTACATTGATTAATATAATCTAAAATATTTTATGTTATACAGCTGTGATCATTAATGACTAGCATGAATTTTCTTGAAATTTCTGAAATTAAATGGTAATTACATTGCTGAAATGATGTTTTTGAAAGTTATTATAATGTTAGATAATTGTTCTTGAAGTTTGGATTTAATGTCAATAAGTTAATCTATGAAAACTCAATTCCTATTATAGTGTATAATAACTATATTGTCATCCAAAAAAAAGTGGTCTCTTACCCATTGACTGTCACTTGTGTTCAATATATTGATCTCACTCATACACTTTGAACAGCATTTAGTGGCAAGATCCTCATTATCATGGTTCTAATAAGTATGAGGAAGATAATTCTTATATGATGTGATTTTGATGCTGGCTTAATGCATAATTATGTAAGTTTCAACATATATTTATACATTTTAGTTAAGTGTAGATTCTTACAAGGAAATTAAATGATACAAAAGACATTTTGTAGGAGGAAAACATGCAGAATTTCCAAAATAATAAATATATATACATCTGTGTGGTTTAAATATGTGTGCACACACATTTTATCTGGCATCTTTAGTGAGCAGCTACTGGTTTTCTGTATACACAATGTCCCATTTATTCTTGAAACTATGCTGTTGGAACAGTACACCACACACTACACTGAGGACAGTTCCTTCCTCTATTCAAAACTCTCCTTTTAGCTATTATTAACATAACACTGACATTGTAGTCACAGTTGTTTTATCCAGCAATAACCACCTAAACAAAGAGAAATTAATTCCTTTTAATTTTTTTTCCAGAGGAGCCAGGAAAAAGAGATATTTTTACTGATTAGAGAAAATGTTGAACATGTGTTTTGGAGGCTGTTGGCAGCTGCCCCCCATCTTCTGAAATGCAGAGAAGTAACTAACAATCAGACAGGAGCAGAAAAGAGAAATAGCGGCTACATCAGATTTAAGTTATCCCTAAAATCCACTTATAAAACCAAGTCTTTTCCATAGTTAGGCTGGGTAACTCTTTCTAAATTCAGTCACTATCACTCATATCCATTAAATAAACAATATTTTTCTGAATCAATTCAAGTTATATACTATCAACTTTAATCAATAGTTATGACTGCCATGTCAGTTACATATAGTTTGCTAATTAACTTCAAACAATTAGTTGTCCTAAAACTAGAACATCGACTTTTATTAAAACAATTCTAAAGCTGTCCACTAATGTACCACACTGTGAGGACTTATTCTGAAAGTTAACTGAGCTTAGCTGTGTACATTTTTATATAAATATTGGTTTCTTTTTTAATGAATAAATCTTTACATTTAATTTAACACACCTACACAAGAGTTTAGAAATGTTAGGATATTGTGAAGTGTCTCTAAGTTTTTGGTTTTTATGAAAATGCATATAAAAATTCTAAGTGCTAGACTTAAAGCATTATTAAGGATGTGGAAAGATAAGCAACAAATTGAGAAAATATTAATCATAAATATATTTTACAAATATATATTTTATTTGCAAAATATATATTTGACAAAGGACTCATACATGATATTTACATAAATAACTTCCTCAAATCTGTAAGAAAAAGACATTTCAGCAGAAAAATATGAGGAAGATTTAAATGGGGATTTAGCAAAATAAGATATTTGACCAACAAATTTTTGTAAACTGAAAACACTCATGAAACAACCACTCAGATCAATAAAAAAGTATTAATAGCATTTTGGAAGTCCCCTTCATGCTCCTTTGCAGTTACTACCATCTGTGGGAACCACTATAATTTCTATTATCACTGTGAAGGAGCTTATCCATTTTATATAAATAGAATTAGACATCATGCACTCTTCAGCATCGCCTTCCTTGCATTTATCATCATGTTTGTGAGATTCATTCATCTTGTTCCTTATATCACTAGTGTGTGCTTTTTCTTTGCCATGTGGAGTTTCATTGACTATCTTTTAATTTATTCATCCCATTTAATAGTTGCTTGCATTTGGGTTGCTATCAGGTGATATTACTGTTGTGAGTAATATTGCCATGAACATGCTTGTGTCTGCTTTTTGGTACAGGTATATGTGCATGTCACTCAGGTACACTCCCAGGAAGGAGATTGCTGCATCATAGCATATACAGCATGTATGAAAATGTTTAATAGATACTGCCAAAAGTTTCCCTACAGTGGTTGTACCAATTTAATTTCTCACCAGATATGTGTGAATGATCCAGTGGTTCCATCATTACCAATATTTGGTTTTGTTCAGCTATTTTCATCCCATGTTCTGGTGGGTGTTTACAGTGATTTCATTATGGCTTCATTTTGTATTTCCCTGATAACTTTTCCTATTTTTATGGCCAATAGGATATTTTCTTTTGCTTAGTGGCTATTCAAGTCTTTTGCTCATTTTTCCATTGAATTTTTGTCTTTTTCTTACAGAGTTGAAGATGCTTTTTATGTAAGTGCTATGTATGAATCCTTGTCAAATATATATTTTGCAAATATCTTCTCTCAATCTGTTGCTTGCCTTTCCATGCTCTTAATAGTCTTTTAAATCTAGTACCTGTAAATGTTGTATGCATTTAAGATTTATTAAATAAAGATTCACATGAGGCATAACACTTAGAGATATTTCAAAATAGCCATTTTAATTAATTTATTTATTTTCTTTAATATTTTATATAATAATTAAAACAATGTTGATATAAATAAAATAAAATACTCTGTAAAAATTATAAAAAACATGATTGAAAATTTCACTAAGCTAGAGACCTTCAAGATGGTGGAGGAGTAAGACGTGGAGATCACCTTCCTCCCCACAAATAGAACAGAAATACATCTACACGTGGAACAAGTCCTACAGAACACCTACTGAACGCTGGCAGAAGGCCTCAGACTTCCCAAAAGGCAAGAAACTCCCCACGTACCTGGGTAGGGCAAAAGAAAAAAGAAAAAACAGAGACAAAACAATAGGGACAGGACCTGCACCTCGGGGAGGGAGCTGTGAAGCAGGAAAAGTTTCCTCACACTAGGAAACCCCTTCACTGGTGGAGACGGGGTGTGGGTGGGTGGGGGGAAGCTTCAGAGCCATGAAGGAAAGCTCAGCAACAGGGGTGCAGAGGGCAAAGCAGAGAGATTCCCACACAGAGGATCGGTGCCGACCAGCACTCACCAGCCTGGGAGGCTTCTCTGCTCACCCGCCGGGACGGGTTGGGGCTGGGAGGTGAGGCTCCAGCTTCAGAGGTCAGATCCCAAGGAGAGGACTGTGGTAGGCTGCGTGAACACAGCCTGAAGGGGGGCTAGTGCGCCACAGCTAGCTGGGAGGGAGTCCAGGAAAATGTTTGGACCTGCCTAGGAGGTAAGAGACCATTGTTTCAGGGTGCGCTAGGAGAGGGGATTCAGATCACCGCCTAAACAAGCTCCTGACACGGGTGCAAGCCGTGGCTATCAGCGTGGACACCAGAGACGGGCATGAAACGCTAAGGCTGCTGCTGCAGCCACCAGGAAGCCTGGGTGCGAGCACAGGTCACTATCCAAACCTCCCCTCCCGGGAGCCTGTGCAGCCCACCACTGCCAGGGTCCCGTGATCCAGGGACAAATTCCCCAGGAGAACACATGGCACCACAGGCTGTTGCAATGTCATGCTGGCCTCTGCTGCTGCAGGCTCACCCTGCATTCTGTACCCCTCCTTCCCCCCGGACTGAGTGAGTCACAGCCCCTTAATCAGCTGTTCCTTTAACCCTGTCCTGTCTGGGCGGGAACACACGCCCTCAGGCAACCTACACGCAAAGGCGGGCCAAATCCAAAGCTGAACCCCAGGAGCTGTGCGAATAAAGAAGAGAAAGGGAAATCTCTCCCAGCAGCCTCAGGAGCAGCGGATTAAATCTCCACAATCAACTTGATGTACCCTGCATCTGTGAAATACCTGAATAGACAACGAATCATCCCAAAATTGAGGCAGTGGGTGGACTTTGGAAGCAACTGCAGACTTGGGGTTTGCTGTATGAGACTGACTGGTTTCTGGTTTTATGTTTTTCTTATTTTAGTATTTAGAGTTTATTATCATTGGTAGATTTGTTTATTGATTTGGTTGATCTCTTGCTTTTTTTTAATATATAGATATACTTTTTTCTCCTTTTTTTCTTTTTGTGAGTGTGTATGTGTATGCTTCTTTGTGTGATTTTGTCTGTGTAGCTTAGCTTTTACCATTTGTCCTAGGATTCTGTCTTTCCTTTTTTTTTTTTTTTTGGTATAGTTTTTAGCACTTCTTATCAGTGGTGGATCTGTTTTTCGTTTGGTTACTCTCCTTTTTTCTTTCTTTTTATTAATTTTTAATTTTTTAATCTTTAAATATTAAAATATTTTATGTTAATAACTTTATTTCTTTTTATTTTTTTCTTTCTTTTTTTCTCCCTTTTCTTCTGAGCTGTGTGGCTGACAGGGTCTTGGTGCTCTGGCTGGGTGTCAAGCCTGTGCCTCTGAGGTAAGAGAGCTGAGTTCAGGACATTGGTCCACCAGATACCTCCCGGGTCCACATAATATCAAATGGTGAAAGCTCTCCCAGAGATCTCCATCTCAACGCTAGTTGAGACCCAACTCCACTCAACAACCAGCAAGCTATAGTGCTGGACACCCTATGCCAAACAACTAACAAGACAGGAACACAACCCCACCCATTAGCAGAGAGGCTGCCTAAAATCATAATAAGGTCACAGACACCCCAAAACACACCACCAGATGCTGTCCTGCCCCGCAGAAAGACAAGATCCAGCCTCATCCACCAGAACACAGGCACTAGTCCCTTCCACCAGGAAGCCTACACAACCCACTGAACCAACCTTAGCCACTGGGAGCAGACACCAAAAACAACGGGAACTACGAATGTGCAGCCTGCAAATGGAGATCCCAAACACAGTAAGTTAAGCGAAATTAGGAGACAGAGAAACACACAGCAGAGGAAGGAGCAAGGTAAAAACCCAACAGATCAAACAAAGGAAGAGGAAATAGGCAGTCTACCTGAAAAAAGAATTCAGAGTAATGATAGTAAAGATGATCCAAAGTCTTGGAAATAGAATGGACAAAATACAAGAAATGTTTAACAAGGATCTAGAAGAACTAAAGAGCAAACAAACAATGAGGAACAACACAATAAATGAAATTAAAAATTCTCTAGAAGGAATCAATAGCAGAATAACTGAGGCAGAAGAACGGGTAAATGACCTGGAAGATAAAATAGTGGAAATAACTACTGCAGAGCAGAATAAAGAAAAAAGAATGAAAAGAATTCAGGAAAGTCTAAGAGACCTCTGAGATGACATTAAAGGCACAAACATTCGAATTATAGGAGTCCCAGAAGAAGAAGAGAAAAAGAAAGGGACTGAGAAAATATTTAAAGAGATTATAGTTGAAAACTTCCCTAATATGGGAAAGGAAATAGTCAATCAAGTCCAGGAAGCGCAGAGAGTCCCATACAGGATAAATCCATGGAAAAACATGCCAAGACACATATTAATCAAACTATCAAAAATTAAGGAGAAAGAAAAAATATTAAAAGCAGCAAGGGAAAAGCAACAAATATACAGGGGAATCCCCAGAAGGTTAACAGCTGATCTTTCAGCAGAAACTCTGCAAGCCAGAAAGGCGTGGCAAGACATATTTAGAGTGATGAAAGGAAAAAACCTGCAACCAAGATCACTCTGCCCAGCAAGGATCTCATTCAGATTAGACAGAGAAATTAAAACCTTTACAAACAAGCAAAACCTAAGAGAATTCAGCGCCATCAAATCAGGTTTACAACAAATGCTAAAGGAACTTCTCTAGGCAGGAAACACAAGAGAAGAAAAAGACCTACAATAACAAACCCAAACAATTAAGAAATTGGTAATAGGAACACACATATCGATAATTACCTTAAATGTAAATGGATTAAATGCTCCCACCAAAAGACATGGACTGACTGAATGTATACAAAAACCAGACCCATATGTATGCTGTCTACAAGAGACTCACTTCAGACCTAGGACACATACAGACTGAAAGTGAGGGGATGGAAAAAGATATTCCGTGCAAATGGAAATCAAAAGAAAGCTGGAGTAGCAATTCTCATATCAGACAAAATAGACTTTAAAATAAAGACTATTACAAGAGACAAAGAAGGACACTACATAATGATCAAAGGATCAATCCAACAAGAAGATATAACAACTGTAAATATTTATGCACCCAGCATAGGAGCACCTCAATACATAAGGCAAATGCTAACGGCCATAAAAGGGGAAATTGACAGTAACACAATCATAGTAGGGGACTTTAACACCCCACTTCACCAATGGACAGGTCATCCAAAATGAAAATACATATGGAAACACAAGCTTAAAATGATACATTAAACAAGATGGACTTCATTTATACTTATAGGAAATTCCATCCAAAAGCAACTGAATACACTTTTCAAGTTCTCATGGAGCAATCTCCAGGATAGATCATAT
The DNA here is from genome assembly GCF_028021215.1 of Eschrichtius robustus. Taxonomy (NCBI): domain Eukaryota; kingdom Metazoa; phylum Chordata; class Mammalia; order Artiodactyla; family Eschrichtiidae; genus Eschrichtius; species Eschrichtius robustus. The sequence continues at coordinate 176,753,177 of NC_090826.1, forward strand.
CCTGGGTCACAAATCAAGCCTTGGTAAATTTAAGAAAATTGAAATCGTAACAAGTATCTTTTCCGACCACGGTGCTATGAGACTAGATATCAATTCCAGGAAAAAAATCTGTAAAAACTACAAACACATGGAGGCTAATCAATACACTACTTAATAACCAAGAGATCACTGAAGAAATCAAGAGGAAATTGAAAAATACCTAGAAACAAATGACAGTGCAAACACGACGACCCAGAACCTATGGGATGCAGCAAAAGCAGTTCTAAGAGGGAACTTTATAGAAATACAATCCTACCTCAAGGAACGAGAAACATCTCAAAAAAACAACCTAACCTTACACCTAAAGCATTTAGAGAAAGAAGAACAAAAACCCCCCAAAGTTAGCCAAAGGAAAGAAATCATAATGATCAGATCAGAAATAAATGAAAAAGAAATGAAGGAAATGATAGCAAAAATAAATACAACTAAAAGCTGGTTCTTTGAGAAGATAAATAAAATTGATAAACCATTAGCCAGATTCATCAAGAAAAAAAGGGAGAAGACTCAAATCAATAGAATTAGAAATGAAAAAGGAGAAGTAACAACAGACGCTGTAGAAATACAAAGGATCATAAGAGACTACTACAAGCAACTATATGCAAATAAAATGGACAACCTGGAAGAAATGGACACATTCTTAGAAAAGCACAACCTTCCGAGACTGAACCAGGAAGAAATAGAAAATATAAACAGACCAATCACAAGCACTGAAATTGAGACTGTGATTAAAAATCTTCTAACAAACAAAAGCCCAGGACCAGAAGGATTTACAGACGAATTCTATCAAACATTTACAGAAGAGCTAACACCCATCCTTCTCAAACTCTTCCAAAATATAGCAGAAGGAGGAACACTCCCCAACTCCTTCTACGAGGCCACCATCACCCTGATACCAAATCCAGACAAAGATGCCACAAAAATAGAAAATTACAGGCCAATATCACTGATGAACATAGATGCAAAAATCCTCAACAAAATACTAGCAAACAGAATCCAACAGCACATTAAAAGGATCATACACCATGATGAAGTGGGATTATCCCAGGAATGCAAGGATTCTTCAATATTTGCAAATCAATCAATGTGATAAACCATATTAACAGATTGAAGGGGAAACACTATATGATCCTTTCAATATATGCAGAAAAAGCTTTCAACAAAATTCAACACCTATTCATGATAAAAACTCTCCAGAAAGTAGGCATAGAGGGAACTTACCTCAACATAATAAAGGCCATATATGACAAACCCACAGCCAACATTGTTCTCAATGGTGAAACACTGAAACCATTCCTCACTAAGATCCAGAACAAGACAAGGTTTCCCACTCTCACCACTATTATTCAACATAGTTTTGGAAGTTTTAGCCACAGCAATCAGAGAAGACAGAAATAAAAGGAATCCAAATTGGAAAAGAAGTAGTAAGGCTGTCACTGTGTGCAGATAACATGATACTATACATGGAGAATCTTAAAGATGCTACCAGAAAACTACTAGAGCTAATCAATGAATTTGGTAAACTAGAAGGATACAAAATTAATGCACAGAAATCTCTTGCATTCCTATACACTAATGATGAAAAATCTGAAAGAGAAATTAAGGAAACACTTCCATTTACCATTACAACAAACCTAGGAATAACCCTACCTAAGGAGACAAAAACTTGTATGCAGAAAACTATAAGACACTGATGAAAGAAATTAAAAATGATACAAACAGATGGAGAGATATACCATGTTCTTGGATTGGAAGAATCTACATTATGAAAATGACTATACTACCCAAACAATCTACAGATTCAATGCAATCCCTGTCAAACTACCAGTGACGTTTTACACAGAACTAGAACAAAAATTTTCACAATTTGTATGGAAACACAAAAGACCCCGAATAGCCAAAGCAATCTTGAGAAAGAAAAACGGAGCTGGAGGAATCAGGCCTCCAGTCTTCAGACTGTACTACAAACCTACAGTAATCAGTACAGTATGGTTCTGGCACAAAAACAGAAATAAAGATCAGTGGAACAGGATAGAAACCCCAGTGATAAACTCATGCACATATGGTCGCCTTATTTTTGATAAAGAGGACAAGAATATACAATGGAGAAAAGACAGCCTCTTCAATAAGTGGTGCTGGGAAAACCGGACAACTACATGTAAAACAATGCAATTAGAACACTCCGTAACACCATACACAAAAATAAACTCAAAATGGACAAAAGACCTAAATGTAAGGCCAGACGCTATAAAACTCTTAGAGGAAAGCATAGGCAGAACACTCTATGACATAAATCACAGCAAGATCCATTCTGACCCACCTCCTAGAGAAATGGAAATAAAAACAAAAATAAAAAATGGGATCTAATGAAACTTAAAAGCTTTTGCACAGCAAAGGAAACCATAAACAAGATGAAAAGACAACCCTCAGAATGATAGAAAATATTTGCAAGTGAAGCCACTGACAAAGGATTAATCTCCAAAATTACAAGCAGCTCATGCAGCTCAATATCAAAAAAACAACCCCACCAAAAATGGGTAGAATGCATAAATAGACATTTCTCCAAAGAAGATATACAGATTGCCAACAAACACATGAAAGGATGCTCAACATCACTAATCATTAGAGAAATGCAAATCAAAACTACAATGAGGTGTCACGTCATACCAGTCAGAATGGTCATCATCAAAAAATCTACAAACAATAAATGCTGGAGAGGGTGTGGAGCAAAGGGAACCCTCTTGCACTGTTGGTGGGTATGTAAATTGATACAGCCACTATGGAGAACAGTATGGAGCTTCCATAAAAAACTAAAAATAGAACTACCATATGACCCAGCAATCCCACTACTGGGCATATACCCTGAGAAAACCATAATTCAGAAAGAATCATGTACCACAATGTTCTTTGCAGCTCTATTTACAATAGCCAGGACATGGAAGCAATCTAAGTGTCCATCGACAAGTGAATGGATAAAGAAGATGTGGCACACAATGGAATATTACTCAGCAGTAAAAAGAAACGAAACTGAGTTATTTGTAGTGAGGTGGATGGACCTAGTGTCTGTCATACAGAGTGAAGTATTTCAGAAAGAGAAATATAAATACCATTTGCTAACATATATATATGGAATCTAAAAAAAAAAAACAATAATGGTTCTGAAGAAGTTAGGGGCAGGACGGGAATAAGGACACAGACATAGAGAATGGACTTGAGGACCCGGGGAGGGGGAAGGGTAATCTGGGACAAAGTGAGAGATTAGCATTGACATATATACACTACCAAATGTAAAATAGACAGCTAGTGGGAAGCAACTCCATAGCACAGGGAGATCAACTTGGTGCTTTGTGACCACCTAGAGGGGTGGGATAGGGAGGGTGGGAGGGATACGCAAGAGGGAGGAGGTGTGGGGATATATGTATACATTTAGCTGGTTCACTTTGTTATACAGCAGAAACTAACACACCATTGTAAAGCAATTATACTCCAGTAAAGATGTTAAAAAAAAATTTTCACTAATCTAATAATTATTATGCTAGGAATTTATTTCTTTTCCAATTTTGTGATCTTTATACCCTCTCAAACAATATTTTCTTGATTAGAGAAAAGGTGGTTCTTATAGTCTAGCTCATTTTCCCCTGGGTGATTTTTTTTTTACTGAACACATTAAGAAGGATTACATGTATTAAGAAGTCCATTTTTTTATGACACACTTGAGGAAAGAAAAGAGGCTCTTGGCAAAGGTAGGATATTACTGCTTAAGCATTCTAACCCTTGGAGAGCCATTAAGTGTAGTATAAGTTAAACTTATTTTTGTTGCTTTCCTTTTTCTAGTAAATACCCTAGTATATATGAGACATATATTTCAACCTTGAATTTAATTTTCTATATGGAAATCCTGAGCATTGTACCTATCTCCATATAATAAGGTAGTAAATCATATTTCTGAAGTATCCTTATTGTATAGTCTTCAGAGCATTTGGAAACTAGTCGTAAGTTACCGGTTTGGTTTTATTAGATTAAATTAATCCCCACGTATGACTGCTGGCAGTATATCAGTTTACCCAAGCTAACTAATCCTTCTACGTAACTGAAGATTTTTGATACCCTTACCAGTAGTCTAGCTCAGTGATATATTACCTAGCTACAAAAAATAATAATCTATGACTCCAAATGACAAAAGATTAACCAGAATTTTATAATCAGAAAAGTGAGAATACATTTAATTTCACCACTTAAATTTTATATATATTTTTAAAAATGCCACTTTACTTTTATTATATATTGTTTGTTGATACCATTTAATCTTACATCGATAAGCAGAGTAACAGACTGAACTGCATTTGTTTCATTATTCTAACTGCAACTCTGAAATAAATTTGGCTAGTTAAATTAAACTGTTTTATTTGATCAGTTGTGCATTGCACTGTTGGTCAAATACATTTGACTCTTTCCTAAATATCAGACATCTTAAACATTGACATCTTTAAACAACCTAGAGTATGAAACAACCTAGGGTTAGAAACTTCATAGTACTGTTTCCAGAAGATTAAATCACTTGCACAAATTATTTTTTAAGGTGTTAATTAAAAACTGTGAATATATTAAAAAGTTCCTTGACTCTCACAGTTCATCAGTACCACAACTGTTATTTTTAATGCTATTTTTTTATTTTTATTATGGTTAGCAAATAACAAATGGACCCTTACACAATTAAATTATTAAAAGGTAATTGTAAGACATTTTTCGTTTGTCTAATTTAGTGATATTCTAATTGACAAAAATGATACATATTATTAGAGCATCTTTAAGACCACTCATATTTTCCTGTTTGTTTGTTTTTTAACTCCTTTTTAAAAAAAGATTGCTTTCAACTTTATTGGGGCATAATAAAGATATAATTTATTTCACATATTTAAAGTGCAAAAATTGATAAATCTAAGCATATATATACACCTGTGAAAATATTACCAGGTGTATACATGTATAGGATTGTTATGTTGTCTTGAATTGACAACTTTATTACAATGAAATGACCTTCATTATCCCTGGGGACAGTCTTTACTCTGAAGTCCACTTTTTCTTTTATTAATATAGCCACTACAACTTTCTTTTGATTGGTGTTAGCTTGGTATGTATTTACCACAATTTTTCCTTTAATATACGTAGGTGTTTATATTTAACGTGGTTACAGTTTATAGTTGTTGTTTACAGTTTATAGTTGTTTTTTATTTATTATTTTGTTTTGTTTTGTGTGAACTGTCAATTGCTTGTTGCTGTTTTGTCAATCCAAATTGGCAAAGTCTTTTTTTTTGTTTCTCTTTTCCTGCCGTCTTTGGAATTGAGTATATGTATGATTCCATTTAGTATCCTTATTACTTCATCAGATGTTACCTCTGTTAGGGTTTTGGTATTACGTTGTATGTCGTAGTATACAACTTATTATTAACTTATTGTACCAGTTCACACATATATAGGAACCTTAAATAGTATGCATTCATTTCCCTTCTCTTAGGGTTTAGGAGTTACTCTCATTCATTTTACTCTTACACATGTTACAGTACTCCATAATGCATACTGATTGTTCTATAAACATGTATATGTTAATGAAATTTTAAAAATTAGAAAAATATTGTTTATTTACTCATGTGTTTACATTTATGGTGCTGTTTGATTAGATCTAGTTTACATTTGGTATATCATTCCTCTTCCCGAAGGAATTTCTAGATTTCTTGCAATGGAGTTCTGCCAATGACTTTTTTCAACTTTTCTATGTCTGTAAAAGTCTTTATTTTGCCTTCATTAAAATTTTTTTCTATAACAGTTTTTGACTTACAATTTTCCATTAATGTCTAGTCTTTCCATCAATGTCATTTCACTGCTTTCGGATCCAATTCAGCTTCCCACATTTCACATGTTTTTTTGTCTCCAAAAAAGAATTTGATTTTTTTGTCTCTTCCAATCTATGGCAGTACCTTAGTCTTTCCCGGTCTCTGTTTACTTTGGCATTTTAAAGAGCATTCATCTGTAACTTTTTAGAGTATCCCTCAGTTTGGGTTTGTCTGATATTTTCTCATGATTAGGTAGAAATTATGTATTCTGGGAGATAGCACTACAGATAGAGTGCCCTTCTCAGTGTGTGATATCAGGGTGTGTTATAGGAATATGACTATTACTGGATATGTTAAAGTAGATCACTTGTTTAGAAGGTATCTGCTGGATTTTTCTGCTACAAATTTACTATGTTTTCTTTTTGTATTTAATAAATATTTTGGGGAAATACTTTGAGTTTTTGCAAATATTCTATTTCTTTCTAACTTTTGCCTGCTAATTTTAGTATCTACTAGTAGGTCTTGCCTGCAAAGATTATTACTGGGATGTTCTAATTGTGATTTTCTATTTTCCTCATTCCGTCTACATTTACTAATTGGAATGCTTCTTTAGGTAAAATTGTCCCTTCTCCCCTTTTATTTATTCAATTATTTATTTATATCTGTATGGACTCATATATTTTGGTCTTTGAGTTATAATCAAATTCTTTGTTTTGCTGATCAAATTATCCCAGTTTTGAGTTTACCAAGTTAACTCCTGGTTCCTTTGGATATGCCCCCAAGTTTTTAACTTAATTTAAATTGTTATAATTTTTATTTTATTTTATTTTATTTTTTATCATTTATTTTAGAGCTTTTTTACTACAAAATACTTCAGGTTTACCTTGTTTTTTCCCTATTTCAGCCCTAGAATCAACCATTTCTCCAAAGAGCCGTGGTTGTTTTATTTAAAAGCAGTAAAGAGAAACCAAGATCACTGTACTAGACGTGTTCTTTGCTTCTAGATTCCACTCTTTCTAGGTCCTCTTAGTGGATCTAGAAAGGAAACGTCTTTGGTGTCCTTAGTGATGTCCCTCTTTAATCTCAGCTATTGATAATATGTGTCCCCCCCACCTTTTCTTTCTTATCTGTCTGGCTAGATGTTTATTCATTTCAGTGATCTTTTCAAAGAATCGATTTTTGGTCTCTACAGTTTTTCTGTTTTCAATCTCATGTATATTTAATATCATATGTATTATTTGCTTCCTTTTGCTTGCTTTAGGTTTAATTTGTTCTTTCCTAGTTCTTACTGATTTGACCCTTTCTTCTTTTCTTGTTCAATGCTAAAGTTTTTCTATATGTACTGTATTATCTGCATCGTACAAATTTTGATGGGTTGTAATTTCACTTTTATCAAGGTCAAAATGTTTTGTTGTTGTTATTTTAAATTTCCCTTGAGATTTTCTCTTTGCCCATGGGTTACTAAGAAGTGTTTTAATTTGCCCATGTTTGGGGATATCTTTCTGTTACTTATTAGCAGTTTAATGCCATTATGATCTGAGATTTAGAATTCTTCTAAGTTTTGAGCCCTGTAGGATTTATAATTCTTTTTAGGATTTATAATTCTTCTAAGTTCTAAGCCCTGTTTTATGGCCCAGAATATGGTCTGTCTTTTTGAAGATTCCATGTGGACTTGAAAGGCATATCTGTTACACTGTTCTTCTTGAAGTGTTCTAAATATCAATTAGTTTATGTGGTTAATAGTGTTGTTTAGGTCATCTGTATCCTTACTGATTTTCTATTTGTTCTATCACTTCTGAGATACCAATTTTAAAGGATTGAACTCTAACTGTAGATCTACTTATTTCTTGCAATTCTTTCAGTTTTTGCTTTAAGTATTTTATATTCTGTGGATAGTTGTATACCAATTTAAGATGGGCATGTCATCTTGGAAAAGGTCTATTTCTCACTATGAAATGACTCATTTTATCTCTGTTGCTATTCCTTGTTCTGAAGTCTACCTTGTGTGAGGTTAAAATAGCTATTCCTGCTTTCTTGTTTGTTTTTTTTAATAGCAATTTTATTTACATATTTTTATTTTTAACATATCTCTTTCTTTATATTTAAAGCAGGTTTCTTGTAGTTAGCACATAGTTAGGTCTCGCTTCTTTGTCCAATCTGACAGTTTCTGAATTTTAATGGTGTGTTTAGATTGTTGACATTTACTGTAATTTCTGATATGATTGGATTAAAATGTATTATCCTGGAAGCTGTTAACTATTTGATCTGGTCTGTTTTATTTTTCTGCCTTCTCTTGTGTTAATTATTTTTTAAGTGATTCAATTTTATTTCCTTTATTGAGTTTATTTTTATAATTTTATTAGTGACTGCATATGGTTTGCAGTATATATCTTTAATTGATCAGAGGCTCTTTGCATATGTTAAGAGTATTAGATATTGTCTCATAAGTCATAAATGATGTGTCCTTTATTTTCCACTATTTTAAAAAATCTTTGTATTTGTCAGCTCAAGTTATTAATACTGACCTATCTTGAAATTCAGTGTCTTTCTTTAGCTGTATCAAGTCTGCTGATGTGCTTATAGAAGGCAATCTTCATTTGCATTACTGTGTTTTTCATGTTTAGTATATTTGTTTAATTCTTACTTATATTTTCCATTGCTCTGCTGAAATTACTCATCTGATCTTGAATGTTGTCCACCTTTTCTATTAGAGATTTCAACATACTAACCAAAGTTATTTTAAATAGCCTGTCAGATAGTTCCAGTGTCTATGTTATCTCTCTGTCTTGTTCTTTTGATCATTAATTTGCTAGAGGGTTTCTCTCAATGTCTGCTCCACTTTTAGCTTATTGTCTTCCATTAACGCTGCACCTCAGAGAGGTTCTCTCCATGATTTGCAACTCTATCAGTATTGCACTGTTACTTGCTAGTTGATGCTTGTTAATCTAGGAGAGACAGAGTGTGGTGGTCTCTGTTTTAGGCACCCTGTCCTTGGATTCCATGCATGTAGTCTTCTCATTTCTCCCATTTTTCTGACAGTTTTAGTTCTGGGTTCAGCACATCAGTGCATATTCCTACCTCTTACCTAATGTTAGAAGTTTTCTGTTTGTTTTGTAATTGTTTTCTCTTATTCCCTTCCCCCAGCAGCAGAGGTCAACAAGCTTTGTATCTCTTTTCCCACAGATTATGGATTTGCCCTGTAGATGATTCTCTTGTAACTTGCATGGTACCTGCTGTTCCACTTTTCCAAGCTGAACAACAAGGAACACCTTCTCTGAAATCTCACTAAACATTTGTGAACACCCAGGTCAATAGTTGGAGAAAAATCTGCAAGATTGTATACCTTACCTCTATATCTGCAACCTGCAGCTGGGGCAGGAGCCCCACCCACACTCTCCCACCAGCCCACAGTCGACATCCACCAATTAGTTAATTAGGGTAGTTCAATTTTATTTATTGGTGTTTGGCTGTACCTGCCTCCCTGGGCACATAGCTTTCCTGTGATTTTAGAAAGTTTATGAACTTGCAGTTTTCCCAGCATATGTGTGTGTGTATGTTTTAAGGGTAGGGATGATACTTTTTCCAGTTTTCTATATTTCTGAGCATAAACCAAGAAATATTGCTTTCATTTTTTAAAGCTATTTTTTCTACATAGAGAATTATAGATTATCTATATTATCACCGTCAACACACACACACACACACTTAACCACTTTAATTCTTTAAAAATGTTGCTTGACTAACCAGAATTTCCTTATTTCTAGATAGATGTCTGCTGTTATACTTATCATCATTGTTCCTCTGTATATATACCCTCCCCGCAACCCTGGATGCTTTTACAATTTTCTACTTATCACTGGTTCTGAATAATTTGATTATGATGTGCTTTGTGTATTCTATTTGATATTTCTTATACTTGAGGTTTTCTTTTAAATTTTGATGATATTCTTAAATCTGTAAATTTATATTTTTACTCAGATTTGGAAAATACTTGGCAATCATGTAGTCAAATATTTTTCTTCCTCCCCAATCTGTCTCTCTTCTTCTTTTGGAATACTAAATATGCATACATTTGGCCAGTGGATATAGTTCCACTGCACACAGATGCTCTATTATTTTTGTCCATTCTTTTATCTCTCTATTATTTTTGAATAGTTTTTGTTAATACATACTCAACCTTGCTAATTTTATTCTCTGAAATATCTAATCTACCTTAATTGTATTCAGTGAATTTTCATTTCAGACATTATAGCTTTCACATCTAGAAATTTGATTTGGGTCTTTATTGTATTTTCAGTGTCTCTACTTCTTGGGTTTAATCTTTCCTCTATCTTCTTGAATATATGGAATACAGACTTAGAAACTATGTTTATGTCTACCAATTCTATTAATTATTCCATTTTGGATCTGTTTCAATTGATTGATTTCTTCTTCATTGTTTCCCTGCTTCTTTTGATATCTGGTAATCTTATTGGATGCCAGAGCTTGTGAAATTTACCTTGTTTAGTGCTGGATATCTTTACAACCCTATAAATATTCTTAAGCTTTTTAGTGTTGCAGTTAAGCTAATCTGAAACAGATTGATCCTTTCAAGGCTTGCTTTAAGCTTTGTTTGTGGCACTGTAGCAACCTTTAGTTTAGAGCCAAGTTGACCCTACTTCTGAGCAAATAACCTTATGTTTACTCTACTAGATGTCCAGCAAATCATGAGGTTTTCTACTCTGGCTCATGGGACTATGATCTATTCTTTCTCTAAGTGTGCTCCTTTTGTGTGGTTCTTTCCCTTAAGAGAAAATTAAGAGAAATAATTTTCTCTTTTAACCTGCACTCAGCAGAAGCTATGAAGGGGACCTTTGCAGACCTTCAGGACAGAGCACCCTGATTTTCTCTGTGCCTCTCTTTCCTCTCCAGGACTGTCATAAAGTCCAGCTTCCTTGGCCTCCTCAGACTCCCAGCTCCATCTCCTTAACTCAGGAAGATCACAGGGCTCCATCTGGGTTTCCTTCCCTGTGTTGCAGCCTGGAAACCCAAGTGAGTAAACTGTGACAATTTTAGGGTTCGCTTCATATATGCCTTTCACTGAGGGATCTCTGTCCTGTGCTTCTTGACGTTCAAAGCTGGAAACTGTTCTTTCATATATCCCTTACAGAATTTTCAGTTGCTTCAAGTGGAACAGTAAATCTAATCCCTGATATTTCAACTCAGCTCACCCTTAAATCATATTTTTAAATTATGTACTTATTCAGTGAGAAAGATATCTTTTAGAAAAAGATAATACTAGTTATCATGCTTTATATTTCATATATCTTCTAATATACTTTTGAGTTATAAAAACATCTTCTGTTTTCAATATGATTTTGAGGGAATTCATGTGTATTTATGAAGAAAATTTGGAAATGTTTATAAAATGGAAAGCTACATTTTGGAAAAAAGACTAACACATGATCTTTCCTACTTTGGGGGGAGGGGATTGATTCTTGAGTTTCTTAAACAAAAGTGAATGAAACTATTGTGCCACTCTCTCCTTGAATTTATCTTTTCTTTTTTAAAAATTTGATTCTCATACCACACTGGAATAATGGACAAAGAAACATTAACTGTTCTTTTTTTTTCTTACAATCTACCTTTATCAATTGATAACATCTTTACAGTGCAAAAAATCTGTATAGATAGTGGCACAAGTATTAGGAAGCAAGATTATTTGACATTGCAAATACTGAAACCACACTGTTGGAGATTTTCTTGTGTATAGTCTAGGTTTGTAACTTGCAATAAAATGTATAACTCTATCAGGAAAAACAGCACAGTGATAAGCCATCAGAACATATAGAGCTATACATTTTCTCTGCACAACAAACACCAAGATGCTTACATCCAGATACTGTGACTTTCAGTTATGTTCAGGGTACTAAGAAAAAAATGTGAAGACACTACGTCTATTCCTTTACAGAAGGGCCCAGTCTCCCTTCATTGTAGAGACCACCTCTGTTTCTCAGCTTTGATTCATATGTGATTTAATTCAAACCCATTATAAAATTGCAATAATGTTGAAATAATATCTGAAATAAAACGAATATTTAAAAATATTGTTAAACACTATGTTAGACTACAGGGTTATTTTACTGCTTAGTGTACATTTACAGAAAGATACATAGAAATGCAAATGCCTATTGTATTTTATAATCCTCAAACGGGTATATATGTATATCTAGAGGAGCCAATATGTTGATTAAAATAATTGTATGGAAATATTAATTATATTGATCTGTAGAATCAGTCAGTAATGATGTATGATTAACATTTATGTCTCCGTGAAATCTGTATGGAATGCTGAATTTTAACACTGGAAATGAAATGAAACATATATGCTATTTAATAGCTATGTTTCTATTCCTCCTAATAGAATAATGAAATAATTGGAGATTCTTCTTTCCCTATAGTGTGCGTAATCATTTAAATACCATTTGCCATGCTTAACATTTTGAAGGGCTTAAAAATATTGTAGGACTTAATAGAAAACTAATGAAGTCTAAAAATTAGTGTTAATTTTACTTGCGGTGTTTCCAGTTAGGTTTACAGGAATCTTTTATTAGCAGTTCTGAATCTCTTTGACCAAGCATATGTAATGGTTGGTAAATTTACTGAGTTAGATTTCTAATCTAAACAGTGTATTTTATTGTATCATCATGTTATCTTACAACTCTACAAAGCCCTTTCTCTAAAACCCAGAATGAAGTGATGTGGCAGGCATTTTAAAGTAGACAGTTCATATGCAGAGTCAACTCTAAGTAAAATTATTCAGCAGTCTAAGTTTTGTTTCAGCATATTCAGTCTTTGTTTTTATGACCTTCTTTCCTTCTATGGGACACTCTCGCTTTTTCTGCCTGAAGTTGTTTTTTTCCTCCCATTTCTTCTCTGACATAAATGGATATCATAAACTCCCAGAAAATAGCATTAGCCCTGACATCTTTGGGCACAGTAAATAAGAATAGATAAAAGAAAGAAATACAGAGGCGAGGAAAGAAGAGAAGAAAAACTTTTTTTATTTAAAGCCATTTCAGTTCCCAAGCCAAATGAAATGGCACTTTTATTAAAAGATCTTAAAATATCAGAATGTTACCAAAGGAGTATGTGTGTGAGTTTCAAGCTAGTTGATTTAGTTAAGAATTCCTTTTCTTAAATCTTGTATTTTTTAAATAATTCAATAAATGTTTCTGAGCATATGCCATGTGCACAGCCAGACCAAAATTATGTGAAAAATGCATTTTTTAGAAACTGTAGTTGTAAATTTCAGTTTCACAGTTAACTTCATGATCTCCTTGTATGGATAACTTCTTCTGGGTTTTATTTTCACTGACCTTATTAAACCAAATTACCAAAAAATATATAATTGTTATTGGTGTACTACTGGTCATGTTGTTTAAAAGATTTCCCTTTACAAAACAATAAAGTACTTATAAAAATAATTAATGATATCACTTCTAAGGCTTTATTGGAAAAGCTTACAGACTTTACAAACATTCCTAGTAAAATCACATCAAGTGAAACAATAATTTAATTAGCACCATATTTTTTTTCATTGTACAATCATTACCTTTTACTGTTTCCAGAAATTAAGTATGCTGCTTCCTTGCCCTCTTCTACCAGAATAGAGATGGGAATGTTGACATGAAAAACAAAACACATAACTTAAACTATACAAGTAAAATTTTCTTAGAAACAAAAAAAAAGTAAATATGCTACTCCACATTTTAAGCCCTGTGTACAATTTTGGCAAATTATTATTATTTTTTAAAGACTTATTATTTGTTTATTTATTTATTTATTTATTTAATTTATTTTTGGATGTGTCGGGTCTTTGTTGCAGCACACGGGCTCTTCGTTGCAGCGCGCAGGCTTCTCTCTAGTTGTGGCGTGTGGGTTTTCTCTCTAGTTGTGGCATGCAGCCTCCAGTACACATGGGCTCTGTAGTTGCGGTGCATGGGTTCCAGAATGCATGGGCTCTGTAGTTTGTGGCTCTCAGGCTCTCTAGTTGAGGCACGTGAGCTCAGTAGTTGTGACATGCGGGTTTAGTTGCCCCAGGGCATGTGGGATCTTAGTTCCCTGACCAGGGATTGCACCCATGTCCCCTGCATTGTAAAGTGGATTCTTTACCACTGGACCACCAGGGAAGTCCCGGCAAATTATTTTTTTTACCACACATTTTTAAATGGTCATAGGGAAGCCTACTTTTATTTTTATATGTCTAAGCAGAATTTTAAAAGAATGTCAAATACAATGCTTATGACAAGAAAATATTATTTTTATCATGAGGAGGTACAAATCAAATCCACCAACATATAAAAGAGTAATGTATCATGACCAAGTGGCATTAAATTCAGTAATACATGTCATAATTCTAGTTATTACTTTAAAATGCATATCTCAGAAATAACTAAATTTCCTTGTCAATTGCATTATTATGAACTTTCATCAAATCTTTAACCGTGGTCATTTTTAAGTCTTTTGTCATTTACAGACAGTTCTGGATGTACTCTGATGCTTTCACAAAAATGTTCCTATAAAAGAGTTTCATCTTCAAGGAATTCATGGAAAAGACTCTGACAAGTACAGGTTTCTGGTAACTGACTATACTGCTGAACTGAATGAATAGCATTTTCAGAACTCTAATGGAAAACTGATGAATTCATAAAAGTGCTAACAAAAGATCAAGATGAAAAAAAATTTAATTACATGGGACTGAGTGAACTGATGAGGATGATTATAATTTTTTTGACTTTCTGTTTGAATTAAAAAAAAAAAATCCCACAAGGACTCAGAGGCAAAAAATATACAAATCAATTTTCACTGCAAAGTAAAGGAGCTGTTACAGTGGAGGATTACTGGACTGAATGTCAATATTATGACATAGTATGAGTGTGTTTTGTGTTTGGTAATTGCAATCATTGTTGCTTTTGCTGTGGTCATCCATTTACAATGCTTGGTGTCAGCTTATTTATCTCTTGTAAAAATAAAATACAGTGTGTGTGTGTGTGTGTGTGTGTGAAAAAAAATTCAGTAATACAAGTCCAGTTCAATATTCAAGTATCAATTTAATTTAATTTGCTAAAGAAACAAACTAAAAAAAATGGTCATTTCACTGAGGCAGAAAAAAAACATTTGACAATATTCAGCATCTTTTCATGATAAAAATTCTCAACAAACAAGGAAGATAATGAACTTCCTTAACCTGTGCTTTAGCCACTAAAACTATTTAGGCTTATTATTACATACAGTATTTTCTTGTCAGTTGGTGAGGTGTCTCTTAAGATTTTTGGCCAAGGTTTTAATCAGGTTCTTTGTTTCTCTATTGGTGAGTTTTAAGTGTTCTTTTTATATTTTGGATAACAGTCGTTTATCAGGTATGTCTCTGGAAAATATCCTCTCCCAGTCCATGGCTTGTCTTTTCATTCTCTAGACATTGTCTTCCACAGAGTACAAGTTTTTAATTTTTAATGAAGTCCAGGTTATTAATTATTTCTATGATGATATGTGTCTTTGGTGTTGTATCTAAAAAGGCATCACCATACCCAAGGTTATCTAGGTTTTCTTGTGTGTTATCTTCTAAGAGTTGTACAGTTTTCCTTTTCACATTTAGGTCTATGATTCATTTTGAGTTAATTTTTGCGAAGGGTGTCAGATCTAAGTGCACTTTTTTGCATGTGGATGTCCAGTTGATCCAACATCGTTTGTTGAAAACGTATCTTAGCTAAATTGTGTTGTCTTTGCTCCTTTGTCAAATATTACTTGGCTATATTTATGTTGGTTTATTTCTGGGCTCTCGATTCTGTTCCATTGATCTAATGTCTGTCCTTTCACCGACAGTATACTGTTGTGATTACTGCAGTTTTATAGTAAGTCTTGAAATCAGAAATCAGTCTTCTGACTTTATTCTTCTTCAATATTGTGTTGGCTCTCTGGGGGCCTTTTCCCTCTTCGTATAAACTTTAAAATCAGTTCGTTGATATCCACGAGATAACTTGCTAGGATTTTGTTGGGGATGGCCTTGAATCTATAGATCAAGTTGGAAAGAACTGACATCTTGACAATTTTGACTTTTTCTAACATGAACATGAAATTCTTTCCATTTATTTAATTCCTCTTTGATTTTATTCATCAGAGTTTTGTAGTTTTTCCTCATATAGATCTTGTTCATACTCTATTACATTTATACCTAAGTATTTCACTTTTGGGGGTATTGTTGTAAATGATATGTTTTTAATTTTAAATTTCACTTGTTCATTGTTGCTATGTGGGAAAGAAGTTGACTTTTTATCTCACAATCTTCCGATAATTGTTTATTAGTTCCAGAGTTTTTGGTCCATTCTTTTGAATCTTCTACATGAATAATCATGTCGTATGTAAACAAAGACAGTTTTTATGGTCTCCATTCCAATCTGTATGCCTTTTATTTCCTTTTCTTGCCTTACTGCATGATAAATACTTCCAGTATGATGTTGAAAAGGAGTGATGAGAGGGGACATCCTTGCCTGGTACCTGATCTTATGGGGAAGATTCGAGTTTTTAACTATTAAGTGTGATGTTGGCTATAAGGTTTTTGTAGATAGTCTTTACGCTATTGGGAAACTTCCCTCTATTCTTGGTATACTGAGAACTTTTAATCATGAATGAGTGTTGATATTTGTCAAATATTTTTTCTGCATCTGCTGACATGACCATGTGATTTTTCTTTTTTATAGTCTGTTTATGTGATGGATTACATTAATTGATTTTTAAATGTTTAACCAGCCTTGAATACCTGGGATAAATCCTGCTTTGTCATGGTTTATAATTATTTTTATACTTTTTTTGAACAGTTGTATCTTTTTTTTCCAATAATTATAGGCATCAGTTATTATGATGTGGATATAATTAATTTCCATTCTCATCTTATTTTTTTGTACCAGGTTTCAAAATACTTGTTTTCAAAACTTTTTCTTTTTACCTTCATTGTACACCTAAATCTTCTCAAACTTTCCACTATATTATGCATTTTAGTGAGTCCTTTTTTTCTCTCTAACCTATCCCATCTGGTATTCTGGCATCTTTGTTTTCTCTTCAAACCACTCTGATGCATCGCTAACCCTGTAGCACAACTGTCATCCTGTGGCTTTTTGTTCATTGTACTTTTGGGTTAGATATGTTTTCCAATATTCAGTGACTTCATGTGGTTGCTCCCTACCTTTGTTTGTTGGTAGATAAATTTTCTGAGTAATTGCCTGTTTTCACTCTAGCTTTAAAATACATAGACTGCTAATCCCCCTTTGTTGTTCTCTCTTTGTTGTTATAAGATTTTACATCTTTTATTGCCTTGCTAATAATTCTGTCTTCATAGAGAAGAAAGATAAATAAAAAACACATACATTTTGGCAAAGCAAATGCATTTTTAGGAATTTGTGGAAACATATTTAAAATGTGGCATTGTATGTTCAATGATTTCATTGCAGTAAAAATTAAAAGATCACAATCCTCATAGCAAATGGGTGTCTATAAAGGAGTGTTTAATATGATATAGTATTTCTATCTATTCAGATTAATACTAAGAAGTGATTACAAATGGGTGTATCAATGAATGTTTACTAAAATAAACTTTATATGTATATATATATGAAGAAGAAATAGAATTTGCAAAATAGAAGCAAAAACTGATAGAACTGAAAGGATAAATAGGCAAATCCACGATAATAATTGAAGATGGCAATACCCGTCTCTCAACAACTGATTTTAGAAGAACTCGACAACCATGGATAGCAAGTTCTAATAGGCATCTAAAGAATACTCCACCAATTAACAGCAGAATATGCATTTTTTCAAGCAGCCATGGGACATTCAGTAAGGTAGACCATATCCTGGGATATAAAAACTACTTCAACAATGTAAAATAATTGAAATCATAAAGAATACGTCTCAGACCAGAAAGTAGAAATCAACTACAGAAAGATAAGAAGAAAATCTTCAAAAACTGGGAAACTAAAGAACACACATAAAAGTAATTCATGGAGCAAAGAGTAAATCTTAAGGGAAATCAGAAAATTTTATTTAACTGAATATAAACAAAAAATACATGTCAAAATACGTGGTAAAAGGCCAAAGCATTGAGAAGATATTTATAGCACAAAATGTGAAATTAGAAAAAGAGGAAATGTCTCATATCAATAAATTAAGCTCTCAAGAAATTAGAAAAAGAAGTAAAAAATAAACCCAAAGCAGAAGCGAATCAGAAGGAAGAAGCAAATAAAAATTAGAGCAAAAATCATTAAAATTTAAACAGAACAACAATAAGGAAAATCAATTAAAAAAAGAAAGACTAGACACAGATTAACTTTATCAGGGATAAAGCAGCAGATTATTACTACAGACCCTCCAGTCATCATAAAAGTAACAAAGGGATACTATTGAAAACTCTACACACATCAATTTGCCAACTTAGATGAGATGGAACAATTAATTGCAAAGCACAAACTGCTAGAACCCACCCAAGATGAAATAGATACTTTGAATAGCCCCTATTAAGAAAATTGAATTATTATTTTTTTTAAACTCCCAGAGAGAAATCTCTGGGCCCGAACAGTTTGACTGGAGAATTCCACCAAAAGTTTAAAGTTAACAACAATTCAATACAACCTCTTCCAGAAAATAAAAAGGAGGAACATTGTGAAGTAACAAATTTAACCTTGCCCAAATGGAGGTCTGGTCTTTATCCTCAGCCTCTGGGAGGACAAGAATCTCTAAACTCTTGGAAAGTCATGCTGAATAGGAGGGTCTTTTTTACTTGGGGAATTTGAACTACATCAACAGTGTTATTTAGGGAGGGTTGCCAGACAGTAACAGTGTGATTTAGGGTGTCAGGGTTTCAGCAATACCAGAAATGTAACAAGGGGTAGGGCCTCTGCGACATCAGCAGTTTGACCTTCTGATGGATTTGAAACAGAGATCAGCCATGTGCACAATCAATCATGAATATGTAATGGAGTCACAACACAGACTTAGGACACTGAGGCTCTGGTGAGTTTTCCTAATTGGCAATAATCTGTATATTGTCACAAATCAGTTCCAGGAAACTAACAGCCCTGATTCCATGGGGAGAGGGCAACAGGATATTTTTATTTCTCTTGAGACTTCTTTGACTCATGTGTTACATGTAAGTGTGTTGTTTCATCACCAGTTTTGGGGGGATTTTCTGGATATCTTTCTGTTATTAATTATTAGTTTAATTCCACTTTAGTCTGAGAACATACTTTATATGATTTACTTCTTTTAAATCTATAAAGATGTGTTTTGTGACCCAGAATGTGACCCATCGAGGTGAATGTTTCATGTGAGCTTGAAAACAATGTGTACTCCTGTTGTGTTTGATGGAGTGTTCTGTGCATGTTACTCAGAACACATTGCTTGAGAATGCTCTTCAGGTCAGCTGTTTCATTACCTATCAATTACTGAAAGTGAAAGAGGAATGTTGAACTCTAAATAACAGTGGATTTGTCTATTTCTCTTTACAGTTCTATCAGTTTTTGCCAGAGGTATTTTGACTCTCTATTGTTAGTTGTATATGTGTTAAGGATTAACTCTCCTTGGAAAGCAGAGCCCTTTAACATTAAGTAATGCTTCTCTTTATCCCTCGTGATTTTCCTTGTTCTGAAATCTGCTTTGTCTGAAATAAATTTAGCTACTCCATGTTTCTTTAATTAATGTTGTCATGCTGTATCTTTCTCCATACCTTTACTTTTACCCTATTGGTGTCTTTATGCTTAAACGGTATCTCTTTTGTGTATCATGTATTTGGGTATTGCCACTTAAAAAAAATCTACTGTAACAATCTCTGTCTTTTAATTCATGTATTTAGAGCATTCATACTTAAAATGGTTATTGATATAGTTGGATTAATATCTACCATGTTCGTAATGGTTTTCTATTTGTTGGACTTGTTCTTTGCTTCATTTTTTCCTTCCCCCCCTTTTTTTCCTTTTCTGGTTTTAGTTGAGCATTTTATAAAATTCAATTTTATCTTCCTTTCTTAGCATAGCAATTGTACGTCTTTACATATCTATCTATCTATACATACATATGTATATGTATGTCTATGTCTATGTATGTATGCATTTGTTTGTTTTAGAGCCTATCTTAGAGTTTACAGTATTCATTTACAAAAATCTAAGTCCTTCACTTTCCCTTCCATACAACAGAGCCACTAGGGAATCTTGCCTGACTCATCCTGGGAACCTGGTGGGTTTCCTGAAGGTAAAGCACACAAATATGTGAGGGCCCCCCTAAAACTGTAGCCCCCGTTGTTTCTAATGCTCTTTCTAGTCCACAATAGCTTCTATACTCATCACAATTCCCAATGTAGTGTTTCCACCAGTGTATGACTCCCGCAGTGTCTGCTCCATGTATGTAGATTTAGCCTGTGAGTCTCTGGATTCACCTGTCTTTCTAGATTTTGGGGTGATTGCTAGCCATGCAAACTCAGTTCTTTGAGGATCCAGCTAAGTCATTGATTTTCAGTTTGTTCATAATTTTCTTGTTGTAGGGATAGGAATGGTTACTTCCAAGCTTTTAACATGTTGGAACTGAAACCTGAAGTAACCTTCATCTTTTAATGTTTAGCTGACATTAATGTGCCAGATACTACAATGACTAATATAATCTGTAAAAACTTTCTTTGACTCTCATCATTTATAAAGAAATATTTTAAAATTTCAATTATAATTAATAAATAAAAGATCTTTTTCAGATAAGTTTTTTAGCATCTAGAAATGATGTATATAATAATGCACTACTTTTTCTCAAGCTAATGATAAAATAATTTGTAATGAGAGAAAGCAAAATTACATCATGGTTTCCTATATAATAGAAAATTCTACATTAGTTCAAACTTATAAGTACTGACAGTATAAAGTTATAAGAGAACATGCAGGGTTATAATAATAATAAACTCAAAAGAAAAATGCTGTCACTCATCCTACATATATATGGTGAGCAGTGATTCAATTTCAGCATACGAAACAAATCTGTTATGATAAATTATATTAATTAAAATATTAATTTAATGCCTTTACATTCTTTTTTAAGTTGGAAATGTTTTGGGGTCATAAAGTTATATATGATCATAAAAAGTGAATGCCTGTTAATTGTTAATGATAAAAACAATTTATATCAAAATTAGTACTCCACAAAATTTTATGTACCTTTTAAAGGGTATCACACATAACTTAATTTTTGAGACACACTAATTTAGATGATGTAAATTTTCAGTAGACCGCCATTAATATTCTTGGCAATAAGTAGAAGAATACTTAAATCTTTGACCTATTCATCCAAACACTTTTTCTGTGTCAACTGATATAATTATTTAATTTTTCTTCCTTTGCTGTTTAATATGGTAGATTATATTAATTTTTTGCTAATATTGAACCCATGTTGCATCTTTCAAATAAAGTCCATGGTGTGCAGTTCTTTTTTATGCAGTGTTATATTCAGTTTGTTAATATTATGTTGAAGATTTTGCAAATCTTCATATGAGAGATATTAGTGTGTAATTTCCTTTTTTTCTTTCTTTTCTTTTTTGCTTTTGTCTGGTTTTGGTATGAGAATAATACAAGGCCTCAGAAAATGAATTAAGTGCTGTTTACTCCTATTTCTGGAAGAGTTATGTAAAACTAATGTTAAATTTTCTTAAATGTTTATTAGAATTTTCAAGTAAAGCCATTTGTATCTGGAGATGTCTTTTTGGGGACCTTTTTAACTTGAAATTCAATTTTTTAATGGCTCCAGGACTATTAAGAATATCTGTTTATATATATGATTTACGAAAGTAATAAGGAGAAAGTATTATTTTTTGTACCTGTATTTTGGCTATTTCTGTTGTTTGTTCTTCCTTCATAATACTCCAAAATTATTACTTTTATCATATTATATTTTACTTCATACTTAAGTGCCTAGAATAACAGATAAACACTTTGTTTCAATAAGGAGGAAGTGGTTGTTTAAATTCTAAAGTCTATCGAATACATGTGTCATTCCACAATGAATTTTTTATAAACGGAGGGCTTTACTTTCTCAATTTCAGCAATAACAAAAGTTAAGAGTGAATTTTAGACAGGTTTATTTGTTAATGCAGTTGTTTGAACATATTGCTAACAACATTTTTTTGTCTATTTTAACTATCAGCTTTGCTATAGATATAGAAATACTTGTTTATTAAAAAAAGAAACTTTTCCATTTTCTCTTTGGGTATACAACTAGTTCAACCTATTTTACTCTTTGGGGTTATCTTTAACTTGATGACTTTCTGATATCAAACTTCGAACATGCTGTTTCCATGCTCTTTCTTTTACCCAGAAAACCCCATCTTTGGCCCCACCAATTTTCATTTGAAACATCCCTCCTCATTAAGTTCCTAGGTGAGCCGTTATCATCATAGAGAACTCTTTCCTAACAACCTATTCTAAAGTAACTTCCTACAGCGCTCTCAGGCACATTACATTATATATTTAGGTTGATAATTTAAAATCATCATATGCTTGCCTATATTTCACTCTTTTTTCCTAATAGTATTTAAATGTCATGAGGATACAGAATCTGTCTTCTTTACCTATATACATCCATACCAGCTTGAATAGTGCCCAGCATAAAGTAAACACTTAATAACTATTTCTAAGTGAACAAATGAATAAACAGTCAATTACAGTTGTTAATACTTTTTTCATAGTGGCAAGTTAGTTCCTCTAAGCTTTTGTCATAGCTGCTGACACCAAATAAGAGTATAATATATAATGAAAGAAGATCTAGTACCAGTTATGTAACATCAGATAATTTGGTGAATATTCCATAGTTTTTCAGGGCATCTTCTTTAGGCACATATATACATGTTTAGGTCTATATCAAAATGTCTGGCCAGCAGCTTTTGCAAATTTCATTATAGTGAGTCCTTCATAAAACAATTATTTATACGCTTTCTCCACCTAATGACAATGACTTAACAATAAGAAACTTATTTTTCTGTTTTGAAAATGTCTTCATGGGCAAACCAAGCTAGATCTGACAGCTCTCCATCATCAGGGAATAGAGCTGCTTCTACTTTTGTTCTGCCATTCTTAACATATGCTTCCTATTTTGCTTCAAGATGGCTGCTCTAACTTCTACCAACATATTTTATTTTATACTTTATTACATGTTTATATAACAATTTGGACTTGTCACAACACAGCCATTTCAAATTTTAAAATGTCATTTGAATCTGATAACTTACCTCTAAAGAAGACAGATGAGAAAATAAAGCTCAGAGAGCTTAAAGGACTGTGTCTGCACCATGCAGGAAATAGCACCTTTAGATGTTCAAGATGTTTTTGTCTCTAATATTTATTCTTTGTATATAATATGATAATAGTTCAATAGCTTTGCCTTTTTTAAAAAATATTTGAACCAGAGAGTTATTATAAAATACCTAAATTTGCATTCAGGGAAAAATTAACTCAGCTCATTAGATGCCCATGCATTTTTGCCCAGAATACTGAGTAAAGAGATCAGAAAAATAATGAATCTTTCTGTAACTTGACATGAGAAGTATTATCACTCACAGAATATCTTACATTTACACAATAAATACTTTACATATTAAAAGCCTAATTGACCTTTAAACTTTTGGATACCTTAACTGATAGAAAAACTGATTCTAATATTTAGCAAAGCATGTTATGATGAATTAACTAGGGCACATATTTATAAATTACGATGTCTTAATGTCCTAAATAATATTAACTTAAAGTTTTGGATTTCACAGTGTACTTTTACATATATTTGTAATGCTCCCCTGCAGCAAGTAAAAATACAGCGACTTAAATAGGGCAAGCACAGTTTTGTTATCATCTTCCTTCAACAGGTAAACTCTAGAGTTGGCATTTAAATCCATGTTTTCTTGTTAGAAATGGTAGTATCTTTTCTATGGGTTTCCTCTGTCGAGGAATACTGAAGTATATAGTTTGAAAAAGGAGATCTCATAGGGAGGCAAACACAGGACTCTAATAATAAGAAAATGAAGAGATGAAGACAAAGGAATGGTTACTTTGTCAACAGAGAGCAGAGCCTCAATTATCGGACCAGTCTTTGGTGTGAAGCAAAATTTCCAGATGTAAGAGTCCTTAGGCTCCATATCAGTTATATACTCAGTGGCAGAAAAGAGTCTAGGAGTCACATAAAGCCATGCATTAGAACTTTAAGATCAAAAGAAAAAGTAATTATTAAATGTGAACTTTGACTATTGGCAATATTTATTTGCACAGAGGAAATACCAGCCCTTACGCCTATGACATAATAATGCATCCTTGGATCTGACCAATTCCAAGTAGAGAGGCTTGTCAACATCGAATCTGTGTGACAGGAAGACAATAAAGTCAAACACTGGTATGACAATGATTCTTCACAAAACTGCTGAGAGAACAAACTAAAGCCAGAAAGACAAAATCTCTTTTCTAACTTTAGCTTCCATTATAGTCACATTTTAACTTATTCTATCAATCTGCTTGTATATAACTACTTCTCATCTCTGCACCTCTTCCCCCTACCTTGCTCATTAGGTGTATCAGATCATCTCAGAGGACAGAGGTTGGGAACATATCTATGTACATGTATATGTTTTATGTATTTAGATATAGATATATGTGTGCACACACAACTCACAAATACACTTATAAGCATAGACATATCATTATACCCAATATCAATCCAATACCACATTGTTCACTCTAGTAAGTTTAGCTGTCCATATTTGTACAGTAATTTTATTTTTTAATTATGAGAAACCTGTCTCCTAGCATCACAACATTTATTTATTTTATCAATAACTATTTCATTCTCAACATTCCATGTATTTGGCTATATTATAAATGGTACCACTTTGTAAAAATGTCTAATTGTTCATTGCTAGTATGCAGAAACATGATAGATTTTGTATATTGACTTTGTATTACCATCAGTATGTGTGTGTGTGTGTGTGTATGTGTTTTTAAATAGAATTCATTTTTTAGAGCCGTTTTAGGTTCACAGAAAAATTGAGCAGAAAGTACAGAGAGTTCCCATGTACACCCTGCCACCACACACACACAGGGTCCCTCATATCAACATCCCACACCAGAGTGGTACATTTGTTTCAATGTATGAACCTGTATTGATGCATCATTACTCTTACTCAGAGACCATACTCTACATTAGGGTTTACTCTTGGTGTTGTACATTCTGTGTGTTTGAACAAATGTATAATGACATGTGTCCACCATTTTAGTATCAGATAGAATAGAATAGAGTCACTAACCTAAAAATCTTCACTCTAACCATCCTTCCCTCTACCATAACCTCTGGCAACCTCTGATTTTTGTATTGTCTTGATTACTACAGTTTATTTATTTATTCACCAACTGATAGACATCTTGGTTGCTTCTAACTTTTGGCAATTATAAATAAAGCTGCTATAAACATCAGTGAGCAGGTCTTCGTGTGGACATACTTTTCAGTCTATACTAAGTAGAATGTTTGCTCAACCATATGGTAAGACTATTTTTAGTTTTATAAGAAACCACCAAACTGTCTTCCAGTATATCTGGGATAACAGTCCTTAATCAAATATATCTTTTGCAAATATTTTCTCCCAGTCTTTAGCTTGTCTTCTAAATGTTTCTGTGTATTTTTAATAGTGAATCAGAAGAGATTAAAAGGAGTAAAGGTACAAATATTTCATAATGAGAGGCATGATACAATGATGAGAAGTCATTATTTTGATTGAATTATGTTTGCCATTTAAGAGGTAAAGGATATTTCATGATACTTTTCAATGATAGAGGATGAGATGTGGGGAATGATGGAGGAGGTCAATAAATATTCAGTAAATGATGTGAGGGCACCTAAAAGTAATTTGAAAAGCTGGTGAATACCTACCTCCTCATTTATATTAAAAAATTACATGTATCAGAGAATAAAATTTAAATTTTGTCATGTTACTACAAAATTTTATATCTATGAAATAGCACAATCAGTAAAATTTTACAAAGTATGATTCCTGATTCAGAAGCTATAAATGACTATTGATTTTATTCCGTAAGATTTTTTAAAAGTTCTGCACAAAAATGAAGTAACCAATGCAAAAACACACCAATATTTATGGAGGGAAACTCAGTATTGTTAACATGGCAGTCTACTATGTATACATTTAATACAATCCTAATACTGATTTTTCATTTTCTTTTCAGGAAGACTAATAGGCACTAGAGTTTAGATTTTAAAAAATTAAAATAGTCATAAACAACATGGTCCTACTTGTTATAGGACCTTGTAGAGCACAGGGACCTATATTCAATACTCTTTAATAAACCGTAATGAAAAAGGATATGAAAAAGAATATATATAACTGAATCACTTTGCTGTACACCAGAAACTAATACAATATTGTAAATCAACTATACTTCAATAATTTTTTAAAAATTGAAATAGCCATAAAAATGTATACAATAAGTGAAATGATAGGGTCTAGCACTACCAGAGTTTTAAAGATAAGTAAATATGCTTTCATTATTAAAAGCTCTTTTGCCACAGGCATAGATTTTTTAAAAATGGAATAGAATGAAAAATTGTCCAAGCAAACCCAAATAATTAAAGAAGTTAGTATAGCAAAATGTATTAATGCAAACGAGTTGGAAATTTTAGTATTTAAACATGGTATTGGGACAACAGGATAAACATTAAGAAAAAAAATTATTTGGATCCATACCTCTTACCATAATCAAGAAAAGTTCCAATTGATCACAATCAAAACATAAAACAAAAATAAACCATAAAAACTTTAGAATATAAGAATGAAGTTTTCTAATTTGGATTGGAGAAGACATTTCTAGCAGTCAGTCAAAATCCAGAAGCCATGAAGGAAAAAAAAATAGGTTCAGCACAGAAAACAAGAACTTCCAACACTTTTGCGCAGGGGTGTCAGAGAGATGGAGAAAAAAGTGCAACTCAAAAGACAAAATAATAAATGAAAAATGGGCAAAAACAAAAAACCAATTTGCAGCTCATGCTTCAGGAGAAAACCTTGATTTCTCAATACATAAAGTTTCTGAAAGTCAATAAAGAAAAAATAAACAACCAAGCAGAAAATAGTCAATTGATATGAATACACAGTTGTAAGAAAAGTAAAGGCTACATAAATATATGAAAAGATGCTCAATTTTACTTATAAAAAAGAATTTCAAGTGAGATTGCACTAAGAATTCCAATTCTGTATTGTTTCATAATGGAGTAGTTTGTATTAGATTAACTCTCCCACAGAGAAAATCTTTAAAGTCTGGATTAAATTAAGACAATAAGCAAACAAAGCTGGCTACTGGCAGTTAGGGAAAAGCAGTCAAGGCATCATGGATTCAATGGGGCAAGATCCTGGAAAGAGGAAAGCCTGATGGGAAGAGCCAGCCCTTCCCAGCTGGATTCTCCTCTCTGAGGCATTTGTAAATTGGCAGCTCTGGGTTGCAAGAGGAAAGCAGCAACCTCGGGTTCCCTGCAGTCTCATAAATCTGAATTGACAGAAATTGGATTTTTTCATACTTATTTTTAACTGGATTTTGGAAAATCCTATACTGCTATTAAATAGGTACTCTCAGTATACCATATGACATCTGCTTCTAAAACTAGGTTGGTTTTCCGCTTGATAAAGGAATGAGATGTCTTTGCTGGGATAAGAACTCATTCATGCAGCATGCCTTGAATAATTAGCCTTCCTGCTCAGGTTTCTAACTCACAGTCTTAGAGAAAGCTCTGGAGTGCCAAATATAGAAACCATGTGCAAAACCATTGAAAATGACTTGTGCTTATGAGATCTGCTCTTCCAAAAATAATCAGAGCATTTAATGGTGTAGCTGCTTTGAAATATTCTGTCTTCTTCCCAAGAATTCTAGTTATCTCCAGTAATAAGGAGCTCACAGTTGTCCACACCACCCACCCTTCATGTCCACGTTGCCGAATCCTTACAAGGCATCTGCCTCAGGCCAGTTGTGGGCTATTATGCTTAGTGAAATAAGTCAGAGAAAGGCAAATACTGTATGTCATCACCTATGTGAGGATCCTAAAAAATAAAACAAACAAATATGTATAACAAAACAGAAACAGGCTCACAGATACAGAGAACAAGTTAGTGGGGGAGGAGCGAGGTAGGGTATGGGATTAAGAGATACAAATTACTGTGTATAAAACAAATAAGATATGAGGATGTATTGTACAACACAGAATACAGTCAATATTTTATAATAACTTTAAATGGAGGAGAGTTTATAAAAATATTGAATCACTGTGTTGTAACCTGACACTAATATACTATTGTAAATCAATTATAAGTTTTTAAAAAAGAGTTTTCACTAAATAGAGATCAGAAGGTTCTTCTTCATTATGAAAAACTGAAACTTTGTTTGGGCTACATAATATGTTCCCTTTCAGCTAATTATTCTCAAACTAGCCTTAGTAATTGCTGTGAACAAGATAAGTATTGAGCTGGTTTAAACACCAAGAGTGATAATTCTAGCTAGTTAAGACACCAGGAATGATATTAGAATCTTGAAGTTTCCTAGTCTAAGCTATGACCACACGAATGTGACCTGTTGGAGAAAGTTAGGCTTTCAGTATGATGTTATAATCTGAGTAAATCGATCTTTCTTCCTCTTGTTTAAAGTCCTGAAAATATATCTGGATTAATTTCTGATTTTCATTCTCTGATATGGACATTAACAGGAGGTTATCAACAAGCTGGAGTACTTTCACTTCATGAAGTCTTTTTGGGTTTTTTTTAACATCTTTATTGGGGTATAATTGCTTTACAATGGTGTGTTAGTTTCTGCTTTATAACAAAGTGAATCAGCTATATGTATACATATATCCCCATATCTCCTCCCTCTTGCGTCTCCCTCCCACCCTCCCTATCCCACCCCTCTACGTGGTCACAAAGCACCGAGCTGATCTCCCTGTGCTATGCGGCTGCTTCCCACTAGCTATCTATTTTACATTTGGTAGTGTATAAAAGTCCATGTCACTCTCTCACTTTGTCCCAGCTTACCCTTCCCCCTCCCCGTGTCCTCAAGTCCATTCTCTATGTCTGCATCTTTATTCCTGTCCTGCCCCTAGGTTCTTCAGAATCATTTTTTTTTTCTTTTTTCTTTTAGATTCCATATATATGTGTTAGCATACGGTATTTGTTTTTCTCTTTCTGACTTACTTCACTCTGTATGACAGACTCTAGGTCCATCCACCTCACTACAAATAACTCAGTTTCATTTCTTTTTATGGCTGAGTAATATTCAATTGTATATATGTGCCTTTGGCTCCCTGCTTACTTGAATGCAGTTCTGTAATGACATCTCTGAGTTGAAATGATAATGCATGCAGTAGTCATATCAGGAGTACAAAAAAATGTGCCCAAGACCCCACCTTTGGTAAGATCTCAGGGTCACCACAGGAGTAATTGGCATTGGGACATTTAACTCTCAAAAATCATTTTAAGCCTCCAGATCACATTTATGTTTCAAACGGTCCAGACTGGAATATCACAGTCTCATATATAGGGCATATAAATTCTTTTTCTGACAAAACTGAGCTCCCTTTTTACATCTGTCACTGCTGTATTGGGTGTATTCCACAATTTGCAATTTGGTAGGGGTCCTCCTAGCATGTCCATCTGTGTGGGAGCCAAGCCACAGTGTATGTTCTCTTGGGCTCAGACATCTAAATCTCTCTTGGATTCTAAAACATTTAATAAACCTGCCATACATGTTTTGAAAAGTGAGCTCTATCAGTTGTTGGTTATATTGGCCAATTGGATCCATGTTTATGTCTGTTAGGATTTCAATGGCTATTATGATAAAAGGATCCCACAAACCCAATCAACTGTCTTCTTCCTCTGACTCATATTAAAATCAGCCTCTGGAAACTGGATATGCTTGTCTATTTGATGTGATCTATTCAATTTTTATTACCTTATTCATGCTAATTGATTTTCTGGTATTAATAATGAAATCCCAAGGATTCTAATGGCCAATCATTCCTTGGACTGTACACTGGCTGTCCTAGCAATGGCTAAGAGGGCAGGTATCCCTAATTTTGCTTCCCTGTTTCAATCATGAGGTATGAATCAGGACCCTTGATTTGTCCTGCTAATAAAGCTTGTCTGCTATTATAGTATATGGCTTAACTAGTTCTATAACATCTGCTTTATCCTGAGGATGGAGTAACTCACCTTGATAACATTTAATTCTGCTGGCAAAATATGGTCACTCCTTTCAGCAAAATTCAATGGCTTTTCTTTGTGGTAAAATTCACGGCCTTTTATTCTGTAACAGTCGTATCTGACCTCATTTAGCCATGCCTAATTGGCTTCAATGTCCCTTGCTTCTAAACTGTTATCAACATCCTTCCTTCTAGCTTCTGGAAGGTCTCTTTATGGCCCTCAAATATATACACTTGTTTATTTTCCAGATATTTAGGCATCTGTTTTCTCTCAATTTTCAGACACATACCTTTTTCTTTATGATATACTCTTCCAAATTTACCTCAGATGTTAGAGTGTTAATGAGAGATTTTACAGAGCATCTCCATATTGCTTCTCTTATATCAATGGAATCTCTTAATATTGTCATTTAATTGAACTGAGAATCCTATGAGATATAGTGAACATCACACTGGTGATAATTTGTAAAGGGAAAAAAAATGCGTAAAATTTCAGCCTTGGGCACTGTGTAACTTTGAAATTATTTTTACTAGTATACCAGTTGGGCCCTTTCTGAAGCCTTTTTGTGTCAAATAACACTTTGCTAGCCAGCAATAGCAGGAAAATAGATAAAGGAGAAGTGGGTGGTATTAGGCAAATGGCTTTAAGAAGTTAGACATCAGTAGACACAGTCCTGATCACAATTTGGCTTTAATGGTTAGCTCTCATAGCAACAGAGAAGAAAACAAAGGAGAATATAAGGAGTAATGTTTTCCCCACTTTTCCTTTTTGATATGAAAGAATCTCTACTAAAGACAAATTTCTGGTTCCATTTTTGTTCTCATCGTCATCTTCTACAAAAAAGAGGAATGAATTCTCTAGTTGATGTGTGACTCAACTGGGTACACCTAATATATTGATATTAATAGTTTATAAACACAAACTGGGTTGAAAATGATCAATACATCCCATCTCTCCATCTAGCAGTGCTTCAAAATAGCCACATGGGATCTAAAGGCCTCCAGTTGATTGGATAGAATGGAATAAATCCTCAATCCCTGTTTTTCCTGTAGTAGTCTCATGCTCAGAGATATTGGATAAAGTGAAGACTTGAACAGATTTGTTTCTTCTCTCTTTGACTTGTTCAAGTATGAAATGATTTTTCGTAATATATGTTTTGGCTCTCCTGACACAAATTTCCACGTAGGATATGTGAACCAAGATCTAGAGGGCTTTAGAAATGAGCTGAGCAGTAAAGGGGTAGGAAACGTTCCCAAGACAATTTGGCCCTCTTGTTGAACCATACATTTTTTTTTTTTTTTTTAGTAGTAGTATTGTCAGCAATTATCAGCTTCCATTCAAATGCTAGTAATCTAATAAGTTATCAAAGGATTCCTTAAACGTTATATTCATGCACAGAGAGTAGTAGTACATTACCAGGTTACTTATTATTGGCGTCTACTAGACTTCTTATTTAGATGCCACCAAAAAATGTGTTGTCATGTATTGCTTGGCATACTGCACTTCTCCTACCCTTGGTATGTCCATGCATTTACCTGAAATCTCTAAAATTTTCAGGAATGACACTATGTTTTAGTACATAGCCCGTGCTACTGCCTTGAGTTGATTTTGTGAATATAATTTAATTGTTTTCATTCTCACTTGTTTTATATTGTTTAAGTGTGTAATAATGGCTGTTTTCATGAACAGTAATTTGTCCTATAAACTTTAGAATAATGGGATATTAAGTCATGTGTGGCAGGTGAAATATGACATAACTCTATTGTAAAAAGGAGTTATTTATGTACAGTGCATGTACATTGATGTGTCTGGGGGGGTGTGTGTGTGTGTGTGTGCTAAAAAGTGAAGTGACAATGGATGGAATAGATATAGCAACTAAATGGGTCGCAATCAAGTCACCTTAAAGAATACAGACCTCAGTCAAATATCCAGGCAGAAAAACTCACTCATCTTACTTTTCTTCTCTGGAAATTACAAACTATATTGTAACTTACAGTGGGGTGAATTTCAGCTCATAGTTTATAATGTGTGGGTGAACCTATGTGTGTATGTGTGAGCCTGAGTGTGTGTATGTGTGTATTTTGTCCCTATATGTGTTGTTATTCATGTGTAGAATATATGAAGGCAAATATAGGGAATGCAGTAAAATTTAATCTTGCAATTTTCATTTAGTACTTAGATTATTGGGGAGGTAAAAACTGTTATCATTTCAATGCCCTATTCCTCTGTAGACTCACTTAACTTTCAGGTTTAACTTTATTGAGATTCAGCTTATAATTTCTATGATCCAGGCATACATTACTATTCTATTTATGTTTTCCTAGCAGCAACATAGATTTGCATTCAATGAGTTCATATTGAAAATGGCATAATTTTATATACTTAACGCCTAAGGGGTACAAAAACTGAACATTGCATTTTTGCCTCACCCCAACACTAATATAGCGTGATATTAGAGGATTATTGCCATGAAGACTGCATGGCAGGGAGAGCATTGCAATGTTTCCTTTCCTTGTCTATGTGAAGGAATAAAAACTATGTACATATTATTAAAGAGTGAAATCTATTAAGTATACAAACATGCCATCTCCATGTTTATTAAGGGTATATATTTATGTAATTTCTACATCTTATTTTGTCAAAAGAATTTATTCATGAAAAAAGTGACATTCAGCATTCAAGGGCTATTTTAATGAAGAAGACCATCATGAGGTTGGTATAATGTTTGATGTCTGTTGGTGGGTTTCAGTCTTAACCAGGCTTTATGAAATGAGCAATGGTTGAAGGATTTCTTGATAACATCAGAGGAACTTATTCGCATAGCAATGCTTTCCCCAACCTGCAGAGCCTTACCTTGGTGTTCTGGTTAAGTTCTAATTTGGATAATTAAATTCTACCTGCCTATCTGACTTCTTACAGTTTTCAGCCCTTTTTGCAATCTTCGGTTATTTCCTGTTTTGAATTGATGACTGCTGTGCCCCGTGGAACCGAGGCTGAATAATGCACAGGAAATTATTCACCCTGCTTCTGTTACAGTTGTGGTAGCATAACAGTTTCTAGTTCCATTTTTCATTTCATTGAAACATTTTTGAAATAAAATCACCTTTTCTTCTTCTGGTCTGCTAGGAAAAATGAATTCCACAGAAATCTGTACCCATTAGATTTCTATTAAAATATGTATTTAACTGAAAGTATAGCTTTTCTTTAAAAATATGTACATAGACTATATAGTGTACCTTTAAAGATTTTAAGCAAAATTGAAATTATTTAAAATAAATATTGATTCATTAACCTCAAATAGCAGCGTTTTTTAAATAATTGGGATGTCCACCATTAAGCTGCCCAGTACAAGCTATACTTATAACATGTGTACTTAGTGAATGATGTATACTGTGGGTCTGAATGCAAGCTCAGAAAGGTAACAGAGTTCATCTTTGGGGCAGATGCCCATATTTGTCCCAGATACATTTCAGTGGTTCTGGTACCAGCTCATTTTCTTCAGATCATTCTGAAGAGAAAGCAGTATTTCATTCGCATTCTTAGCAGTGCACACTTACCCCACGTTGGATCTCATTTTCTGACCCCAGAAACGCTAATTCCCACTCCATCTAGGTCTAAAGTAACATGGAGAGCATAGTAATATAATGTAATAATACAAGCTCTGCCTTTCCTTTTCACGCAACTGAACATAGTTTATATCCTCTTCTAAAAGGAAAAGCATATTACTTTTAGGTTTATTACTCAATATCAACCATATAAATAAATGTGATGTTTCAGTGGGTTTAGAGGAAAGGTACCATTATCAAAGAAAAATATAAACTCCAGCAGTGGTTAATATTTCACCATAAAAAGCACAGAATATGGTATTAAAACTGAGTACTTTGAAGTAAATGTTTATATATATATATATATTTTAAAGAACTACAGGTATACAATTTACATAGACAAATTTATTTTCTAACTGGATTTTCTTCAGTGAATATGTAAATGTGTATATATACATATTATATTAAATCAATAATAATAAGTATTATTCTTAGTATTATAGTAAATATTTAAAATATATTTATTGTCAGGATATGCATGCTTAAGAGAGTGTTTGAAAAACATATTCTCATAATTCATCTCACATTAATAAATTCAAGTTAGAAATAAAACTTGTAGTTTTTCATATCATGAAATTTAAAAATGTTAAACCAATATAATTGTCTTCCAAATGAAGATAGGTCTGTGTTATCCTAGAGAAAAATTTGTGGGCATGTGTGTATCTGCTTCCTCTCTCCACTCTATTTGAGGGGAAGAAGCAAATATCCAAACTTTGGCCTCTTTGGAAACCTTAAGCCTCTCCTGCCTCTCTTAGGGGAAAACATAGTGTGAGTCAAGAACAAAATGATGTCATTAAAGAGAGTGAGGCGTCGTTTTATTAATGAAAGAAAAAAATTAAAGCAATAACTGGGTTACCGTGTACACTTTTTTGCTTCTTTTTCTCTCTCTTGTATGTTAAATGAAGTAAGCTGAGTCTGTAGGCATCACCCGGTTGGGTGGTGTCTCTGCCCTAGAAAAACCAAGTGAAGGCCAGAATACAATCCAAAGGAGAAGACAAAGGATTTCCCTGGCGGTCCAGTGGTTAGGACACCGCGCTTCCACTGCAAGGGGCACGGGTTCGATCCCTGGTGGGGGAACTAAGATCCCACACGCCGCACAGCGTGGCCAAAAAATAGAAAAAAAAAAAAAAAAAAAGGAGAAGACATATTACAGGCTTTTGCTTACATCTATGTCTGAAGGATATAAGGATCATCAAGATTCACAGCCATTTCTATACAACTGACCAGAATAAAATAGTATTCTGTGTTTCTTAAATACCTGGACTGTTTATCTTTTAAAGTCAGCCACTAGTGATAGTGACCATGATGGATGCCTTGTAAAAAATTCAATAATCTAACATATTAATAAGTAATAAAATCTATTAATCTAACATATTGATTATTCTCTCACACACATATAAGTAACAGTAGCTTTTATGCCATAATGTTGTGATCTTTTAACATTAATTCTCATTATTTGAAAAAGCAGTCAAATTTTCTGGTCTGAGCTAATTACTTAACATTATGACATCAGATCCTTTAAAATATGTAATGATGCATGTGTAGTAGGCCTTTGTAGCAGACCTAAGAACAAAGGCCATTGAGTCAGACAGAACTCACATCTAAAGCCCAGCTCCACCGCATATTTAAACACTCGGTTTTCTTACACATAAAATTAGGTAACAGTGTCTAACTCACAATATTGTTGCAAGATAATGTATCTAAAGTATTTGACATAATAAATGGTCATGAAAAAAAAATTAGTGATTCTGGAATAGAAGTCATATGTGTGACATAATGAGAAATCCTCAAGTTTATAGAATTGAAACCAAAGGAAAAAAAGCTAGTTATCTTTTTTTAATATGCTGGCTAAATTTTCTAAGTCCTTGCAGAACAGACATTGAAAATTGGTTACAGAAGTGGAACATCGCTGTATTCTCCCGAGATTTTATTGCACATACCAAATGATTAAAAGAGATAACCTGTATAAAGCACTCAAAAATTTATCTGGCATGTAGTAAATATTTAAAATACATTTATTATCAGGATATGCACGCTTAAGAGAGTTTTACGGTAAAATATATTTAGTTCTTATGCCATAATGTGGGTTCACTGTTTCTCGATAAATTTTTTCATCATGGCAGCACCAGCAGTTTAAGAACTATTCTAGTTATTTTTATGTAAGTACTCACATTGGCTGAATTACACCTGAGTGGGTATATCAAGACAACCATTTTCAGAGAAGGCAAAAACAAGTAAGAAACCCCTTTGCCTGGATACTACTTTCAAGAGATTTAAGTCTGTCTGAAAATAGAAGATAGAGATAGACCAATGTGGAAATGACAGCTTGTGACTATTACAGAAAACTTGTATTTATGTCCCTATACAATAAATAGAATAAATGAGAAATCTTTAAAAAGTAATTACTATACTTCAGAAACATACAAATGTAGATTTATCTATTGCTTGCCCTAATGCTTTTCCCTTTTTACATGTCTTCAGATATTTTATAAGGTCTGTACCTATGTCTTTATCAACTCTAAAATAATCACCAATATCACTCTTTCCAAAGCATGTATAAACAAACAAACCTGACCTTATTTTTTTACTAAGAAAAATGTATTTGCATATCCTGATTCTCATGAGAGCCAACTTGGTATCATAAATAAGTAATTTAGTTCTTAGTCTGAAATATCAATAGCTAATGTTTCCTGCAACACATGTGTTCCCTTAGGTCGTGAAAGCACTTCTGTTTTTCCTGCTAAGCAGGCAAAATCAGATACATATTTGATGTTAGACAGAATACTATAAAATCTCTGCTATGAACTTCATAATCATATGGCTTTGGGCAGTGTTTAAAGTATATAAATATATAATTTTACCAATGGCTGTTCTCCAAAGGATATGTTTAATAATATGCTTTATTTTAAAATCAATTTTTTTCTGCTTTTTACAAAATTGAAATGATACACGTCATTTGGATTTTAAAATACATCTACGTGTAGCACACCCAATACTATCAATCAGGACCAGCAAAATAAATGATGGGGGCACTTGTTCAAAAATTATAAATAATTTCAAGACAGTGACAACCAAGCTTTAAACTAAGCATAGGGCCTTTCTGACAACAGGGTCCCATGCAACTGCCCAGGTCACACAGCCATGAAGTGGGTTCTGCTTTCAAGACAACATGAACTTTGGAAAATAATTTTCTTCTCTTTGATGGCGAAGTCAGGAGTTTCCATCTTGAGGTGATCTGCCGTAGGATGTCTTCTTACCAATACAAATATGATGCCACGACAAAAAAAAAAATCATTTTCCTTCAAAAGCCAGGGATTATACTGAGAAAAATCTGATTGTCTTTAGTTTCCTAAAGTGAATTCAATAACTGAACAAATGTGTCTTTGTATGCTTAACTCTCTTTCAAATTTATTATATTTAGATATTTGAAAATTTATCCAATGTTCTTTTGTATCTAGCAAGTATTAATCCTTAATTAAAATATTTGCATGATGTATTAATATATTTAATGTACAGATACTCTTGAAAATCTCTAGTATTTTTGTAACGAGCTATGCACTTTTACATTAAATATGACTGAATTTTAAAATTACATATATAAATTTTAAGAAATTTTTTTTCTTAAAAAATGTAAGAAATTTTGAAAAATATTTTCTGAGGCTTTAAGAATTTAAATACATAGTTTCAAAGCCTGGTATAGCACCGTATATGTGTATACATATGATGTACAAAACATAAAAATTTTCAAAAGTTGTCTTTAAGGCAGGAAATGAGAACAGAACACCTATGCCAGTTTTAGAATGAATAACAAATGAATATATTTTTAAATTTACGTGTTGAGTTTTTGAACTGATGATGGGCAGTGGGACTGTCCTTAAGCTAACAGACATGTGGACCAAAGTTAAGCTCTTTCCTGTTGTACTGAACTGTTTCTATTGAAACCAACTGATTTTTCCCAGTTGATGCCACAGAGGAGGGATCTTTCCCATAAGTGAATGGGAAGCTTTGAGAAGTATATTTCTGAAAAACTGAAATGGATTATATTCTTATTATATAGTTGGGTACGAATGTATCTCTTTTCCTTGTGGTAAGGGTTCTCCCTTCTCTCTTTCCCCAGTCATGTCATTCCTCAAGTGTTTTTTTTTTTTTTTTTCCATATTGTAAAATCAAACATAAAATCATTAGAATACACGTTTGGGTATTCTAATGCATGTTAGAACATTTGAATATATAGGAAACACAAGGCTGCTTGAAGAAAAGTGCATTGTTACTGTGCAGTTAAATTTTGGCTTCTGGCTTTCTTTAGTTTGAACAACACTCTTGTCTACCCTGATAGTCACAGATGTCATCTCTGCAACAGAAACAGAGTAGTGGTGGCAAGTTTCTGGAACGTTTAAAAAAAACCAACCACACCCATGTGCCTTTTCAAAATCAACTAAACTTCTATAAAGCATCTCTGGTTCTTTCAAAGTTTGTGTTGTAAGGAGCAGTGTAAGTGATGCTATAGTACTTTATATTTTTCTTACAATGACAGCTACCAATTCTTTTTCACTTAAGTTAGATTGAGAAATTTCATTTAATGGCAGCTGATGGGCCATTTTCAATTGGGAAAATTCATTTATATCTGTGGTAAACTTTGTTTTGATGAAAAGTTGCACTAGTATTTTACCACCAGATGAAAACAAGATGAGCATCATTTAAAAATTAATGCATTTAAAATAAAGTACAGAGGAAAACATGTATATACTGTATCAGGCTTTGTTTTAAATGGATCTTTTTCCCCAATCGTTAATGTAAAGATCTTGTGCTATAACTTTTAAAGCCATACAAATAAGAGTGCTAAACTGTGGACTTAAAAGTAGGTGTGTAAATATTTTTAATCAGTATTACTTAGAAAATAAAATATAACAACCACATTAAAAAAAAAAAGTTGTCTTTAAAGTTTTTCTTATTTGTAATACACAAGGACCTAAGGAAAACCCTCAGACTTTTAAATCTATAATTTGCTTGTTTTCTCAACATTATTTAAAAATAAAGCTGATTCGTGAAAAAGAATAAAAGTAACTTTAGTATGAAGGTTTTGAGCTGATCTCAGATTA
This sequence comes from Eschrichtius robustus, assembly GCF_028021215.1. NCBI lineage: Eukaryota > Metazoa > Chordata > Mammalia > Artiodactyla > Eschrichtiidae > Eschrichtius > Eschrichtius robustus. The sequence goes on from NC_090826.1 coordinate 176,792,031, forward strand.
ATGTACATGACTATTCTATAATAGATACTAAATCAATTAAATGGTAAATTAGAAAAAATATGATAGAATCCCACTTCCTTAAAAAAATGGGTAAGCCTCTCATCTTGTAGAATATCTGATATGGCCAATTGTATGAGAAATGCCCAGAATTTATTCTAACAATTCTAATTTATTCTGTTTATATGATAATAATTATAATGATAAAAATAATGACTAATGTATAGTGGGTATCTTTATGTACTATCTTCTATGCTTTATGATTATTATACCTTTAGTTTGCTCTAGCACACTGAGATGTTCACCTTCATTTCAGTATTAGAGATGAGGACATCCGGACCCAGAAAGTCAAATTAAATTTCCCAAATTAATAAGAGTTACTCTCAGGACACAAACCTATGTTTATGCAGTTTCAAAGCCCTTGCATTGTCCAGTGTACCATGGACAACGATCTGTTTCATTGACTTATGATCTATTTCCATTCTCTTTACCAGTGTCAAATCTACAAGAGGGCTTTGTTCTTAAGACCTTAACCATTTCACAAGCTGTCATGTGATATAATAATACTGGAACTGGAAAAAATGATTTAGATTTGCTAGTTACAGTAGACAAAACATTAGAAAACAATTTGAATCCATATTTGTCCACTGTTTTAAGCATCTAGGTTTAGTTTTCTAAGTAAAGTTCAAATATTTAGGGTTTAATAAGTTAATGATCTTGGCTACAGGAGTACATGCTCTGTACCATGTACTAGTTCATAAGATTATGGATTCAAACTCATAAATAAAACTAAGTTGCCTGACCATGATCCTCTTCTTCTTATCTACTGTTACTATTTTTAATTGAATTCAAGGATAATATTTATTTTTAGACGCTATATTTGTATTTTTTAAATACGTGAATTTTTCTTTTAAGGGATACTGGAGGTCGTTGTGGATTATTACCATAATAGAAAATGGTTAGTGAAATTGTGAAATTGCGTTTCTGGATAGAGAGTCAGAGAGTTGCACCTTTATGATGAACTTTGTGGAAAGCCCTTGAAGAAGGGACTTCCTTTACTCATTTGTGTAAATAGGATTTAGGTCAAGTCATTTGATTCAGATTGAACAGGATTTCAACATGAATCCCATTACTTCCTAGCTAAGTAATCAAAAGAAAATTAACTACTTTGAATTTAAGATCATCATTTGCAAAATGAGCAGAGTAATAACCCTATATCATAGGATTTCTGTGAAGACTGCATGAGAAAATGCATATAAAATGATTTGTGTTGTGCTTAATATATATTTAGAATTTTTTAAATATTAGCTATTATAAATGGTTCTCTATGGCCACCCACCTGTTTGAATTTTCCCAGTTAAAGAGAATTCTCCAAATTGTGAAAAATGATAATGTACCACCTGATACTTAAACTGTTAGGGAACACTTTGTTATTCTATGTGGAAATCTGTGTTCCTACAATAGTTTTCCAGAAATCTTAGTTTTATCAGCTTGTAGCTTTAGCCCATTCCACATAGCAGGTTGTCTTAAATTACTATTGTATAATTCATTATTGTGTTATTTATAATTTAATATGTACCTCATATTCTTATTTTTGCCTGCCCAGAAACCTTTTCTGATCCTTCTTTTTAGGAGTATCTCTAATTTGCTTTTGCATAATAACCTCCTATTTCTTACCGTCTTGATGGAAATATCCATTAAAATGACAGTCTGATTTCCTCCCCCTTCATACTGTCCTCAGGTATGTGAACCAACTGAGACATTCAAATGCTCTGTCCCTAGAAAATGACTATCACGTGAGTAAAAAAAACAAAATGGCTGAAGTTGAATGGGCCACTTTCTTTCCAAGGGTAGTACAAGGAGCAGATTTCCATTGAAACCCTGATAACTTATTTTCATTTGTTCTTGATGTTTCTAATCTCTTGCTCTCTCTCTGCCTCCATATACATATATATATATATCTCTTTTATTCCATGATGTTATCAATATTTTAAAATAAATTTATTTTTTACTTATATTTTTTTCTTTTTTCCCAGTTTTATTGAGAAATTGATATACGTCACTGTATAAGTTTAAAGCATACAGAATGATGGTTTTAGTTATAAATATTGTGAAATGATTACCACAGTAGTTTTAGCTACCATGCATCTTTTCATATAGATACAAGAAAAAAAGGAAAAAAATTCTCCTTGTGATGAGAACTCTTAGGATTTACACTCTTGACTTTCCTATATATCAGTGTTCGTTATCATTATCGTGGTATACATTATATCCCTAGTACTTATTTATCTTATAACTGGAAGTTTGTACTTTGGACCACCTTTATCTATTAATAATTCACCATCCCCCCACCCTCTACCTCTGATAACCACAAGTCTGATTTCTTTTTTCTATGAGTTTGGGTTTTTTTGGGTTTTGTTTTTGTTTCTGTTTTTTAGATTCCACATATAAGGGAGGTCATACAGTATTTGTCTTTTTCTGTCTGACTTGTTTCACTTAGCATAACGCCTTCAAGTTTCACCCATGTTGTCACAAATGGTAGGATTTCCTCATTTGTATACATATATACCACAACTTTTTTTTCCATTCAACTACTGATGGACACTTAGATTGTTCCCATGTCTTGGCCATTATGAACAATGCTGCTATGAACATGGGGGTGTAGATATTTTTTCAAGTTAGTGTTTTCATTTCCTTTGGATATATTTCCAGAATTGGAATGGTGAGATCGAATGGTAGTTCTATCTTTAGCTTTTTGTGGATCCTCCATACTATCGTCCATAGTGGCTGTATCAATTTACAGTCCCACCAAGAGTGCAAGAGGGTTCCCTTTTCTCCACACCCTCTCCAGCATTTATTGTTTGTAGATTTTTTGTTGATGACCATTCTGACTGGTATGAGGTGACACCTCATTGTAGTTTTGATTTGCATTTCTCTAATGATTAGTGATGTTGAGCATCCTTTCATGTGTTTGTTGGCAATCTGTATATCTTCTTTGGAGAAATGTCTATTTAGGTCTTCTGCCCATTTTTGGATTGGGTTGTTGGTTTTTTTGATACTGAGCTGCATGAGCTGCTTGTAAATTTTGGAGATTAATCCTTTGTCAGTTGCTTCATTTGCAAATATTTTCTCCCGTTCTGAGGGTTGTCTTTTCATCTTGTTTATGGTTTCCTTTGCTGTGCAAAAGCTTTTAAGTTTCATTAGGTCCCATTTGTTTATTTTTGTTTTTATTTCCATTTCTCTAGGAGGTGGGTCCAAAAGGATCTTGCTGTGATTTATGTCATAGAGTATTCTGCCTATGTTTTCCTCTGAGAGTTTTATAGTGTCTGGCCTTACATTTAGGCCTTTAATCCATTTTGAGTTTATTTTTGTGTACAGTATTAGGGAGTGTTCTAATTTCACTCTTTTACATGTGACTGTCCAGTTTTCCCAGCACCACTTATGGAAGAGGCTGTCTTTTCTCCTCTGTATAACCTTGCCTCCTTTGTCATAGATTAGTTGACCATAGGTGCGTGGGTTTATCTCTGGGCTTTCTATCCTGTTCCATTGATCTATATTTCTGTTTTTGTAGTATGCTTTGAATTCTTTATTATGTTCTTTTGTGTAATTACTACATTTTCCCTTATGGTTACCATGATGCTTACATAAAGTATCTTAATCTTATAACACCCTATTTTTAAACTGATAACAACTTAACTTCAATAGAATTTGTAAATGTTACACTTTTATTTGTCTTCTCCCTTAAATTTTAGGTTATTGCCATTATAATGTACATGTTTTTATATTGAATAACTAATAATAGATTATTGTAGTTATGATTATTTTTACTACTTTTTTTAAACTTTCAAACCAGAGTTGTAAGTAAATTATGTACGACTATTACCATATTGCAGAATCTAATTATGAGTATATATTCCCAATTACCAGTGAAGTTTATACTATGTTTTTTGTTTTTTTAATGATGTAATGACCATTCTTTTTCTTTCACTCAAAGAGCTTCCTTTAGCATTTCTTATAAGACAGGTCTGGTGGTAATGAACTCCCTCAGATTTTGTTTCCTTGGAAAAGTCTTTATCCCTCCTTCATTTCTGAAAGACAGTTTCATTGAGTATAGAATTTTGGGTGATAGTTATTTTCTTTCAGTATTTTGAATATCTCAACCAATTCTCTCCTATCCTGAAAAGTTTCTGTTGAGAAGTCCACCAGTAGTCTAATGGGGGTTTCCTTGTGTGTAAATTCTCTCTTTTCTCCTGCTTCTCTTAAAATACTTTCTTTGTCTTTGACTTTTGACAATTTAATTATAATATGTCTCCCTATAAGCACTATTTGGGTTTAACCTGTTTGGGGCCATTTGGGCCTCATGGATCTGTATGTCCATTTGTCTCCCTAGGTTCTGGAAATTTTCAGTCATTATTGCTTTAAATATACTTTCTGTCCCTTCCTCTTTTCCTCCTCCTCCTAGAATTCTCATTATGTGAATAGTGTTGACTGTGTCCCATAATTCCTGTAGGCTTTCTTCAGTCTTTTTCATTCTTTTAACTTTTTGGTCCTCTGAGTAATTTCCAATGTCCTTTCCTCCAGTTGCTGATTCTTTCTTATGCATAGTCAAGTCTACTTTTGAAACTCTCTAATGAATTCTTCTGCTTACGTCAGTTATTGGAGCGTTATTGGTTTTCTTTGGTTATGTCATATTTACCTGATTTTTTTTGTGATCCCTCATTTCTTATGCTGGTATCTGCACAACTGAGTAATCGGACTTCTCTTCCAGACTTTAAAAGTTTACTTTTGCAGACACTTCTTCACCAGTCAGCTCAGTTTGTGCTTTTGGGATGTGTCTGCTGGTAATGTCCTTGTGTAGGTGAGGTCTGCTAATATGGTCTGTTTGGGGATGAGGCAACAGTTCTACCTCTGAGCATGGGAGGGGGTTCTGAAGGTGAGCAAACTCTGATTGGGATTATTACTTGGGCACTGCAGTTATGAACTCTGTCTGCTATGATCCATGTGCTTGTTGCAGGCCCATCCCCCCTTCTCTGTCACATTCAGATTCCCAGTGGTTGAACCCAGCATATTTCCCTGAAATCTCCGTGGAGCAAGATCAGAGTAGGGGATCCTGCAAAGCAACCCACAGTGCTGGGGGTGCTAGTTGTCCCCGTGGGTTCTCTTTTGCCACTGGAGGAAGTAGAGGCTCAGGGAAGACCTCTCTGCATGGTGCCATGCTGGCCTGGGGGAGGAGCAGTTAATGTATAGCTGCTTCTCTTAGCTTTTTCACGCGTTCTGCCTTGGTGCTTCAGTCACCCCCATGTTCTAGGAGTCTCTCAGTCTTGTCTTGTTCTTGAAGAGTTGTTAGTTGTTCTTCTTGTGAAGGGGAGCAAATCAGGAATGACTTACATTGTCATTTTGGTGATGACCCTCCCTACTTAGGTTTTTCAGAGGTTTTTGTTGTTGTTCTTTTCTACAATCATATGCAATAACTATGCAACACTTATTTAACTTGTGCACTTTAATTTCTCTTTCATTTTTTTATCCAAAAATTTTAGATTTTATCTAATTTTTCATAGGTAAATAATAATGTAATCCAAACATTATTTAGAACATTTTCTGTATTTTCTATAATTTACATACACATATCTATAACAGATTACATATTGTTATGTTTTATATTGCAATATAATCATATTATTATTTAGGATGAAGACACTAAATGAGGTGGGTAAAGCGTGGTTGGAATTGAAATGTTTTGTAGATAATCATGAAGTCCTGGAAGGATTTAGGTAATAATATAAGCAGTTAAGGATCACTGTGACATCTTCAGAAAGGAAATACTTTGATGAAACAGTAATTAATATTTTTGTGTGATAGGCTGGTGTTATAAAACAATGAATAAGAAGTGATTGCTACAGGAGAGCTTGGAGTTGTTGATGAGTAAGGAACAAGAAGGAAATTAAAGGTTTAGCTGCAAAGGAGAAAACAAAAACATGCTCTCTGTACTTAATAGATTTGACGTGAAAAGTGACAATGTCTTGACTCTTCCTTGTATTTATGATCATATTCCCTGTCTTTTAAATGACCATTTTATTTATCTTTTCAAATAGTAGTCAATGCAATGTGATACATATGAGCGAAAATCATGTAAGTTTTTGTAAATATCTTTTCTAAAATGTCTTACTTTCTAACAAATAAATATACCATAATTACTGTGACAGTGAATTATATTCCAATATTAGTGTCTAAATGTGTGTGCATATATGTAAAATCTTCCATGATTGAGTACAAAAATCTATGTACACAAGGTAAATTAAAATTGCTCTGATAATCAACAGGCTTTTAGACATTCACACTTCTAAGTATTATAATCGTTATGTTTTCCTTTTATTCAAATTCTGTTTCCAACAGTAGTTCATGTTGCCCATATGCACTAAGAAGACATTTTAATTCTGATTCAAACCACCTTTCACATTTGCTTTCTGTCAGAAAAATACATGCCCTGTCATCATAAATTCTCCCTGGCAAACCTTTTTCTTCACGGCACTCATCCTATTCAGAGCCATGCTACTCATCACTTGACAGGATGCAAAATGGAATGGTCATAAAAGTAAAGTCTGCTAACTTTCACTCCTGACAATTTGTCAAAAGGCACATTAAAAATAATTGGAGAAAAATTGCACAGATTTTTTAAATGTATTGAGTCATTTTTCTTCAATGCTTGACTGGTCAGCTTGCAAGATACCATTCTCTCCATTATTAACCAGCCAGGACTACTGCTTTAACAAAAGGAATAGCACTATATTGCACTCATCTTGCTCTTGGGATTTGTTTCCATAGGCCTCTGATTTATCTAGAAAGTCAACAAGTAAAACAGTCTTTTAGTACATGACTAGTTTATGTTTCCAATTTATCTTCTATTAAAATTGTCGTTTTTTTCCCCCAAGCCTGCAAGGTATATCATAAATACCACCTGAAGTGGAAATGGTAAACCCTTCTATATTGTTTTATCAAGTTTAATGTCTTAATAAAAGTTTAGAGAATTCAACTTTTAATATGTTCTATTCTTAATCTATCTTACACAAACCATTTCAACCATAGTAAATTTCAGTGACATTGTTACATGGTCAAATGCTTCTCATGAGAGCCTAAACAAAATACAACAAATGGCACACCATGATGAACTCCATTAAGAGGTAAATTTAATGTCTTTGGGATTTCAAGAAAGAAGAAAACAATACTTCTACTCTAGGAAATTGAGGATCTATGAATAAGAAATAAGGAGCAAAAAGAACAGGAAATTCAGTTTGAGTTAATGTGCTGGCTGAAAAAGTGGAATCTGGACCATATGTTCTTTTTTTTAAAAAAAGGATATTAATATGGAGTAGAAATAATTTCTGTATTACAGTGATTAAACTGTATCTAGATAAAATATGGATTGCTAATAACATGATTTTTAATGATCAACAAGATTACTAATTTTTCACAGAATTTCTATAGTTGCAAAATAATACTACTGATTAAACTACAGCAATAATTACCACAAAGTCATATTCATTCTCACCAAACTTATCATGCCATATTTGTTTTTTAAAAAATAAGAAATAGAGATTTCTTTTCTAAAATTCTGAGAGGCTACCTGGTCAAAAGTTTGCTTCTGGAAAAGTCTGCTGTATTTCCTGTAAAGTATTAATATTCACAATAAAAGTGATAGAATGTCCTTTTTGCCTTTTGTTTCATGAATCCTTCCTACTCTAATTCACTAAGTAAATTAAATCTACACATTCCAATCTGTCTTTAAAAGGGCATTTCAGGAAAACAACACGTTCTCAATTGAGATGATTATTACAGATTAAAGTCTTATGTTAAGAGAATATTGGTCATTTATAAAGAAGATTCCATTTTCTTCTCCATCCTCAAATTAATTAAAACTTCATTTATAAAATAATAAGGAAAACAAAATCAAATCTCCCAGAGTCAGGCATCTGTCGGAAAGGCTTTTCCACAAAATCACTTTATTTTCTTTTCAAGAAACATTAGGTAATGACCAGTTATTAAACACGTTGCTTTCATAAGCCATTTACACACAAAATAAAGAACATATAAATGCAACATATTACCTAGCCCACCTCAGGCAGGATGTCCAAAGTCCCCGACATTGCACTTCATTTGTTTGCTGGTATATTAACTATTTACATGTTGCCTCAATTTTACTCAACTCATCACAATTGCCTAAAAATTGTAGTAAAAATACATTGAAAAAATTAATTAAAAATTTTTGGTGGTTTCTTACAAAACTACGCATACTCTTACCATAAGATCCAGCAATCACACTTTTTGGTACTTACCCAAAGAAACTAAAAGCTTAATTCCACACAAAACCCTGCACATGGATATTTATAGCAGCTTTATTCGTAATAGCCCAAACTTGGAAGCAACTAAGATGTCCTTCAGTAGGTGAATGGATAAACAAACTGTGGTACATCCAGACAATGACATATTATTCAGCACTAAAAAGAAATGAGCTATCAAGCCATGAATGCACAGGGAGGAAGCTTAAATGCACTAGGTGAAAGAAGGCAACCTGAAAAGACTACATACTGTATGATTCCAACTGTATAACATTCTGAAAAATGCAAACTTGTGGATAGTAAAAAGATCAGCATTTGACAGGGGTTGAGGGTAAGAATAGGTGGGTCACAGAGAATTTTTAGGGCAGTGAAAATACTCTGTGTGAAATCATGATGGTGGATACATGTCACTATACCTTTGGCCAAATGCATAGAATGCACGACACTAAGAGTGTACCCTGGCATAAATTATGGATTTCGGGTAATTATGATGTGTCAATGTAGGTTCATCAGTTGTATCAATGTTGCAACTTCGGGGTGGGTGCTGTTAATGGGGGAGGCTATGCACGTGTGGGGTGAGGGGCTAATGGGACATAGCTATACCTTCTCAGTTTTGTTGAACCTAAAACTACTGTAAAGAAATAAAGTCCTTTAAAAAAAAATCTTTAAAAATTAGTTGTCACAGTACAAAGAAAATACCATATTAGAATTTATTTAAGTTCTCCTTAAAAATATACATTTAATACACATTTGAGCTATTTTTTATAGTCTTACACTTTTGTATTTCTCATGTCTTTAATTTTAGTTATTTGAGTGGATCTAAGTTAATGATTGCGCATAGGTCAGGAGATGTAAAAAATGAAATATAATAAATTATCAATGATGAGAATGTGTTCAAATAAATAGTTCATAGAATACTGAACAATTATTGTTTTCATTCATTTTCTTTTCAACAGAAATACTTTTATTCTTTGATATTTTTAAGTGATAACTTCTAGGGCTTATAGAAAAGTTTAGTGAGAACTCTTGTCCTGGTGCCTCATAAATCATGTTCATACTATGATATAACTATATTGTAAAATAGTGTCAGCTATAATATGACACTTTAGGAAAAAATGTCTTCCATGTTATAAAAGTAACAGACGTGTGTTTCTAAAGAGTTTAGATATCTGTTCATGAAATTGTACACACATTTGAGAGTAGTATCTAATGTTCTTTTTCTAGTGGTAGTGTTATGAAAAATCACTCTGTAAATACTTTTGTCATCTTAGCTTGAAACATATAACTGAAGTAAATCTTAGAAATGGGGCTTATGAGAGTGGCAGAATGGAAAGGTTTGATTGAGAAAGTCAGCTTGGATATATAAATAGAAAGAAATATCTCCCTTGAATCTGTGGTACGTTGCAGAGTTTCATTTTTGCTGGTTTGAATTCTCTTTCTGACACTCTTTGGTCTCTTGCACCTGTCACTTTGGGGTAATAATTCCTCACAGGAATCTGCTGGTAGTTCTCAAAGATACGAATGGTAGGAATTCATCAAATATGCCTGCATTATATAACACATAGGCAATTCTATTTTAATCATAGTTTATCTTAACTTATGATTTAATGTAAGATTAATACTTTTAGGATTTGGATATGATCATTGATTTTTTTTTTTTTTTTTTTTGCCTCCCGCCTCTTATTTCTCATTCATATTAAACCAAGATAGTATTTGCCATGTGCCAAATTGAATAAAAAGCAAACTAAAAATATAAAATATTGCCTAATATCATACAGATTCTTAATCTTTTTTACTATCATTGAAAATTAGTGTTTGCATTTCATGAAATAAAGGCTCATAATTACAGAAAAGTCTGTACTTGTTTTTTGGTTTTCCTTCTGTTAGTGTGTGATTTCTTGGTGTGATTCTTACATATATATAATAAATACACGTATAATAAAACTCATAAATAATATAAACTCATAAGTCATAAAACATGAAGGAGCCCCTTGAGGCATGGTGTCAGCCCCGTCAGGCATGAAATAAAGCCTTGACGGGAGACTGACTCCATGCCTCGGAAGGTCTCACTTTTAGTTCTTGCTGTAACCAAGCCAAGATTGATCTGCACATGCTGATAAGAAGAGACATATTTGGGGGCAGTCTCCTCACAAGTTGACTGAGATAACATCTGTGAAGAGAAAGTTGGCACTAAAAATCTTTCCCTCCAAAAGTGGACATTTTGGGGATCTCCTGCCAAGTTGACCTGAGCAGACATGGTCGGCATTAGAAACTCTCCCCCTCCCAAACTGAACATCTAGTCTTGGGAATAACGGCCTCCTGGGACCATACATATGGGTGAGCTGGGACTGTCAGTTTGAGACACATCTGGCTGTGACTCCGTCTCCTTCTGAGGATCCACTCGCCAAGACATTGGCCACCAGAGGTTCTACCCAAGTGGACGGTCTTCACTTCATCGTTGGGGACCCAGCAGTAATCTGGACCCGCTTGAGTGCGTACTTGAGGAGACTGGTCTCCCACAACAACTGGACTTTTCCATCCCTGGACACACAAACTTGGTAGGTTACTAGCACTTTGTGCTCCAGTGGTTGACTTTCATTCTGCAGTTTTACTTATATCTTTGCTTTCTGTTTCTCTGCTTGCTTCTTCTCACTTATGTGAAAGTTTCAATAAACCGGTTCATTCCTGAAATGTATTTTGTTCGTCCTTACCTATCATGTGATCAAGGTAGTAAGAACCTGCCCCTCACTTTGAGAGGTTAATTTGTCAACAGGTGTCAGGGAGCAGATTATCCTTGGCTGGTTCAACATGACACTTTCAAGGCACCGTGTTAAAGGATATCTAGTTCAAAGTTCAAACACACTCCTTCATTATGCTTTATTTTTCAAGGGAATTTTAGGTGGTTATTTTTCTTTTCTTTTTTTCATTTCTTAACAGATATACTGATGAACTTCATTTTGTGTGTAGCCATCGTTTTACCACTTAGTACTTTCTGCTCTTATCTGATTTCTTATAGCTAGGTGCATAATTTGGATCTGTTCCATAAGTAATTACATATTATATTACTCTCCGAACTAGTTACAGTTACTTGAATTATGTTACACAGTAAAAGATGGACTTGCCTATAACAGCTTTCTCCGTTAGCATAAAAAAAACAAAAACAAAAACTTACATCCATTAGGAAAAAAATAATTAATTTGCCAATGACAAGGGTAGAAAAAGGAGTTTTGTCTGAGCACACATCTAATATACTACAAAAATTTCACATTAGCTGGTATCTCAAAATATTTTGGGTAAGGTTTTCAATATTAAAGCATTTCCTATGAAAACAAACTACTGTTTATTCTTGTATCTATACGTGGCTTTGTATTCCATTACTGAACTACAGAAAATTTGGTAAAACACAAAATAATCTTTACAACTCAAGAAATTAATCCAATTTCTGCTTGTATCTACCTCTTCACTTAGATCCAGACCAATTTCTTATAACACAGCTCTGTGAAGCCTTTTTCAGTTTTCATTTTCATTCATTTACTGTGATTTCATAAGCATTTGCATTGGATTATGTCATTTCAAATTTCTTGCATTTCCAAAATATCTTCATATTGTGCTGGCATTTAAACACTGTTTTCCTTGACTATATGATCATTGGATCATAGCTCTTTCCTTTTGATAAATGGTACATAATATTTCATTGTCTTCTATCTTTCAGTGTTGCAGTTAAGTCCACACTCCTTTGATTTACATTCTTTTTAATGCCTTTATATGGTCTGAATACTTACAAGATAATTTTATACTCAGACTTGAGAAACTTTATAAAACTTCAGGCTAAAGGTCTACCATTTTCGTTAAATTTGGTAAGTCCTTTATGCTCTTTTATGTGTACATTTAAGCTAGCCCTAACTCAGAGAAATATGCTCATTTATAACCTTTGTATATCTTCATTTTCTCTTCTCAAAAAAATATTAAGATTCTCAATGCTGTCTGCATAGTATTATTAACTTTTGAAATATTCTCTATCACCAGAGAATCATATCTCAGCTTACAAGGTGATTTTTATGATCACCCATTTTTGAGAACCATTGGAATATTTTAGATGATAACCTTCCCTGGTTCAGTAGCTACCAGGATATTTGATAGTTTGTAGCAGTGTAGATTTGACATGCTATTTTCCTAAATAAATCTACATGAATTCCGCTCACAATTGTGCAGTGAGCAGAAATGGAAATGGTAGAAAATATAATTCACTTATAATTATCTATTACCCCTAGAACGTGCACGTCCTTTGCTTGGGCCAAAAGTAGTTCACTGTGTGATGTCATTGTGCTTTGCCGTATGACTTGCTTTTTCCAAAGAAATGTGACTGAGCATAATGAATGCAAATTTGAGTCATCCATATTCTTGATTTTAGTGGATGCGTTCCCAAGATGTTATTTAGCACGCTCCTCTCTCCTTTTGTTTTCCTATAAACAATAGTTTTTAGATTTAGAGATTTGACTAGGTTTTGGTTCAATTTTTCAGCAAGACCACTTCCTAGGAGCTGGTGTAAGTTTCCTGTCGTTGTTTCATTGTTAATGGGAAAGTAACTTTTCTGTGAAGTTAGCAGTCAGTGCGGATCATTGTCTAGATCCATTATTTCATTTGATGTTGCAAATGGTGCTTTTCTTACTCCATGATTCCTTCCTGACTTTTCATCTGGAATACTTTCAGAATGAGAAATTTCATATCATCAAATGTTTAACTTATCAGAACAGAGTTTACACATGAAAAGCATGTTAAATACTTATTTTTTTAATTTACTGAACAGTTTTCAAAATAATAGATTTATTCTCTAGCATTCTCCAGTGGAGAGCAATAGAATTTGTATTTTTTAATTTTTATTTTGTTCATTTTATTTTTTATGTCATTAAGAACATATTTGATGTTTTTCAATCCATGTCAGGTATATTGCTTATTGGTCCCCAAATTACCCAATTTTGGCATGTACAAACTTCTTAAAATTAGCTCACATTAGTCCTTACTTAACTTTAATATGTATCTTTAACTCTGAACTTATTTTCCCCATAATAATATCAGTCTTTGATAGCTTCCTTTTACTTTACTATGACAATATGTTCCAGTCTCATTTTGTACTTCGTCTGCCTCAGTTCTGAAATTAGTCATTATACCAAAAAATGCTTTTAGTGGAAAATTATATTTAGAGACCACAATATGAGCTGCTCATTCTACTGTTCTAAATTATTGATTATTGTTTCTACATTTTTTTTTTTTTAATTTTTTGGCTGTGTTGGGTCTTTGTTGCTGCATGCAGGCTTTCTCTAGTTGTGGCGAGCGGGGGCTACTCTTCATTGTGGTGCACAGGCTTCTCATTGTGGTGGCTTCTCTTGTTGCGGAACATGGGCTCTAGTGGTGTGGGCTTCAGTAGTTGTGGCACGTGGGCTCAGTAATTGTGGCACACAGGCTCTAGAGCACAGGCTCAGTAGTTGTGGCACACGGGCTTAGTTGCTCCGCGGCAAGTGGGATCTTCCCGGAAGAGGGATCGAACCTGTTTCCCCTGCATTGGCAGGTGGATTCTTAACCACTGCGCCACCAGGGAAGTCCTCTACATATTTTTAATGGATAAAATGAGAAATTATGTGTGTCTATTATTATACTATAAGATGAGCTTAAATGATATTTGAAATTCAAATAAGAATTCAGGATTTTTGTTTTTTACTTATATTATTTATTTTATAGTTGCATCTATTTTACCTTAAGGTAAAAATCTTGGTTCCTAATAACATCATCATGATGAATTACTTGTTTCATCCTATTGGTATATACATATATGATGTTAATAGTTTCAGAAGAAATATTATTAATAATACGAATTACTCTATAATCAGACTTGATAGTTGCATGTTTTTTTTCGGGGTCTTTTGGTCCGTAGAGAAATATCTCACTAGGAAAGTACTATCAAATTACTGAATTTAAAGGCAATTTACATAATTCTTCATTGTGAGGAATGGCTGCAGAAACAGCTCAGAAAAGTTGGGTTTATTCCTCTCATTTACCTTTTGATTTTTAGGAATTACTTTATAAATTTTAACATTGAGTGACTATTATGTAAAACATTTACCTGCTTATAAAATTAATTCTACAAAATGTGGTACCTTCAGAGCAGTCTAATTTCTATTCATGTCCTCCCCATCTTGTTTCCTCCTGTCCCTCACAGGTAACTGTATGTTTAATTTTGTTTATTTTTCAATTTTAAAAAAGCACATATATTTATGTGGATTTTCTTTTATTTCTTCAAGGTATACTCTTTGAATATGAAAATTTATAAGTACACAGTTATAAATTTACAGGGTAATAATAACAGCATTAACAACTACACTAGTTATATTTAAATAGGTAGTGTGTTTAAACAAATATGTTAATGTTCACAAACCAAATGAAGCTCAGACTTCAAGAGACCTGGCATTTCATAATATCAGCTTTATACAAATACAGTATCTTTAGTTAATTCTTTTTTGCCAATATTCTTTCGTAAAATTCAGTCATTGCAATGATTGAGTTTTGCAACATTCAGTCTGTTCATTTGGCATTTCTTACAATAATAAATTTAATACTGCATATTTAAATAAAAGAATGTGTTAAAAACATAACATTAAACATGTTTTTAGTTATATTTATACAACATTGGACATTTTGGAAAGCATATGGGATAGTAAAAGCAGAATACCATAGTTCTTGAATGATATCCTGACTAGTGTTATTTGGCAATTACGTTGCTTGAGATACCCCAAACTCAGCAATTCTAAGACTTTATGGTTGCTGCATTTGCTTGAAGATAAATAAATCTTTAATTATTATTCTATTATACCAAATCATAATGTGAGCATTTCTCAATTTTAACACAGCTTGAAAAATATTAGATTATTTCAAATTTTGGTCATTACAGAAATATCTTTCAGGAAAAGACAAATGCCAAAACCTTCCCACAATTGTTAGTTACCTTTTCTTTGTTCCTTTGGAGCTGTAAATGCCCATTTATAAAACAGATCACAATGGCATTTCTCTCTTTCCTTTTTGCTCATCTTCCACCTATATCTCCATTCCATTCATTTAACTGTGTAATTGCAACTAAATACAGTTAATTTATTTTTTTAATTAAAGAAGAATAGTTTGTCTTTGAAAAAACCTGTAAAAAAACCCATGGGCTGAAAGTCAAGAAGGACATTATTTTGTTAATACTTCATGGAGATAACACTGGCTGTCTCTGACTATAGTTCTTGAGATCTTAGTGTTCTATTTTTGTATGAAATTCATTGAAGACATTTTATAGTTTTATCATCATCTCTTTTATTATTTCATCATGCTGAATTTAAATACTTAAGCATTTTCATAATAAGGACAATTTTGGTAATGAAATAATTAATCAAAGATGTAAGTCTTGTATTTACATACAACAAGAAGATACAGCCTAAGCAAAATAATGCATTAGAAGGGTAGTGGTCTACAGAAATTCTCTTTTCCTACTTCCCTGTTTTTTATCCAAGTAAACAAGTTTTGTGTTCTATTTAGTTCATTATAATTTTTTTTTTAATATTTTAGAATTATATTTAAGAAAGAATGTAAAATCCAACACATGTTTGTAATCCTGTAATCAATATGTTTTACAATAAAAGGAGAAAACTTCCTGGTTGGAACATAGCCAATAGCCAACTTAGAGGTCAGGATTAAAACATGGGTCCGTATTCTGATGGAAATTAAGGTATATTTGGACTAAATGAAGGATACAACAAAATCTAGGGAAGCAAAATGGTGCATCTTGTGATGGAGCATTACCAGGCCCTCTTGATACCAGTGCTTTAGCTTGAGCATTTCTTGAATTCATCACTTATTTGCCTTCTCAAAATATACACCTCTAGTTTTTCCAGTATAAGAGCAACAAAAGCAACTCTAGACATTTTGCAGATTGAAGAATCCTAACAATGTCAAATTGGTCAAAATTTACTCACTGTGTATATCACACTTAACCTGCTGAGTGGAGGTGTTTCAGTGTTTATAACTTGGTGGGGCTGAGAAAGATGTTCTATCATGAATAGCATTAGTATTGGTGTTTTATGCAAATAATGTATTTTACTTGCTTACTAATTTATTACTCAATCTTATATAGTAAGATAAATTAAGTGCAAATTTATAAGATAAATTTGTTGCAGATCTTAAGATCAAGATCAGCATTGAAATAATCGTCAGTATGGTTCTTTTGCCAACTGTTTTCATGATGTATAATTATATAAAGTTGGAAAAAACATGAAAGTATATCACATAAAAATATAGCAAAGAAATAATTGTCAAATTTTGTATCAAAACTTTAAGTATAATATAGCTTAAAATAAAAGGAATACAGAGCCACATTGTTTCAAGAACAGTAGGATGAGGTTTGAGGTTGATTTGGGAAACAGAAGCCAAGAGGGGTAAAGTTGTTCATTTATAAACACAGAAATGGGAGAGGACCTTCAAGATGGTGGAAGAGTAAGACGTGGAGATCACCTTCCTCCCCACAAATACATCAAAAATACATCTACATGTGGAAAAACTCCTACAGAACACCTACTGAACGTTGTCAGAAGAACTCAGACTTCACAGAAGGCAAAAAACGCCCCATGTACCTGGGTAGGGCAAAAGAAAAAAGAAAAAACAGAGGCAAAAGAAAAGGGACGGGACCTGCACCTCTGGGAGGGAGCTGTGAAGGAGGAAAAGTTTCCACACACTACGAAGTCCCTTCACTGGCAGAGACGGGGGGTGGGTGGGTGGGGGAAGCTTTGGAGCCATGGAGGAGAGTGCAGCAACAGGGGTGCGGAGGGCAAAGTGGAGAGATTCCCGCACAGAGGATCGGTGCCCGAGAGGCTTGTCTGCTCACCCACTGGGGCAGGTTGGGGCTGGGATCTGAGGCTCAGGCTTTGGAGGTCAGATCCCAAGGAGAGGACTGGGGTTGGCTGCATGAACACAGCCTGAAGGGGGCTAGTGTGCCACAGCTAGCCGGGAGGGAGTCCAGGAAAAAGTGTGGAACTGCCTAAGAGTCAAGAGAACATTGTTTTGGGGTGCTCGAGGAGAAGAGATTTAGAGCACCACCTAAATGAGCTCCAGAGATGGGTGCGAGCCACGGCTATCAGAAGGGACACCAGAGACGGCATGAAACACTAAGGCTGCTGCTGCAGCCACCAAGAAGCCTGTGTGCAAGCATGGGTCGCTATCCACACCTCCCCTCCTGGGAGCTTGTGCAGCCCACCACTGCCAGGGTCCCTTGATGTGGGGACAACTTCCCCCGGGAGAACACATGGCACACCTCAGGCTGTTGCAATGTCACAATGGCCTCTGCCGCCACAGGGTCATCCCACATTCCATACCCCTCGGTCCCCCCAGCCTGAGTCAGCCAGAACCCCCTAATCAGCCGCTCCTTTAACCCCATCCTCTCTGGGTGAAGAACAGATGCCAGAGGGTGACCTACATGCAGAGGCAGGGCCAAATGCTGAACCCCAGGAGCTGTGCGAACAAAGAACAGAAAGGGAAATTTCTCCGTGCAGTCTCAGAAGCAGCAGATTAAATCTCCACAATCAACCTGATGTATCCTGCATCTGTGAAGTACCTGAATAGACAACAAATCGTCCCAAAATTGAGGTGGTAGACTTTGGGAGCAACTGTAGACTTGGGGTTTGCTGTATGCAACTGACTAGTTTCTGATTTATATGTTTATCGTAGTTTAGATTTTAGCACTTGTTATCATTGGTGGATTTGTTTACTGGTTTGGTTGCTCTCTTTTTTTATTTTAAATTTTTTTATTTTAATAATATTTTAAAAATTATTTTAATAACTTTATTTTATTTTATTTTATTTTTCTGTCTTTTTTTTTTTCCCCTTTTCTTCTGAGTCGTGTGGCTGACAGGGTCTGGGTGCTCCAGCTGGGTATCAGGCCTGAGCCTCTGAGGTGGGAGAGCCGAGTTCATGACATTGGGCCACCAGAGACCTCCCAGCCCATGTAATATCAATCGTCTAGAGCTCTCCTAGAGATCTCCGTCTCAACGCTAAGACCCACCTGCACTCAATGACGAGCAAGCTGAAGTGCTGGACACCCCATGCCAAACAACTAGCAAGACAGGAACACAATGCCACCCATTAGCAGAGAGGTTGCCTAAAATCACAGTATGTTCACAGACACCCCAAAACACACCATGGGCGTGGTCCTGCCCACCAGAAAGACAAGACCCAGCCTCATCCACCAGAACACAGGCACCAGTCCCCTCCACCAAGAAGCCAACACAACACAATGAACCAACCTTAGCCACTGGGGGCAGACACCAAAAACAACGGGAACTATGAACCTGTACCCTGCGAAAAGGAGACCCCAAACACAGTAAGTTAAGCAAAATGAGAAGACAGAGAAACACACAGCAGATGAAGGAGCAAGGTAAAAACCCACCAGACCAAACAAATGAAGAGGAAATAGGCAGTCTACCTGAAAAAGAATTCAGAGTAATGATAGTAAAGATGATCCAAAATCTTGGAAATAGAATGGAGAAAATACAGGAAACATTTAACAAGTACCTAGAAGAACTAAAGAGTAAAAAAATATGATGAACAACACAATAAATTAAAAATTCTCTAGAAGGAGTCAATAGCAGAATAACTGACACAGAAGAACGGATAAGTGACCTGGAAGATAAAATAGTGAAAATAATTACCACAGAGCAGAATAGAGAAAAAACAATGAAAGGGATTGAGGACAGTCTCAGAGACCTCTGGGACAACATTAAACACACCAACATTCGAATAATAGGGGTCCCAGAAGAAGAAGAGAAAAAGAAAGCGTCTGCAAAAAGTATTAGAAGAGATTATAGTTGAAAACTTCCCTAATATGGGAAAGGAAATACTCAGTCATATCCAGTAAGTGCAGAGAGTCCCATAGACGATAAATCCAAGGAAAAACATGCCAGGACAAATATTAATCAAACTATCAAAAATTAAATACAAAGAAAAAATATTAAAAGTAACAAGGGAAAAACAACAAATAATATACAAGGGAATTCCCATAAGATTAACAGCTGATCTTTCAGCAGAAGCTCTGCAAGCCAAAAGGGAGTGGCAGGACATATTTAAAGTGATGAAAGGGAAAAACCTACAACCAAGATTACTCTACCCAGCAAGGATCTCATTCAGATTAGACAGAGAAATTAAAACCTTTACAGACAAACAAAAGTTAAGAGAATTCAGCACCACCAAACCAGCTTTACAACAAATGCTAATGGAACTTCTCTAGGCGGGAAACACAAGAGAAGGAAAAGACCTACAATAACAAGCCCAAAACAATTAAGAAAATGGTAAAAGGAACATACATATTGATAACTACCTTAAATGTAAATGGATTAAGTGCTCCAAACAAAAGACATAGACCAGCTGAATGGATTAAAAAAACAAGACCCGTATATATGCTGTCTACAACAGACACACTTCAGACCTAAGGACACATGCAGACTGAAAGGAGGGGATGGAAAAAGATACTCCATGCAAATGGAAACCAAAGAAAGCTGGAGTAGCAATTCTCATATCAGACAAAATAGACTTTAAAACAAAGACTATTACAAGAGACAAAGAAGGACACTACATAATGATCAAGGGATCAATCCAAAAAGAAGATATAACAATTATAAATATTTATGCACCTGACATAGGAGCAACTCAATACATAAGGTAAATGCTAACAGAGATAAAAGGGGAAATTGACAGTAACACAATCATAGTAGGGGACTTTAACACCCCACTCCTACCAATGGACAGGTCATCCAAAATGAAAATAAATAAGGAAACACAAGCTTTAAATAACACATTAAACAAGACAGACTTATTTGATATTTATAGCACATTCCATCCAAAAACAACAGAATAAACGTTCTTCTCAAGAGCTCATGGAACATTCTCCAGGATAGGTCATACCTTGGGTCACAAAACAAGCCTTGGTAAATTTAAGAAAATTGAAATAATATGAAGTATCTCTTCTGACCACAATGCAATGAGACTAGATATCAATTACAGGAAAAAAACTGTGAAAAATACGAACACATGGCGGCTAAACAATACAATACTAAATTACCAAGACATCACTGAAGAAATCAAAGAGGAAATCAAAAAATACCTAGAAACAAATGACAATGAAAACATGATGGCTGAAAACCTATGGGATGCAGCAAAAGCAGTTCTAAGAGGGAAGTTTATAGCAATACAATCCTACCTCAAGAAACAAGAAAAATCTCAAATAAACAACCTAACCTTACACCTAAAGCAATTAGAGAAGGAAGGACAAAAAAAAAAAAAACCCAAAGTTAGCAGAATGAAAGAAATCATAAATATCAGATCAGAAATAAATGAAAAAGAAATGAAGGAAACAATATCAAAGATCAATAAAACTAAAAGCTGGTTCTTTGAGAAGATAAACAAAATTGATAAACCCTTAGCCAGACGCATCAAGAAAACAAGGAGGAAGACTCAAATCAATAGAATTAGAAATGAAAAAGGAGAAGTAACACCTGACACTGCAGAAATACAAAGGGTCATGAGAGATTACTACAAGCAACTCTATGCCAATAAAATGGACAACCTGTAAGAAATGGACAAATTCTTAGAAAAGCACAATCTTCCGAGACTGAACCACGAAGAAATAGAAAATATAAACAGACCAATCACAGGCACTGGAATTGAAACTGTGATTAAAACTCTTCCAACAAACGAAAGCTCAGGACCAGTTGGATTCACAGGTGACTTCTATCAAACATTTAGAGAAGAGCTAACACGTATCCTTCTCAAATTCTTCCAAAATAGAGCAGAGGGAGGAACACTCCCAAACTCATGCTACGAGACCACCATCACCCTGATACCAAAACCAGACAAAGATGTCATAAAGAAAGAAAACTACAGGCCAATATCACTGATGAACATAAATGCAAAAATCCTCAACAAAATACAAGCAAAAAGAATCCAGCAGCACATTAAAAGGATCATACACCATGCTCAAGTGGGGTTTATCCCAGGAATGCAAGGATTCTTCAATATATGCAAATCAATCAATGTGATACACCATATTAACAAATTGAAGGAGAAAAACCATATGATCATCTCAATAGATGCAGAAAAAGCTTTCGACAAAATTCAGCACCCATTTATGATAAAAACTGTCCACAAAGTAGGCATAGAGGGAACTTACCTCAACATAATAAAGGCCATAGATGGCAAACCCACAGCCAACATCGTTCTCAATGGTGTACAACTGAAACCATTTCCACTTAAATCAGGAATAAGACAAGGTTGCCCAGTCTCACCACTATTATTCACCAGAGTTTTGGAAGTTTTAGCCACACGAATCAGAGATGAAAAAGAAATAAAAGGAACCCAAAACGGAAAAGAAGAAGTAAAACTGTCACTGTTTGCAGATGACATGATACTATACATAGCATCTAAAGATGCTACCAGAAAACTACTAGAGTTAATCAATGAATTCAGTAAAGTAGCAGGATACAAAATTAATGCACAGAAATCTCTTGCATTCCAATACACTAATGATGAAAAATCTGAAAGAGAAATTAAGGAAATACCCCCTATTACCATTGCAACAAAAAGAATAAAATACCTAGGAACAAACCTACCTAAGGAGACAAAAACTGTTTGCAGAAAACTATAAGACACTGATGGAAGAAATTAAAAATGATACCAACAGATGGAGAGATATACCATGTTCTTCAATTGGAAAAATCAATATTGTGAAAATGACTATACTATCTAAAGCGATCTACAGATTGAATGCAATCCCTATGAAACTACCAATGGCATTTTTCACAGAACTAGAACAAAAAATTTCACAATTTTTATGGAAACACAAAAGACCCTGAATAGCCAAAGCAATCTTGAGAATGAAAAACGGAGCTGGAGGAATCAGGCTCCCTGACTTCAGGGAGACTATACTACAGTATATACTACAGTCTATACTTCAGTAGACTATACTACAAAGCTACAGTAATCAAGACAGTATGGTACTGGCACAAAAACAAAAATATAGATCAATTGAACAAGATAGAAAGGCCAGAGCTAAACTCACTCATATATGATCACCTTATCTTTGAGAATGGAGGCAAGAATATACAATGGAGAAAAGATAGTGTCTTCAATAAGTGGTGCTGGGAAAACTAGTTAGCTACATGTAAAAGAATGAAATTAGAACACTCCCTAACACCATACACAAAAATAAACTCAAAATGGATTAAAGACCTAAATGTAAGGCCAGACACTATCAAACTCTTAGAGGAAAACATTGGCAGAACACCTTATGGCATAAATCCCAGCAAGATCCTTTTTGACCCACCTCCTAGAGAAATGGAAATAAAAACAAAAATAAACAAATGGGATGTAATGAAACTTAAAAGCTTTTGCACAGCAAAGGAAACCATAAACAAGATGAAATGACAACCCTCAGAATGGGAGAAGATATTTGAAAACCAAGCAACTGACAAAGGATTAACCTCCAAAATATACATGCAGCTCATGCAGGTCAATATCAAAAAAACAAACAACCCAATCCAAAAATGGGCAGAAGACCTAAATAGACATTTCTCCAAAGAAGACATACAGATGGCCAACAAACACATGAAAAGATGCTCAACATCACTAGTTATTAGAGTAATGCAAATCAAAACTACAATGAGGTATCACCTCACACCAGGCAGAAATGGCCATCATCAAGAAATCTACAAACAATAAATGCTGGAGAGGGTGTGGAGAAAGGGGAACCCTCTTGAACTTTGGTGGGAATGTAAATTGATACAGTCCATATGGAGAACAGTATGGAGGTTCCTTAAAAAACTAAAACCAGAACTACCTTATGACCCAGGAATCCCAGTACTGGGCATATACCCTGAGAAAACCATAATTCAAAAAGAGTCACGTACCACAATATTCACTGCAGCACTATTTATAATAGCCAGGACATGGAAGCAACCTAAGTGTCCGTCGACAGGTGAATGGATAAAGAAGATGTGGCACATATATACAAGGCAATATTGCTCAGCCATAAAAAGAAATGAAATTGAGTTATTTGTAGTGAGGTGGACGGACCTAGAGTCTGTCATACAGAGTGAAGTAAGTAAGAAAGAGAAAAACAATACCATATGCTGACACATATATATGGAATCTAAAAGAAAAAAAAGGTTCTGACAAACCTGTGGGCAGGACAGGAATTAAGGATGCAGACGTAGGGAATGGACTTGAGGACACAGGGAGGGAAGGGTAAACTGGGATGAAGTGAGAGAGTGGCATGGACATATATACACTACCAAAAGTAAAATAGATAGTGGGAAGCAACTGCATGGCACTGGGAGATCAGCTCAGTGCTTTGTGACCACCTAGATGGTTGGGATAGGGAGGGTGGGAGGGTGGGAGGGAGGGAGATGCAAGAGGGTAGAGATATGGGGATATATGTGTACTATAGCTCATTCACTTTGTTATAAAGCAGAAACTAACACACCATTGTAAAGCAATTATACTCCAATAAAGGTGTTTAAAAAGTAAATAAATAAAAAATAAAAACACAGAAATGGAGAAATCAGAATATGCTAATTTTGGGTCCAATTTGTGTCTGAAACAAGAAATGGAATCACTAGGGAATTTTTGGCATAGTGTTGATATTGTAAATTTTCCTCAGGTTTTTCACGTTGTTCAGTCAGCCTTTATCTCCAAGTTATACATGTAGTGACTCTCTTTCTAAGTTAGTGTAAGCCCTCATGTAGTTTCTTAAATTTACTACCTTTTAAATTCTATATGCATGTCATATATGTTGTTTTTGTATGCCTCTTATATTTTATAAGGCCTAGGTTATATTCAAATAGCTTTTGATATCATGCAAAAATTTACATTTTAGGTTTTCTGTGTAGACAACTTTATCCATGATATTTCTATCAGAAATTCCACTTTAGCTTATTTAAGAAATATTACTGGTAGATCTTAGTGTTTTATTGGTCACAGGGTAAATGGAAATTCGAGGTTATTATCAGGAAAACGTGTTCTCAGGGTAAAGATTGAATGCACAATAAATAAAACTCTTTTTAAGACCTTGTAAAGATTTAAGATGATGTCTCAAAAATATTTTTGAATAGACAAAAGGTCTTCTATGAATCTTGTCATGATTTTTAAATCCACTTCACTAAACAAGAGAGCTTCTGCAAATCTTAAGGGTTGTGTTGTAGAGAAGCTTCAAAGGAGATCAAGATGGAGAAGGGAGTATCTTAAAAGATTTGTATGAGTGACGTGTGTCTGATGGAGTCTAACCGATACATAAGAGACCCAAAACATTCTTATAAGAATTTTATCAGCTTGGACTAAAAGAAGACATTTTGTAAGATTAAAAGTCTCCATGCTTCTTTTTGCAGAAAGCAAGCTTGTACATTTCAATTCCTTTTATTCTGGATTTCACTTTATGATAATATTACTTAAAAAAGGAGTACAACTATTTGAGATCTGGGGAAAGGCAAGTGCATTTTTCATTTGGGAAGACTATAAAAAATTTTTGTCCAGAAGGTGTACTGTGATCGTTTTAAAACTTGATAGATGTCCTTTGACACTCCTCTAATGTTGAAGTAGGATTTACGGCCACTCCTGTTAAACATGGCCAGACTTGTGACTCCTCTTACCAATATAGTGGAAGTGACTCTATGGGACTTCCATAACTAGGTCATAAATAGTTGTGCAGTATCTGTCTTGGCCACTGGGAACATTTGCTCTTGCAGCTCTTAGTTACTGTGTCAGAAGTTTGTGTACCCTGACACCATCCTGCTGTCCAGTCCTTCCACCATCCTTGCTCAGGCACTAGATACGTGTGTGAGGAAAATACCACAAAAATGGATGCTACAGACCCAGTCGTCCTAGTCTCCAACCGTGCAGAACACCTGTAGCTCTTTCAGTCACCCGGAATGAAAGCCCAGATATCATAAAGAATTTAAGAAGTATTTATGCTATGTGCTTTTTGAATTTCTGAACCAAGAATCTTTGTAATAAAATGGTGGTTGTTTTATACCACTATGTTGTTGGATAATTTGTTATGCAGAAGTAGATGACTAGAACAGAAATGTGTGGGGATTTTGAAATATTTTAATCAGAATAGCATGACCTTTTCTTTTTAGAAAAGATCACTCTGGCTGCTTGACAGAGAAGTGTTTGAAGAGAAGGTAAGTGGAAATGGTATCACTAAATAGTTTTAATTGAATTAGATCAAGTAGGACATGATGACAGTTTCTCAAAGAAAGTTTTGGCATGTAATGGAGAGAAACAAGTCCATTTTGCAGGTAGAGCCATGACCATCAGTTATTATTTGGTTGCCAAGTTTATAGAACTACAGGTTAACCTAGGTCCATATTCTCTAACTTTATTATGCAGACAGACCACTGGCTATCTGTCTAAATATAGATTCTGATTTAACATTTCTGAGCCGAGGCCTGAGATTCTGAATTTTTAACAAATCCCCTAATGATGTTGATGCTGCTCGTCTGTGTTTTACCTGTTGAATGGTGTGTTTCCAAGTTACTGTTGCCACGGATAAGATGTGATTGTTCCTTGGAGGTTTTGAAATAAGCTAGCAATAGCTACAGATTTGTTACATATAGAGGGAATAGTTGCAGTATCTAGAAATAAAAGCAGGCTCAAATCAGGTATGATGTATGCCAATAGTCAAACCTTGCATGGATCTTTTAAGCAAAGCAGAGTTTGCTAAACTTAAAACTGCTCTTCATCTCAAGCTTGTTATATTTAAATTGAAAAATGCCAAAGCTACAGATTGATTAGGTTTAATGATCTCTGTGTACACCAACACACACTCACACACACACACACACACACACAAGCACTTTAATATTGAACATCTAGCAAATTGTCTGACACTTCATAAATTTTCAATAATTATATTTGCCTCAATAATCTTTCTGTTATGATTCCACCTATTTTATATTTTTCTTCTTTCACTGATTTTTAAATTATTTTTATGTTTCTGTTTCTTGACATAAAAATGAATGACCTAAATGAAAGTAAATATAACAAAGACATTTTACTCTACTAATTATTTATTTATTTAAATTGTTCTACATCATAGATACATATTTATGGTGTACAGTTCCATAGAACTTAACACATGTATAGATTTGTGTAACTAACACCGTAATCAGGTAACACCGTAATCACAGAACAGTTCCCACCACTACAAAGCTCCCTTGTGCTGTCCCTTTACAGTCACACCTTCTCTCCAGACTAACCACTGGCAACCACTGATCAACGTCCATCAGTATGGTTTTGTCACTTTGAGAATGTAATACTATATAAGAGGAATCATGCAGTATGTAATATTTTTATTCAGCATAATAATAATTTAACTAATGTTCACTGACTGTAAAATATATATGGATACCATTCTTTAAAAATTGTTAGTAATAATGGTTTTAGGACCACACAGAAAGTTTTTTCTGTCTTTGGCCAATTTTGTTAAGTTATGTTATCTAGATGTGTGTTGATAGTAGATTTTAGGACTGTTTTAGAAATATGAGACAAAAACCTGTCAACATTTAGGAAACACAACTAAAGGACTTAATCATCAAAAGAAAAATACCTAAACTGAAGTGAATTTAAAAGGAGCTTCAGCAGACTCTAGCCCATACCTATCAGTTCAATAATTATCAAAGGAAGATAGCTTGAATACATAAGCACCACATTGAAATGTAAACTTATATGGTATTTATGGTGATATATTCATTTGATTATATGTTTCTTTGTGTGCAATATTTATAATTATTTTGAAAATGTTTCCTCAAATTTTTGTGTTTATCCAGTCTAAGTCATTTAGTTCTGGAGCTTTCCTTCACTGTATCAAATAGTTGGTGCTTCAAGAAAGGGTATACTAGTGACTAGACTTACTAGCTTACTGTTGTGTTTTGAAAGTCAAATTATTATTTGTTGGTGTGAGATAATAATTTTGAAAGTTAGGTTTTGAAATGAATGTAGAAAGTAATTCTACATATCTAGAATTTCTCTATGTATCTAGTAAACTCAGATCATAGAACTTTTCTGATTCACAGAGGAAGAGAAGCAAGGAGGTGTTGTAAGAATATTTGCACTATATGGGTACGGTAGCCTTCCACCTTGTGGAAGTGTTTTGCCGAAAGCCTTACTTTCGGTTTCAAGGTTCGTAGCATTCGCTGGCAAAGTAACCACTCTACACTCAGTTAAACAAGAATTTAGAGAGAGTTTATTGAATTATCAAATATTACAGTATACTAATAAAGAAAAGAATAGTATAACTAACTAAGAAAGAATAGTAAAGACAGAGGTTTATACATCACCGAATTGGGGAAGCACCTACATCCAGATCCAAGCAGTGCTGGGAAGTCCCTTGAACATCAATCTGGAGTCCCAGTTGGGAAGGTCCCGGGTGGTGCGTCCATCCCACAGGTGAGATTTACGTTTGCCACTCGAAGGAGCCCATCTTTTAGCACCAGGCCGCAGGCTGATAACAATCAGCCTACGTGCAAGTTTGCAGCTCTGATTGCTGTCATAAATGCCTAGGTCTTAACTTGTAAGTCTTGGAATGTTCTTGATACCCGGGGGCTGGCCAGACCCTCAAGGTGCGAGAAGTCCCATGACTTACCCTCTGTCTTATCTAGTGGTTTACAGTGCAAACTTTCGCCACCACTGCTGGCCTGGGTGTAGCTCAGCAATTTGGCACGCAGCCAGCTTTAGCGTCACTATCCGATCAGAGAGAGGCCTAGTGCCGCCTCTGAAGCCTGAACAAGACTACTTTACTAGCTTCCCCAATAGGAGGGCATGGTGATATTTGTCAGGCCTAAAGGAGAAGAAAGGAGAAGAAAGGGAAAGGGGGGCTGGAGAAAGAGAGAGAGAGAGTTTTTTTTTTTCATGTAAATAGATAGTAATAATTTGCCAGTTTTTTTTCCCATTTATTTGCATCTAAATCTTGTTTTCAAAAAACACAGACTTAGTAAAACTGAACATTACTTTCACGTCTTTATTTTTTATTTATTTTTTAAATTTTTTTTAATTCTTGAATTTTATTTTATTTCTTTCTTTATACAGCAGGTTCTTATTAGTCATAAATTTTATACACATCAGTGTATACATGTCAATCCCAATCGCCCAATTCATCCCACCCCCAACCCCCCCACCAGTTTCCCCCCTTGGTGTCCATACGTTTGTTCTCTGCATCTGTGTCTCAATTTCTGCCCTGCAAACCAGTTCATCTGTACCATTTTTCTAGGTTCCACATATATGCGTTAATATACGATATTTGTTTTTCTCTTTCTGACTTACTTCACTCTGTATTACAGTCTCTAGATCCATCCATGTCTCAACAAATGACCCAATTTCGTTCCTTTTTATGGCTGAGTAATCAGGTCTTTATTTTAAGGCATGTTATTTTGAACTTATCTGAGAAACAAATCACTAATCAGTGATACAAAGAAGGAACAAAAAATCATTAATAAACAATTATATCAACTGGTGCAGGAAATAAGCAATTAGAACTTACATGAAGAAAAATCAATACCCACATGTAACTTTTTCCAAAAAGAAATTTCAAAGCAATAAAAGTCGGACTTACTTTACTAATGAAAGCTAGATAACCAAAATTGAAATGCTAAATAGAACACGATAAGGACAATTCCTGGCCATTAAACAATAACTAGAAAATGTAGGTAGATATATCCAGACTTTAAAATATTCATAATTGAATTTATTTTTACTGAATCTATATAAAAGATACTATCAACTGTAATTTTTATCATTTTTTCACATATTTTTCAAATAAATTAAATACTAATCCTTAAATTGAATATTCTTTGATCATTACAATTAAATTTTACTTTATAAATGACATAATACAATTAGAATACACACACAAATGTACACATATACCCCTTGGACAGATACCCTCTTTTGGATCCTACAGTTTACTGCCAACTACAGCTGTCCTGATTCTTAGTTCAAAGTGCTTATTCAAAATACAGTCAAAAATATAACTTCATAATATCTCCATTTGTTATCTAATTATCTCATTATGCTTTGCCTTTAAAAAATATCTCATAAACATTCTTAATATCCCTAGTCAACAATATATACATAGTTATCATCAAATGATTATGAAATATTGAGGAAAGAGACATTTTACAAGACACAAGGAACCTAAATAATTTAGTGAGGGTCTGAGACTCTTATTCTTGGATAGCTGAATTATAACTTTCATGTGCAGTGAGCTTTTTTAGCTCAAATAAATCCCATCATTGTTTATTTCACTCCAAGAATTCACTTACATAGCTATCATATTTCTCTAATAATTATAGTTTAGTGATCTATACCAACTCATATTGACTTACTATTAAGGAATATATTCTTGGGTTTATAAGCACAGCTAAGCAAATATTACAGTCCTCAAAGAGCTTGAAATCAAGTTAGAAAAACAAAACACTTAAAAAGATGAGAAATATCTACTCATATAGATTGCTCAGATAGTTGGTTAAAATCTATACTCTTTCAGATTCAACATTTAAAACAATTTTTCTTTTTAAATTTTTCTTTCTATAGTAATTTAATTGCTAGTATCTACATGTTAATAAATGTTGTATATATGACATTTTTAACCATTCAAAACTTTTTTGCTTTAGTCATTTGTTAGTATATTTTTCCTCTTAGCTATTTATATTTATATTATATTTACACCATAATTTACTTTTAAGAGAAGAAAAGAAAACTCAGATTCTTTACAAGACAGCATCCATAACATCTGGAATACAATTAAAATAGTTCCAAGAGTTGTGAAGAAGCAATAAAATTTCACCAACAACTAGGAATTAAATAAATAAATAAATAATAAATATAGACTCAGAAAACTTTATGTTGGAGTTTTAAGTTAAGGGCTTAGAAAATGCTATTATAAACATGTCTAAAGATTTAATGTAAATAATGGATGTAATGGAACCAATGAAGATTTTCTACTGATAAATATAAAGAATATAAAGAGATAGATAAAAAGTCTAGAACTGAAACATATCTTATATAACATAATAGATGAATGTAAAGACAGATTGAATACTGCAAAAGAAAAGATTAGTTAAAATTTGAAGATAGGTCAAGAGAAGCTGTCTAAGCTGAAGTGCAGAGGAATAGGGGAAAAAAAGAAAAAAGAAAAAAAAAAGAAGAGAAATATCAAAGCAGAAATAAACGTTAGAAGAACTAATGCACACATTTTTCAAATTTTATGAAATAATATTAACTCGTATATCAACAAAACAACAAACCCAAAGCAAGACAAACAAAAAGAAAAACAACCTTAGGTAGATCATACCTAAGTCAGTGAAAACCAGTGTAAATAGGAAATTTAAAAGGCAATCAGAACACAAAGCAAAAAAACCCCCAAAAAACAATTTACATATAAAGAAAAACCAAAAAATTCCACTGATTTCTAAATAGAAACAGTACACAAGGTTAACAGACAATAGGATGACGTCTTTAAAGCTTTAAAAAAAAATGGCAGACTGTATAGCTTTATCAGGAGAAAACATGCTTGATAAATGAAAGTGAAACAAAGACTTTGAGATAAACAAACGATTTTAAAACGTTTTTACTAGCAAGCCTGCAGAAAGAAAGAAAGAAAGAAGAAAGAAAAATCGAGAGACAGAAAGAGGGAGGAAGGGAGGAAGAAAGAAAGGAAGGAAGAAAGGAAGGAAGGAAGACAAAGAAAGTACTATAGACCAAAGGCAAATTATATCACATAGAAACATAGATCTATACAGAGGAATGTAGAACAATATGAATTATAACTAAATGGATAAGTGTAAAATACTTTTATCCAGTTTTAAGTTTAATAGATGGTTGACTCTTTAAAGAAACAAAAAACAATAGCAATGTGTTGTAGAAACTATTTTAACTTGTTATTTTATATTGGAGTATAGTTGATTAACAATGTTGTGATAGTTTCAGGTGTACAGCAAAGTGATTCAATTATATATATACATGTATCTATTCTTTTTCAAATTCTTTTCCCATTTAGGTTGTTACATAATATTGAACAGAATTCCCTGTGCTATACAGTAGGTCCTTGTTGGTTATCCATTTTAAATATAGCAGTATGTACATGTCAATCCCAAACTCCCTAACTATCCCTTCCCCCCGGTAACCATAAGTTTGTTCTCTAAGTCTGTGAGTCTGTTTCTGTTTTGTAAGTTCTTTGTATCACTTATTTTTAGATTCTACTTATAAGCAATATAATATGATATTTTTCTTTCTCTGTCTGACTTACTTCACTCAGTATGACAATCTCTAGGTCCATCCATGTTGCTGCAAATGGTGTTATTTCATTCTTTTAAATAGCTGAATAATATTCCATTGTATATATATTGTAGAATTTTATAACCTATGTTGAAGTAAAATTTCTGCCAACAGTAGCACAAATAAATGGATGCAGAAATTGTTATGAAGCTATGATGATACTAGTTAAAACAGATCTCAAGACAAGAAATGCTAATGGAGATAAAAATGTATTTTTCTTAATAATAAAAAAGTTAAGGGAAGGGAGTAGGAGATACAAACTGTTAGGTGCGGGATGAACTACAAGAATATGTTGTGCATTGCGGGGAATAGAATCAATATTTTATGACAACTATGAATGGAGTATAACCTTTAAAAATTGTAAATCACTATGTCGTACACCTGTAACTTGTATAAGTTGTACAGCAACTTATACTTCAATAAAAAATGATTTACTCAGCACCTTTTACATGGCAAGCAATGTGCACTCTACTTAAGCTACTTCACTGCATTCAATTCAAAAAAAAGTTAATTTATCACCTTAATAACATAGAAAAGTGCTAATATATCCAGATGTGTATTAATTTAATAATAGCACAAAAATAGATGAAGGAAAAAAGTTGTGACAAATAAAGGTAAAGACAAACTCTCAGATGGAGATTTTAAAGTCCTTTCTCAATAATTGATTGAAAAATAAACAAAAATGGTATTAATTATTTAGAAAGCCACAAAAACAACCATTTTAATTGATATCTGTGCAATATTATACTTCAACAACTGAAAAATGTATAGTGTTTCAAGTGCATGAGGCATATTTACCAATTTAGACCATATGCTCCACCACAAAAAAGCCTGAATAAACTTTAAATTATTGAAATACTATAAATATTTTTGAAAAACAAAATAAAACATTTAAATTAGAAATAAATAAAAATATCTGAACGAAAAACCCAAATATATGCAAATTAAACAGTTCATATCCATGGGTAATAAAAATTATGATATAGTAATATATTATTTTTAGCAAATGGTAATACAAAAACAGTGTCACAAATTGTTGGATAGTGTTAAAACTGAGTTAGAGGCAAATCTATAATTTTAAATAATGACATTAAAATGAAGAAAATTCTTGAATAAGTTATCTGTTTTCCCCTTAAGCTAGAAAACAAACAGCAAATTAAACCCAAATTATTTAGAAGCTAATACATAATAAAGGTACAAGAGGACATCAAATGAATAGAAAAGAGAAGAGAAACAGGAAAAATCAACGAAACAAATTTTATTATTTGAAAAAAATGTTATGCAAAAATAAAATCCTAGCTAAAGTGCTCAAAGAAAAGAGTGGGGAAATATAAATTATCAGTATCAAGAATGAAAGAGAAGATATCCTACATAACACACAATTAAAATAAGTATCAGAGACTCTCACAAACAGTTGCATGATAATAAACTGGGCATCTTAAATAAAAAGGAAAAATTCCTTTAAAGATAAACACGACCAAATATTCCTCAGGAATAATATAAAATCTGAATAGTCCTATAGCTATGAAAAAAAGAAAAAAAAAGAAAAACTCTACTTATAGAAAACTCCTGCCCCCAAGTGGCATCACAAGTACTTCTCTCACAGAATCTTTTTTAGTCAATAGAGGGAAAAAAGAACACTTCTGTGTTAATTTTACAAAGTGAGAAAATCATGGAAGTGAAAATATTAAAGGATATTACAAAAAGAAAATTACAATATCTCTTATGAAAATATAATTAAAATTCTGGACAAAACTGCTATCAAATTCTTTCCAGCAATATGTAAAAAAGAATGAAAAGACAGATAACTACATACGTTGAAGAGTATGTGAAGAAAAGAGAATGCTCATGCATTGCTGCTGGTAATGTAAAATGATGCACCTTAGTAAACATTTTTGCAGTTTCTTAGAATAGTAAGCGTAATTTTTTAACATATGACCTAGCAATCAGCCACACCAGGGGCTGTATGCTCAAGAGAAATGGTATATGTTTCCACACAGAGACTTAACGTATGGATGGGTCTTTGCAGCATTATTCATAATAACAAAAATTGGAAACAACCTAAGTGACATTCACTTTGTGACTGGATAGACAAAATATGGTATACATAGAATGGGATGGTATTGAACAATAAAAAGGAATTAACTACAGATACATGCTATGATGTGGCTGAACCTTATTATGCTCAGCTAAAACAAACCAGACATAAGTGACTGTATATTGTATTACTTTATTTTTTTTTACTAGATCTTTATTGGAGTATAATTGCTTCACAATACATTGTTAGTTTCTGTTGCACAACAAAGCAAATCAGCCATATGCATACACATGTCCCCATATCCCCTGCCTCTTGAGCCTCCATCCCATCCTCCCTATCCCACCCTTTTAAGTCATCGCAAAGCATCGAGTTGATCTCCATGTGCTATGATGTTGCTTCACACCAGCCAACTATTTTACATTCAGTTGTGTATATATGTTGATACTACTCTCACTTCGCCACAGCTTCTCCCTCCCAACCCATGTCATCAAGTCCATTCTCTAGGTCTACCTCTTTATTCCTGCCCTGCAACTAGGGCAAATTGAAGAATAAAAACCATATGATCATCTCAATAGATGCAGAAAAAGCTTTTGACAAAATTCAACTCCCATTTATGATAAAAACTCTCCAGAAAGTGGGCATAGAGGGAACCTACCTCAACATAATAAAGGCCATATACAACAAACCCACAGCAAACATCAATCTCAATGGTGAAAAACTGAAAGCATTTCCTCTAAGATCAGGAACAAGACAAGGATGTCCACTCTCACCACTGTTATTCAACATAGTTTTGGAAGTCCTAGCCATGGCAATCAGAGAAGAAACAGAAATAAAAGGAATCCCAATAGGTAAAAAAGAAGTAAAACTGTCACTGTTTGCAGATGACATAATACTATACATAGAGAATCCAAAAATGCCACCAGAAAACTACTAGAGCCAATCAATGAATTCGGTAAAGTTGCAGGATACAAAATTAATGCACCGAAATCTCTTGCATTCCTATACACTGATGATGAAAAATCTGAAAGAGGAATTAATGAAACACTCCCATTTACCATTGCAACAAAAAGAATAAAATACCTAGGAATAAACCTACCTAGGGAGACAAAAGACCTGTATGCAGAAAACTATAAGACACTGATGAAAGAAATTAAAGATGATACCAACAGATGGAGAAATATACCATGTCCTTGGATTGGAAGAATCAATCCTGTGTAAATGACTATACTACCCAAAGCAATCTACAGATTCAATGCAATCCCTATCAAGTTACCAATGGCATTTTTTACGGAACTAGAACAAATCATCTTAAAATTTGTATGGAGACACAAAAGACCCTGAATAGCCAAAGCAGTCTTGAGGGAAATAAACGGAGCTGGAGGAATCAGACTCCCTTACTTCAGACTATACTACTAAGCTACAGTAATCAAGACAATATGGTGCTGGCACAAAAACAGAAACATATATCAATGGAACAAGATCGAAAGCCCAGAGATAAACCCATGCACCTATGGTCAACTAATTTATGACAAAGGAGGCAAAGATATACAATGGAGAAAAGACAGTCTCTTCAGTAAGTGGTGCTGGGAAAACTGGACAGCTACATGTAAAAGAATGAAATTAGAACACTCCCTAACACCATTCACAAAAATAAACTCAAAATGGATTTAAGACCTAAGTTTAAGACTGGACAGTATAAAACTTTTAAGGAAAATATAGGAAGAACACTCTTTGATATAAAAAACAGCAAGATCTTTTTTGATCCACCTCCTAGAGAAATGGAAATAAAAACAAAAATAAACAAATGGGACCTAATGAAACTTAAAAGCTTTTGCACAGCAAAGGAAACCATAAACAAGACGAAAAGACAACCCTCAGAATGGGAGAAAATATTTGCTAATGAGTCAACTGACAAATGATTAATCTCC
The DNA here is from genome assembly GCF_028021215.1 of Eschrichtius robustus. Lineage (NCBI taxonomy): Eukaryota > Metazoa > Chordata > Mammalia > Artiodactyla > Eschrichtiidae > Eschrichtius > Eschrichtius robustus. The sequence continues at coordinate 176,827,724 of NC_090826.1, forward strand.
AAAATACATAAACAGCTCATGCAGCTCAATATTAAAAAAACAAACAACCCAATCCAAAAATGGGCAGAAGACCTAAATAGACATTTCTCCAAAGAAGACATACAGATGGCCAAGAAGCACATGAAAAACTGCTCAACATCACTAATTATTAGAGAAATGCAAATCAAAACTACAATGAGGTATCACCTCACACCAGTTATTACAATGTGCATCATCAGAAAATCTACAAACAACAAATGCTGGAGAGGGTGTGGAGAAAAGGGAACCCTATTGCACTGTTGGTGGGAATGTAAATTGATACAGCCACTATGGAGAACAGTATGGAGGTTCCTTAAAAAACTAAAAATAGAATTACCATATGATCCAGCAATCCCACTACTGGGCATATACCCAGAGAAAACCGTAATTCAAAAAGACACATGCACCCCAATGTTCATTGCAGCACTATTTACAATAGCCAGGTCATGGAAGCAACCTAAATGCCCATCGACAGACAAATGGATAAAGACGATGTGGTACATATATACAATGGAATATTACTCAGCCATAAAAAGGAACGAAATTGGATCATTTGTTGAGACGTGGATGGATCTAGAGACTGTCATACAGAGTGAAGTAAGTCAAAGAGAAAAAGAAATATCGTATATTTACGCATATATGTGGAACCTAGAAAAATGGTACAGATGAACCGGTTTGCAGGGCAGAATTTGAGACACAGATGTAGAGAACAAACGTATGGACACCAAGGTGGGAAAGCCGCGGGGGGCTGCGGATGGTGGTGTGATGAATTGGGCGATTGGGATTGACTTGTATACACTGATGTGTATAAAATTGATGACTAATAAAAACCTGTTGTATAAAAAAATAAATTAAATTAAATTCAAAAATTTAAAAAAAAAGAAATAGTGGTGAGAGTTGACATCCTTGTCTTGTTCCTGATCTTATTGGAAATGCGTTTAGTTTTTCACCATTGAGTATGATGCTTGGAGTGGGTTTGTCTTATATGGCCTTTATTATGTTGAGGTAGTTTCCCTCTATGCCTATTTTCTGGAGAGTTTTTTATCGTAAATGTGTGTTGAATTTTGTCAAAAGCTTTTTCTGCATTTATTGAGATGATCATATGGTTTTTATTCCTTAATTTGTTAATGTGTTGTGTCACATTGGTTGATTTGCATATACTGAAGAATCCTTGCATCCCTGGGATGAATCCCACTGATCATGGTGTATGATCCTTTTAATGTGCTGTTGGATTCTGTTTGCTAATATTTTGTACAGGATTTTTGCATCTATGTTTATCAATGATATTGGCCTATAACTTTCTTTTTTTTATGATACCTTTTTCTGCTGTTGGTATCAGGGTGATGGTGGCTTCGTAGAATGAATTTGGGAGTGTTCCACCCTCTGCAATTTTTTGGAAGAGTTTGAGGAGGATTGGTGTTAGCCCTTCTCTAAATGTTTGATAGAATTTGCCTGTGAAGCCACATGCTCTTGGACTTTTGTTTGTTGGAAGATTTTTCATCACAGTTTCAATTTCATTACTTGTGATAGGTCTGTTTATATTTTCTAATTCTTCCTGTGTTCAGTTTTGGAAAATTGTACCTTCCAAGAATTTGTCCATTTCTTCATGGTTGTCCATTTTATTGGCATATAGTTGTTTGTAGTAGTCTCTTATAATCCTTTGTATTTCTGCAATGCCAGTTGTGATTTTTCCTTTTACATTTCTAATTTTGTTGATTTGCATCCTCTACCTTTCTTTCTTGATAAATCTGGCTAAGGGTTTTTCAATTTTGTTTATCTTCTTAAAGAATGAGGTTTTAGTTTTATTGATCTTTGCTATTGTTTTCTTTGTTTCTATTTCATTTATTTCTGCTCTGATCTTTATGATTTCTTTCCTTCTACTGACTTTGGGTTTTCTTTGTTTTTGTTTTTCTAGTTGTTTTAAGTGTAGGGTTAGATTGTTTATTTGAGATTTTTCTTGTTTCTTGAGGTGAGATTGAATTGCTGTGAACTTCCCTCCTAGAACTGCTTTTGCTGCATTCCATAGGTTTTGGGTCATCGTGTTTCTTTGACATTTGTTTCTATGTATTTTTTTAATTTCTTCTTCAATTCTTCAGTGATTTCCTGGTTATTTAGTAGCACACTGTTTAGCCTCCTTATATTTGTATTTTTTACAGTTTTTTTGCTGTAATTGACTTCCAATCTCATAGCATTATGGTCAGGAAAGATGCTTGATTTGATTTCCATTTTCTTAAATTATCCGAGGCTTGATTTGTGACCCAAGATGTGATCTATCCTGGAGAATGTCCCGTGTGCACTTGAGAAGAAAGTGTATTCTGCCACTTTTGGGTGGAATGTTCTATAAATATCAATTAGATCAATCTCATTTATTGTGTCATTTCAAGCTTGTGTTTCCTTATTTATTTTCTATTTGGATCATCTGTCCATTAATGTAAATGGGGTGTTAAAGTCCTCTACTATTATTGTGTACCTGTTGATTTCTCCTTTCACAGTTGTTAGCATTTGCCTTATGTATTGAGGTGCTCCTATGTTAGGTGCATAAACATTTATAATTGTTATATCTCCTTGGATTGATCCTTTGATCATTATGTAGTGTCCCTCCTTATCTCTTGTAACAGTCTTTATTTTAAAGTCTATTTTATCTGATATGAGTATTGCTACTCCAGCTTTCTTTTGATTTCCTTTTGCATGGAATATCTTCACTTTCAGTCTGTATGTGTCCCTAGGTCTGAAGTGGGTCTCTTGTAGACAGCATATATGTGGGTCTTGTTTTTGTATCCATTCAGCAAGCTTGTGTCTTTTGGTTGGTGCATTTAATCCATTCACGTTCAAGGTAATTATGGATATGTATGTTCCTATGACCATTTTCTTAATTGTTTTGGGTTTGTTTTGTAGGTCCTTTTCTTCTCTTGTGTTTCCCACTTAGAGAAGTTCCTTTAGAATTTGTTGTAGAGCTGGTTTGGTGGTGCTGAATTCTCTTAGCTTTTGCTTGTCTGTAAAGCTTTTGATTTCTCCATCGAATCTGAATCAGATCCTTGCCGGATAGAGTAATCTTGGTTGTAGGTTCTTCTCTTTCATCACTTTAAGTATATCATGCCACTGCCTTCTGGCTTGTAGAGTTTCTGCTGAGAAATCAGCTGTTAACCTTATGGGAGTTCCCTTGTATGTTATTTGTCATTTTTCCCTTGCTGCTTTCAATAATTTTTCTTTGTCTTTAATTTTTGCCAATTTGATTACTGTGTGCCTTAGTGTGTTTCTCCTTGGGTTTATCCTGTATGGGACTCTCTGTGCTTCCTGGACCTGGGTGACTATTTCCTTTCCCATGATAGGGAAGTTTTCAACTATAATCTTTTCAAATATTTTCTCAGACCATTCCTTTTTCTGTTCTTCTTCTGGGAACCCTATAATTTGAATGTTGGTGTGTTTAGTGTTGTCCCAGAGGTCTCTGAGGTTGTCTTCAATCCTTGGCAGTTATTTCCACCATTTCATCTTCCAACTCACTTATTCGTTCTTCTGCCTCAGTTATTCTGTTATTGATTCCTTCTAGTGTATTTTTCATTTAAGTTATTGTGTTGTTCATCTGATTTGTGTGTTCTTTAGTACTTCTAGATCTTTGTTAAACATTTCTTGTTATTTGTCAGTCCATGCTTCCATTCTTTTTCTGAGATTCAGGATCATGTTTACTATCGTTACTCTGAATTCTTTTTCAGGTAGATTGCCTATTACCTCTTCATTTATTTGGTCTTTTAGGTTTTTACCTTGCTGCTTCATCTGTGACATATTTTTTTGCCATCTCATTTTTTTTCTTTTTTAGGAGTGGGATTGTGTTCCTGTTTTACTGGTTGTTTGGCCTGAGGCTTCCAACACTGGAGTTTGTAGGCTATTAGGTAGAGCTGGGTCTTGGTGCTGAAATGAGGACCTCTGTGAGACCTCATTCCGATGAATATTCCCTGGGTTTTGAAGTTCTCTGTTAGTCCAGTGGTTCAGACTTGGAGCTCCCACTGCAGGAGCTTCTGCCCAAACCCGGGCTCATGAACCACAATCCCACAAGCTGCGTGGGGTAGCCAATAAAAAAGAACAATAACAAAGTAAAAAACAAAATTAGACTAGGAAACTAACAGACATGTTAGAAAGAATATAAAAATTAAAATATAGATGAATCAACAACCAGAAGGTACATAAGTACCACAATAGTAAAAAAGAGGAGGAGGGAAAAGAAAAAAAAAAAGAAAAAGAAAAAGTGGGGGGAAGTTCTTGGCTGTGGAGGGCGGGGCCTAAGCAAGTGTGAGATTTTGGTGGTGAGTGGGGCCTATGCTCAGGACCCACACGTCTGGAAAAGCCCTGGGGGCTGTGCGAGGTGGGGCTTAGGCTCAAGGAACAGAAGGGGCACAGGCGTGCCCCCCACCCCTTGTCTCAGAGGACAGAGGACCTCACCTGGGAGCCCAGCAGGTCTCCTGGGCTCAGGTGGGTAGAGCAAAGGCCCTCTTCTCCTCTCCTGCTCCTCCTGGCATCTGGGAGGGTCCCTCCCACCTGCTTCTCCTGATCTCCCCATCCTCCCTCCTATGCCCCCAGGACCAATGTGGCTGGGGTGGGAGGGAGGGGCCTTGGAGGGCAGGGCACCAGCCTGGGAGCTCAGCGGGCTGCCAGTGCTAGAGTGGGCGGGGCAGTCACCCTCCACTCCTCACCTGCTCCTCCTGGAGGGCCCCTCCTGCCTGCCTCTCCTGTTCTGCCCCCAAGGACCCATGCTACCTGGAGGGGACTTTGGAGGGGCGCGGATCAGCCTGGGAGCTCAGCAGGCTCTGTATTACTTTCTTATATGAAATGTTTAGGAAATGAAAATCTATAGAAACAGAGAAGTAGATTAGTGATTGTCTGGGATAGGGCAGAGGTTTAACAGAAAATGTGTGTGAAGAATCTTATTAGAATGATGAAATGTTTTAAAATTTATTTATGGTAATGGTTGCACAACTTCATACATTTACTAAAACATCATTGATTTGTACACATGAAATGAGTAAATTATATGTGTGAAATAGACTACAATAAAATAATTTTTAAAAAGAAGGAAAAGTTTGTCTCATATTAAAAAGTCAATTAATATAATTCACTACATTAACAGAATGAAGGAGAAAAACAACACATCTCAATATTTGAATAAAAAATCTTTAACAGAATTGAACACACATTTAAGCTAAAAAATAAAAATTAGAATAGAAGTGAACCCCTCAATCAGATAATCAGCAACTAAGAAAAAAAAACCTCACATAAGATAACTTCTCATTTTCAGGGACTCTATATTTTCAACTTAAAACTGAGAACAAGGTAGAATGTCTGTTCCTACCTCTTAAGACTGGAGACCTTATGTAATGAAAAAATAAAGAATTTGATAAGAATTAGAAAGTAAAAGTAAAACTATTTCTATTTGCAGTGATAGGATTATAGAAAATTCTAAGTTATAAACAAAAAAACCCTACAAAAACTAAGAAATTATTGTATTAAAATTTTTGCATATGAGGTGAATATACAGTCTATTTTATTTTTATATAACTACAAAATTTCTTGTTCTAGAATAATAATAAAAAAGCATTTCCCATTAAAACAAGATCAGGAAATAGAATACTTGGGTTTAAATGTATCAAAAGTTGTAGGAACTCTATGTTTAAAACCTCCCAAAGCCACTGAAAGGGGGAAAAAAAAAAAAAAGACAAATGAAAAGATGGATCAATCTTCATAAATAGGAAGACTCAAATTTGTAAGATGTCCTTTTTCCCAAAATATTCACCTCCAAAGTCTGGTAGTCGTTTTGCAGAAATTGACAAGATGCATTTAAAATATATCTTATATTTAGGCAGTTGAACTCAGGGCGAGGCAGAACCCCCTCCCTCCTTTTTAGCTCAGTGGATCGTGTCCAGGTCCTCGGTGACAACTGTTGTACTGGGGAAGTTACTGGGTGGTGCCTGCGCAGGAGATGATGTCATTTCCAGTAACAACGCAGGAATCAGAACAAACACAGCCACTACAGAAACACTACAGCATTCTGCGCTATCAGTTTAGCGGACCCAAAAGGAGACTGACTTCAAACTTACACAGAAGCTAATTGAGATTCCAAAGCCCTTTGGGGTTTTTGAAGAGTAACGGGAACAACAATGCAAGAGTCTAACTTTGGAAAATGTAACCTGGTAAAAGAGTGAATACAAGAAATCTGTGAAAACAAGAATCTTCCACAATCTGTGATTGAAAATGTTGGAGGAAAATTTTTTTACACTTGGATCTTACAGATTAGGAATATATACAAAAGTTGCCAATATTGATGTGTGTTGCACCAAGAGAGATTGATTGAAGTGACTTTTTCACCTCATTCTATAAATTGAAATTACAGGAAGAAGTGAAAGATTTAGGAGCTGTTGAGGCATTTGTGCCAGTTATCAAACTGTGCTTTGATAGCTTAGGGATTGATATTTTGTTTGCAAGATTAGCACTGCAGACTATTCCAGAAGATTTGGACCTAGGAGATGACAGTCTGCTTAAAAAGTAGATAGAATATGTGTAAGGGATCTAAACAGTTTCAGGGGAACCAATGAAATTTCACATCTAGTTCTAATCATTGACAACTTCAGGTTAACTCTGAGAGCTATCAAACTGGGGGCCAAACTCCACAACATCTATTCCAATATATTAGGTTTCCTTGGTGGTATTTCCTGGGCTAAGTGAGTAACAGGAACCCGTCAACTTTATCCAAATGCAATAGCATCAACTTTTGTACATAAATTTTCCTTGGTGTTTTCTAAATGGTATGTGTTTAGAGTATATTAAAATAAAATTAATTTTAAAATAAAAAAATATGTCTTACATTTAAAAAATATTGGATAGCCAAATGATCATTAAAAAGACATACACTAATTGATTGTGAGTTACTCTATTTTCACATTAACCAAAAGAGTGTGGTATGAACATGAGGATAGAAAAGTACAGAAGATATTTATATGAACAGACATTTAAATTGTCAATAATATTTTTAAAAATCTCCTCAAAGAAAACTAAAGGAAAATGGAAAGTCTTTGAAACAAATGGCTGGAACAACTTATAAACATATAAAAAAGTTGAAATTTGTCACTTATCTCTCTCCATACATCAAAAATTAATTTGAGATGAATCAGTGAGATAAATATAAACACAAATATAAAGTTCCTAGAAGAAAACATGGGAGAATATTTTCTCAGATTTTGAGTGGACAAAGTTTTATTTTATTTTATTTTTTTGAGAAATTGTATGTTTTTTTTTTTTTTTTTTGGCTGTGTTGGGTCTTCCTGCGCGTGGGCTTTTCTCTCTAGTTGTGGCGAGCGGGGGCTACTCTTCGTTGTGGTACGCAGGCTTCTCATTGCAGTGGCTTCTCTTGTTGTGGAGCACAGGCTCTAGGCATGCAGGCTTCAGTAGTTGCAGCACACGGGCTCGGTACTTGTGGCTCACGGGCTCTAGAGTGCAGGCTCAGTATCTGTGGCACACAGGCTTAGTTGCTCCGTGCCATGTGGGATCTTCCTGGACCAGGGACTGAACCCGGTCCCCTGCATTGGCAGGTGGATTCTTAACCAGTGCACCACTAGGGAAGTCCCAAGTGGACAAATATTTCTTTTTTTTTTTTTGACAAATATTTCTTAAATTGAACCCAGAAAATACACAATTTTTGAAAAAACACAAATTGGATTCCTTCAAAATTAAAATCTTCTGCCCATCGAAAGATACTTTTAACAAAATGAATTGACAGACCAAGATGGGGAAATATTTATATATATATATATACACACACACACACGCACACACATATATTTATTTATATGTGTGTGCGTGTGTGTGTACACACACACACAATCAGGCCATTATGTGTATATTGGATTGTCTGTCCAAAATTTATATGTTGAAGCTGTAACCCCCCCAATTTGATATATTTGGAGATGGGGTTTTAAAGAGTTAATAAAGGTTAAAGAAGGATATAATTCAATATGACTGGATGTTTATAAGAAGAGAGAGAGAGAAGGATGTGTGTACTTAGAGAAAAGTCGATGTGAGAACATAGCGATAAGGTGGGGGCAAGGAGAGTGGTCTAAGGAGAAACCAAAACTGCTGACCCCTTGAACTTGGCCTTCTAGCCTCCAGAATTTTGAGAGACAAATTTCTGTTGTTTAAGCCACCCAGTCTGTGGTATTTTGTTATGGAAGCCTTAGAAGTATAATAATAATAATTATTATTATTATTATTACTACTACTATTATCATATGCGTGTATATATATACACAAGTATTTCTTTCCAAAATAAATTATTATTATATGATTTTAGTATATATTATACATATATATGTATATGTATATACACACAAGGACTTCTTTCCAAAATAAATGAAGATATTCAGATATCCTGTAAATCAAAAATAGAAGAAAGACAAAAACCCCAATAAAATGGTAAAAACAGTGACAACAAATGTGTTTGATAAGAATGTGGAACAACAGGAACTCTCCATACATTGCTGACAGAAGCTTAAAATAGTACAATCACTTTGGAAAAAAAACTTTGGCAGCACCTTCTTTAATTAAACTATAATAATTTTATGACCTAGCAGTTCCACTCCTAAGTATTTACACAAGAAAAATGAAAAGAGAAATCCAAAGGCAGGCACAAGTATATTTGCAGCATTTTTACATGTAATAGCCAGTAATTGGAAACTACCCTAATGTCAACTAACGAAGAATGGATAAACAAATTGTGGTATAATCCTATAATGTAGTACCACTTAGGAATATAAACAAACTACTGATCAATGAAGTAATGTGGATGAATATCCTAGTCATCATAAGGAGTGAAAGAAGCAAATACAAATGAGTACATTCTGTGAGATTCCATTTTTATGAAACACTGGAGCACCGCCAAACCAATCTATTTTGATAGAAATGCACACAGTAGAAGTCTCCTGTGGAGGAGATGAAAAGAGAAGTTCCATGAAGGGCCTTTTGAGGCCGATAGGAATTTTCTATATTTTGATAGCAGTATGGTTTACACAATTGAATGAATATGTTGAAACTCATCACAGTGGAAATCAATATATGTACATGTTTACCCTATGTAAAATAGCTTTCAACCGAAAAATTAAAAATGCAAGGTTATGAGTAATTAGCCCTGATGAAAAAGTATTACTTTAGAATTTAGAGGAATAAAAGAAAATAACCAGTTTAGAATTTACAGTACAACACAGCAGTCATTAGTTCACCTAAAGAGTTATCTCAATTTACCCACTGCTTACTATTGTAAAGAACTAACAAAACAAAACCATGACTAAAACTACCTTCATCATTGACCTATTCAGTGCTAATTAAGAAATTTTTGCAACTTCTATGAATTTACGCCACGGTATTACCTATAATCTCCACACATTCCAACAGTGTTATTAAACTTATCAACTATCTCCTGCTTTCTCCTCTCAAATTCTCAGATCCTTCCACCTTAATTGCATTCTTTTCCAAAAATATGGCCAATAATTTAGCTGCCATATTTCCATAGAAAATTCTAAAAATATGAAAAGTTTATTTTGTTGGTTTGTTTTCAATTTTCTGCCATTACATATGCAAACCTGCAGTAATTAAAGCTATTCTTTCCTACTGCTTATTGGTTGTGGTGGAATAAGATTCTCTTCTCCTGATTCTAGTGTAACACTCATTCCAGTCTGTCTTTTAAGTGACCTAAGCATTTCAGTTATCTTCTTTCCCAATTATGTGTTCCACATGTTTCCCTTTATTGGCACTTTCCTCAGCATCCCCATAAGCTCCAGTCTCTCCCATTCTCCTTTTAACAGCCACATGTCTTCAAAAAATGTTCACATTTACTTTTTTCCCCCTTCCTCAACCAGGTGTAATCAACTTATAACTTTCTGGCTTTTATTCTCTTTATTTAAACAAAACAGGTTTCATTAAATCTGTGCCAAGGGATCCAGTGGACAATTTTTATTTCATAAACATTTGACCCCCAAAGTATTAGACCTGTTGACCTCCTTCTCTAAACCTGTCTTTCCTTTGGTCCTGGGAAGTTTTATTCACCTGGCTTTCCATCTGTCTCTGGCTGCGTATCACATTCCTTTATAGGCTTCTTCGCCTTTGCTTTTTGGTTAATGTTGAGGGAACATCAATGCTACAATCAAGGCCTTAGAACTTTCACTCTTTAACCCTTCCACAGACAATGGCATTTACTCCTGTGTAGCCTGTTGTCTTCTTATATTGAAGTCTCACACATCTATTTCTGCAGTCCACATCTAATTCTTGAGCCTCATGTCCTTATAGTTGACTATTTCTTAGAACTAACCAATTGGGTATTTCACCAGCATCTCAAAACACAACCTGTCCCAAATGAAAGACTTTGCTCTAATGCTCCCCCTCACAATTATGCTTTTCTCTTATTCCATCCGCCAGTAGTTGCATCTTATCTAGTCTTTCATTCAGGTTTCTAAGCTTCAGATCTTGCTTCTTTAAATAATTGTCTTCACTTTTCACTAATTTCCTCAGCTTCATGATTTTCTACTTTCCTCCCATCTTCTAAACTAGTTTGTCTCCTTTTTTTATGCCCCAATGCATCCTGCTCTCCCCTCTTTATAAGATCAATTTTTCTTCAATTATTTGGCCTATATCCATATATTCTAACTGTAATCCAGTTTTAATGGGGATTACATTTACCCACTTCTCTAGCCTCAGCTCTTATGTAAGTTCTCATCCCATAGCAGGATTTCAATAACTATATATTGAATTAATTAGTTAATTAATTAATGACTTAATCTCTTTATGTTTAAGAGCCTAGAAGGAAATATAACCCAATATGTGTACTACCTCAACGCTTGTTGAAATTGGTTTGGGGAAGATGTCCATTTATTCTGCTCTCTGCATATTAACAATGAAATATAGAGAGAATTAGTTTATAGTAACATTACAACATTAACAGTTTCTGGGAGAATAAGTTCATTATGATGATAGGTACAAAAATCTGTGGTGCATGATAAAAGTTTGTGGTTGATTAATCAGCGGAAGCAATGGGTAATTATGGTATTCTGAGAAATGTGATGGTGAAAGCATTGACAAACACAAGGTGGCAACTTAAACAGCAGATCAAGGAAGCTATTTGTTGCAAAATATACCTTTTGCTTATAATATAATATGTTTCACACATTTTACAATGAACTAGTAATATAGCGTTGAAGAAGATAGTCCCGCTTTTGATGAATTTACTGTCTAGATGTATAAAAGACAAGTGAGTTGGCAATTATAATACTGTGTCATATGTGCTAAGCTAAGGTATACACACAGTTACAAAAAAAGTTGCTAAGAGGATATGATTTCAGAGAGGGAAAATGCCAGAGACAAGGAGAATAGTCATGAAAGAATTGTAGTAATTCAAGAGTGACATAATAATGACTTGAAATAGTAACAGTTAGAATAGAAACAGTTCTTGGCTTGGATTGAAGAATAGGGAATACCAAGAAAGACAATCAGAGTTAAGAACACCAGAGGCATCTGGTGCCATGGGACATGGGAAGAGAGCTCTAGGGAAAGGCAGGAGTCATCAATAGAAGCTGATCTTGCAGACAAATAAAATGAAGATTCAAATTGTATGCATTCTTTCATAACAATGTTATATTTGAAACCCATTTTGAATATATAAGGATATAAAAACAGTTTTTTCTCCCTTTTAAAGAAAAAAGATCTTATTGGCAAATTGGGCTTTGGATAAGAGTATACGAGAATGAAAATGTAACAAGGAGTTGACGAGAGGTGACATGATGAGTAAACCAAGTGCACCGAAACTGGAGAATATTGACCAGGGTGTGTGGAGATAGACCATTACATAAAGAATAGTTTCCAAACTAGATAATTTATATAAAAATTAGCAATCATTGAGAACATTAATTTCCTCCAACAGTACATTAAGATGTGCGCAAAGATTTTCCAAGTGGAAAATTTGAAAACTTCAACCTGAGCAAGTGATTTCTGTTACCTCAGTCACTTTATTGAACTCTAAATAGAAACCTGAGGAGTATTTGAACGGTGTAGGGAATGAAGTCTAAGTGCTAGATCAGTGTCAAGACGTATTGACCAAGAATTACAATGGTGATGTTATATCCGTACATAAAGGACAACTCTATCATAGAACAAATTTTTTTCTAGGTTGAAATAGGCGGATGTTGCATTAAACAGAAGTAGGAGTTTAAAATTCGGTTTAATTAAATCATTTAACTCTTGCCTTCACACTCATTAGCAACACAACAGTGTATAAAATAATATGAACCGACAAAATGGAGCTGTAGCGTAAATGATTATTGATCATTTCTACATGTTTCTGCTACCAATATGAAACTTTCGCTAAATAAGAACATATGTATCAAATAATTTGGTAAATTAAACATTTCTTTAATGCTTCCTTTAAGAAATTTTCAAACCAAATGCTAACATTCAGAAATTTAATTGCTATTACAGTCATACAGCTTTAGGGTTTTTTTTGTTTGTTTTTACATTTACTAAGCAAATTTGCTGAATATTAAACCTTATTTGTAATTATGATGCAAAAACACAGCTGAGGAACTAAACACATAAATTGGGTTCTGTCATATGTACAAATACATGCAGTTTTAAATATACAGAGCGTACACAGAATGCTCAGGTAGTGTAAACAAAAAAGCAATGAATCTGGCTGAAGATACTGTAAATATTGTGATACACAATTTTATTTATAATTCAACTAGAATATAGAGAGGATAATTTCCATCCCTCAGGGTTGTTTATACCATGTATAGTTAGAGAATTTTTCTCGCATAGTTTGTTTTCCAGTTTTTGCTTTTGGTCCTAAGTAAGATTTCAATTATCAGCATTCTTGGCTCTTGAAAGATAAGAATCTCCATGACAAACCAGCATTACAGTTTTTGCAAGAATACTTGAACAATCTAATATAAGAGCTTTAATCAGGACCTTTTTCTAAAATAGCTTACGTTCTGATAAAATCGGAATCTAGTGGAAAATGCTTTATTACCTTCCACTGTGTTTTTAGAGAATACTCAAGCTTATTTTTGATGCCCTGTAAATAAGTACATATCATAAATAAGATATAACAATATGAAATTGTTAACTCTTACATGATCAAGACAGCACATTTACAGTGCTTTCTTTAATCTGACTTGTTAATCCACATGCATTATGCTTCAAAGGTATAGGTATAAATAAAAGTTTTGATATATAATTTAAACATTATATATGCAAATATAGGATAAATAGAAATAAAGAATTCAGCATGAAAGTAAAATGTCAAATACGTAGGCTAAGTTAAAATGAATAGTTTTGCATTATGATCTTGAGAAGATTATTAAAATTATAAGAATGGTAATGAGAATTCATTAACAACAAAAACATTAATATTTAGATAAATGTGACTCTCACAATTTCTTAGTAATTTAGGATAAAATTTGGACAGATATAAAAAGAGAAAAATTGAAATAAATTATATGTGATATTTTAGAAAAATAGACATCTACATTTATTCCTTAAAAAAATAATTTCCAAAAAGGAAAAAACTTATATGTGATGAAACATAATAATAAGAAAAATATTTTTCAGGATAACAATTTCTTCTACTTTTTCTTAGAACTTAATTGTATAAACTAGTTTAGTTTCGGAAGTGGTATTTCTACTTTTGTCTAATCACATCCTAGGAGATTTGGTAATTTTTCTGTGAAAAACTCAATAGAAATCTTTATAAAGTTTTCGTCATAGATGATTTCTGGGTAGTTGTAGGATTTTTTTAAAAACTTATGTTTCAACGCTGAGTATAATTTGTTCTTCAGACAATCAAGAGTCAATGCTGTGTTGCGGATTTTGCAGTAATTTATAATGTCTTGTGACAATAATTGTAAGAAAATTTTAGGAGACTAGGAATCTTTATTAATTTCCAATCCTAAAGATTTGAAATTATTCTGAGAACATTGTGAAAAAACCCTAATACTGTGCTAAGTAACGGAAATAGAGCATGCACAATATATAATACTCTGATATTACCCAGCCAATCTTTTATCTGGTGAAAGAGACAGGTTTGTAACTAAAATCTATTACAAAATTACTATACCTTGGTCTAACTGATACTTGAAAAGCTTAGGAAAAATTAAGAAGACTTAATTCAACCTAGAAAAAATAGGAACACTTAATACAGCCAAAAAGGATTTGATTTTGGAGAGAAGGTACAACTTGAATAAATACGACTTTATCTGGAGATGAATATGACTTTATCAGGTCTTGCCCATAGTGAATTTCAGGCAAAATAGAATTTTCTAGCTCATCCATTCTACAGCAAGTATCACCCCTCATTTAATTTAATGGTAGTATAAATCATATAGTATTGTAGTCATTTTCAGCTTTACCTTTTCCACAAATCGTGGGCTTCTTTTCATTTTCACCTTTGTATCTAACTCACTTTTATACCCCAGTACCTGTACCTAGTTATTTACCTGAAAACACTTGTTGGCATATTACCGATTAAACTAAGGCATCTTATATTTGTTATAATAAAATTTCAGCCTATGGGTTGTATTTTCCATCTTAGATCCAAGTTTAGTCTTCTATTTTCACATAATAAGAAATGGATAACTAATCATAGAATGTTTTCAGAGTCATATTCAGTCACAGGGAATAGATAATTGGCTTGCTTCAGAAGCATAGCTTTTCCTGAGATGTATGTGTAGTACATATCACATTGTGTGCTTTATTACTATAACATATAAGTACACAGACACTTCAGAACTTTATGTGTATAAGATAAAATTAAAATAATTACAATGAAATCTTTACAATCATATTTCTACTATGAAAAAATACTTGTAATAAGTAAAATATCCATTTAGAGTTTGACAGGTCTTATGAAAGCAAATATACTTGAAATACGTTTTGGGCAGTTTGAACAGTTCTTACAAATGACTTTCACGTAGTCTTTGCATTTTCTGAGATCAAATGCTTCTAAGTTAATAGCAAGTATATGTCTTTTAGAGGTGTACTGAACACATTCAAGTGATGACTGCAGTTCTCTGAAATGAAGTCACAATCTAACTAGAGATCTCCATAGTGATTAGGTGTATTTGCTTGCCTGTTATAAAATGAAAAGAGAAAAAATGTAATGTAACTACATTAAATCATTTGAGTTTGAATTTTAGTAAGTGTATTCATTCATAAAATTGCTCATAATAGGCTATTTAGTTTAAATGGTGAATTCACAAATACTTATGGAATGCTACCTTGTTCTAGGAAATGTGCTAAGTACTGTGAATTCAACAAGGAGGTTTTGTAGGGAAGTGGAGTTCAATAAGCAAGAGCAACTTTAGAAAATGCATATAGTAAAATTATTTGTATGTATACAAATGTATACAGTAAAATTTGTGTAATTAGTAAAATAATATTATGTTCTGGAGTCAGAAAGAAGAACACTGAAATCTGGCCTCACAAACCTCTGGAGGGACAGGCGGGCTGAGTCCTAGAGGCTGAGTGGGAGTTGATTGGATGAAAATGGGTGAAGCACACACAAGGCAAAGTGATTGGTGTTACCTCAGTCATAGAAATGAGACATAAGGTGGTTTCGGGGGTTACCTTAAGCTACTAGATCATACTGTAACATAAATTTCAGGTCTAAGAGTGAACAAGTGTTGGAGGAGGTCACCGAAATGCTGTGACTGGCAGTTTACCCACTAGCTGGACCCAGGCAATAGGAGGCTCCTCACCCTATCCACTGTCTTGGAGTGTACCTTCTTCCCACCATTCCCACACTAGGGACTGTTTCAAGGACACAGCCTTGAGAGAGTAAGGCATTGGGATCATCTAGACCATGTAATACATGACCAAACCCCGTTAGGGCCTCTATATGAACTTTTTTTACAAATTGAAGTATAGTTGATTTACTATGTTCTGTAAGTTTCAGGTGTACAGCAAGATGATTCAGATATAGATAGATAGATAGATAGATAGATAGATAGATAGATAGATAGATAGATAGATAGATATAGATATATCTAGAATATAGATATATATAGAATATATATTATAGAATCTTTTTCAGATTCTTTTCCATTATAGGTTATTAAAAGATATTGAATGTAGTTCCCTGTGCTATAGAGTAGGTCCTTGTCATTTACATATTTTATGTATAAAGTATGTATATGTTAATCCCAAACTCCTAATTTATTTCCCCTCCTTTCCCCTTTGGTAACCATTAGTTTGTTTTCTATATCTGTGAGGCTATTTCTGTTTTGTCAGTAAGTTCATTTGTATCATTTTTTTTAGACTCCACATATGAGTGCTATCATATATTTGTCTTTCTCTGTATGACTTACTTCACTTAGTATGATAATCTCTAGGTTCATCTATATTGCTGCAAATGGTATTATTTCATTCTTTTTTATGGCTGAGTAATATTCTGTTACATTCTATATATATACCACATCTTTTTTATCCATTCCTTTGTCGATGGATATTTAGGTGGCTTTCACATCTTGGCTATTGTAAATAGTGCTGCTATGAACATTGGGGTGATGTATCTTTTCAAATTAGAGTTTTCATCTTTTCGGGATATAAGACCAGGAGCAGGATTGCTGGTTCATATGATAATTCTATTTCTAGTTTTTTAAGGAACTTCCATATTGTTTTCCATAGTGGCTGAACCAATTTACATTCCCACCTACAGTGTAGGAGGGTTCCCTTTTCTCCACAGCCTCTGCAGCATTTATTATTTGCAGACTTTTTGATGATGGCCATTTGACTGGTGTGAGGTGATACCTCATTGTAGTTTTGATTTGTATATATGTAATAATTATCGATGTTGAGCATCTTTTCATGTGCCTTTTGACCATCTGTATGTCTTCTTGGAGAAATGTCTATTTAGGTCTTCTGTCCATTTTTTGATTGGGTTGTTTGTTTTTTTGATATTGAGCTGTATGAGCTGTTAATATTTTTGGAAATTAATCCCTTGTTGGTAGCATCATTTGCAAATATTTTCTCCCCTTCTTAAGTTGTCTTTTCATTTTGTTTATTGTTTCCTTTGCTGTGCAAAACTTTAAGTTTAATTAGGTCCCTAATTAGGACAGTATAATACATGACCAAACCCTGTTAAGGCCCTCCTTGTACAGAGGCCAGTTTAGAATGTCACCCAGTGGGGTGGGAACTAACAAGAAGGAAGCCTGAATATGTTGGTAGGGAACAATTCATGGATAGCTTTTATGTCATACATACTGTATAGGAATGTATCAGTGGTTCTGAAACTTTAGCATGGGTAAGAATTGCCTGGGCTGTCTATTAAAAATATAAATTCCCATTATCTACTCTCAAAGATTTTAAGTCTGAGGTGGAGGACAGGAATTTACAACTTTAACAGGCAAACAAGAAGATTCTTAGTTAGGTGTCTTGTGAACTAATTTGGAGAATATAGTTGACGGTTATCAAATGATTTTGAACAGGAAAATGGCATTTAGATAGATCACTCTAATTGTAATGTGAAAGATGGCTGTAAGAAGAACAACATTTTAAGAGAGAAACTATTTAGTAATATACTACAAGAATTTAGGTGGGACATGGATAATTAGATTACAGCAGTGTACCAGAAATGAAAGAGGATAAGTGGATTCCACAAGTATTGAGAAATTCATGCCTTGAATTTAAGAAGTGGTAAAAAAAAAAAGGGGGGGTTGGTTTAGAATACCTGTTAGTCCACTACCTCATGTGACTGGCTAGTCATGGCATTAAGTTAAATAAGGCACATGGCAAATTTCTGATTTTAAGTTGATGGATTAGGCATGTATTCTAATACTGTCATTTTATATGAATTACAGGGGAACTTTTAAAAAATGAATTAAAAAACACCTAGCAACATTCAAGCATTTAAGCAAACCATCTGTTAACTGGAAAGTGGAAGAATTTTTTGAAAGGTCCACAGCAGACAGAGAACAGCAACCAGATATATATGGAGAGCTTTATTCTATAGGATGAGAAGAGCATCAAGGAGCACCAAGGACAAGTGTAGACAAAGCTGGGAGCAGCATGTGCATATGGGGCAAACATCAGACTAATTAGTTGGGGGTAGGTGTTTTAACCTATCCAGTTAGGGAGCTATATCTGGATGAAGTCCTCCTCTTTTGCCCAGAACCTCTGCATCTTGTGCAGGACAGTGATCTATAGGTCTTCATGGAGCCACAGAGGTATTAGCACACTCTGAGGGCAAGAAGATCCAGGGAATACCAACAACCATATGATTTTCCACTGAAATCCCCCCTCCCCTGTGGCATGTCTTCTAACGGCCCCCTCTTCAGGAAGTGGAGAACGAACAACAGCTTCTCCTTTAATGTCTCCTAAGTGACCTGTACAAACAGAGGCAAGAGATTCATAAAACATGAGGCAAGATAAAAATAGCACATATTTAAATAAAAGTAACACTTTACTTACAGGAGAGTTAGCAGGTTCAAAGGGAGGAAGACATCTTACAGAGAAAATGGAGATAAAAATTTCACTTTGAGTATAATGTGTTTCAGATGAATGTAGAAAATATGTAAACAGATGAATGTCTAGTTGAAACTTGAATATGTGGATTTAAATTTCAAGAAAGAGAACAGGGATGGACATAGGGATTTTTAAAAAATATTCATGCAGGTGGCAGATCAAAGTATTGCTACTCATGTAGACAATAAATTATTGAATAAAACTGTCAAAGAAGAATTTATATTAGAGAGGAATGGTGGGTCTGAGTAAAATCTGGAGTAATCCCTAGACATAACATCTGTATTTGTGTCTTATAATTTTGATCCCTTATCTTACTTTAGCTTTTTCCAGAAGCAGAGCCTGAGACAAGGATTTGAGAACAAAGAGTTTATTTGGGAAGTGTACCCAGGATACACCAGCAGCAAAGTAATAATATGTTAGGGAAGGGAGGGCTGTGTTATCAAGCAAGTACAGCAGCAAAGTAATAATATGTTAGGGAAGGGAGGGCTGTGTTATCAAGCGAGTACTGGTACTGGGGCTTGATCTTCCTGAGAAACTCTGGAAGATCGGGAAACTATCCATCAACTCCAATAGATAACATTTTGAGATATCACTGAACATAAATATTTTGCCAATTCATATTCAGAGATTGTCAGAGAACTCCTAATTTCATGACTTGATAAACAAAGCAATAAGAAAGTAAATATACATTTTCTAAACATTTTAATAACATTAATATTGATAATATCACTGATACATTTTCCTTCAGTATTTCGTGTGTGTGTATATATACGTGTGTGTGTGTGTGTGTGTGTGTGTGTGTGTATATATATATATATATACATGCATGTACCTAATCATTTTCAGTCATGTTTTTTGCTTTTCTACTTATATATTTTTCAAGTAGTCTCATAAGTTCATAAATACTCTTTAAAATAGTTATTAAAATCAAAATCAAAATTTTAATTTAGTTCAGTAATCTGTGTACTCTATTGACCTACCTATATAACATTGTTTATTTATCCATTTCCTTTATGTCAAACATTTTGCTTCATTTTATATATTTATGTGATGGCTATATCTGAGAAGTTTATTTCCTTTTCCAAGTGTTATTATAAATAGCATCACAATGAACATTTTAAATCATAGTTCTTCAAGCTTATTTCTGATTATCTCCTTAAAGATATCCCTAAAATGAGAGGTATTGGTCATTGATACAAATATTTTAAGACAGTTGATTGCAACATATATATGTAACAGTAATATATAAAAACATCCATTGTCAGATTTTTGTAGTTCTTTAAGTCAGTGTGGTCTGCAAACATTTTTGATCATACACCTCTTAAGAAAGAAAAGTGTTGAGCAATCACAGACATTTACAATTATATACATTTCTTACTATGTAAATATAGTATATGAATCAAAAATTTGTAGAAAAATAAGGAATTAATAAAAATTATATAAGAAGTTCTTATATTTTTCTCAAACACCTTTGGAATCATTTTATATTTTGTCTTTTCCATGTTTTTGATTTACAGTATTGTCATTTTTATCAATTAAGAGTCGAGTTAATTACATGAAGCATGAGAAAAATTAGCAAATAGGAATGTCAATGTTGAAGCAACTATTTATAGACTTAGTCTGATGATATTAATCATTATAAGAGAGCCTTATTTGTTAGTGTGTCACAGTTTACAATTTACTTTTACACAAAAAAATCTTAAGTGATTTTCACAAGTGCCTTATAATGTGGACAGAACAGCAGGTGTTAACATCTCAATTTTGAGATTCAGGAAGCCTTAGTGTCTTTCTTGGCCATATGAACAATAATAATAATGTATCTGTTATTAATAATAAGATCTTGCAAGTGCTGAGCATTTGGTTAAAATCAGGGTTTAGAATCAGGGTACTCTGGGTGATAGAAGCAGGATGAAAAGGCCTGATATGTGTAACCATGGGATTAGGCTGGTCATGGTGAAGAACAGGGCACTTAAAGCTGGGGGTCACAGTGGACCTGGGTCAGGAGGGTGAATCCTAAGTCCAGGTGATGAGGCCTAGAGGATCAGAATCCAGGAAACAGTGAAATAGGCAATACAGAGTGAGGAACCAAGTATAGAACTTCTCTGCAGGTGACAGTGTGTGTGTGTGTGTGAGTGTGTGTGTGTGTGTGTGTGTTGACAGAAACCATGTAATCTCTGGGCTAGAAAACAGTTTATTTCTCATAGAGAATCTTACTGCCATTTCCTGGAGCCCTGAAGCCCATGGAGGGGCACAATGTCAGCCAAATGTTCACTTGTTCCTGCATCTCAAGAATCTTGATGTAACATGATTCAGAATTTATAGAGCACAGTTAGTCTATGGGCCCAACCTCCTCTTCATTGAAAGAAAGGCCTTTACTTTGAGTTGCAAAAAAACAAAATAAAATAAAATAAGAATAAAAAAGTCTTTTCTGGGGAGAGTGTTAGGAAGGTACCTAGATTTTTACTGTCCTGGAATTTGAGCAAATATCTCTGCGTCAGATGAGTTTAATTCCCATAGTCTCTTTGGAGCAATATCCAATATATAGCTTCTGAGGCAATCATCCTTTAAGATTTTTTTTTTAATTTATTTAATTTATTTATTTTTGGCTGTGTTGGGTCTTTGTTGCTGTGCGCAGGCTCTCTCTAGTTGCGGCTAGTGGGGGCCACTCTTTGTTGCGGTGTGAGGGCCTCTCACTGCAGTGGCCTCCCTTATTGCAGAGCACGGGCTCTAGGCACGCTGGCTTCAGTAGTTGTGGCTCTTGGGCTCAGTAGTTGTGGCACATGGGCTTAGCTGCTCCACGGCATGTGGGATCTTCCCAGACCAGGGCTCGAACGCATGTCCCCTGCGTTGGCAGGCGGATTCTTAAGCAGTGCACCACCAGGGAAGCCCGCAATCAACCTTTAATCAAGCTTGCCAGTGCTCTTAGGTCAGAAAGCCTGGGCCTTGAAGAAACATAAAAATATTCACAAAGAACTGTTTTCTAAAACTGATGACCACAGCAGCAAGAGAGGAGAACACAGCTATGGAACAATGCTTCCAGGGATGGGACTTTCCAGATACTTCCTGAATTGCTTGTCAAGTTTTTCAGCCACAGAAATTGTCTTTGTGCTTGATTCCATTCTTTTAATACTGTCGCTTTCTCTGTCTTGTTTTATCTTTCCCCCTTAAATATTACTTTTTTCCATTGCATGTCCATGAAGTAGTCATTTCATCTGCTATACAGTTTGTTGTTGCCTCATCACTACATTGAAAATGAACCCTTTACCTCCCACTGCTTGAGCCAACCTACTGGCTGTACGTTTTTTACATCCTCTGAGGGGGACCGCTTCTGAAATGCTGTCATCTAGCTTTCTGATGTGACTCAGGAAGAAGGGAGAGACTGACGGGGGGCATTACAGAAAGGGGCCAGTCGGAGGTGGGGAAGCTGCCAGCAGCGGGCCGGGGGCGGGGTCCCTAGGCAGAAGAGCCCTGGGAGGCCCCTGGGGAGGCCCCGGGGTAGTCGGCGCTGCTCGAGGGGAGCTGCGAGGCCCGCCTCTGCCCCCCGCGGAGGGCGCGGAGAGCTTTGCTGTTCAAAGAGGGGCCCACGGCAGCCTCGGCACCACCTTATCAGAAGTGCAGAATCTCGGGCCTCTCTCCAGACCTACTGAATCAGAATCTGCGTTTGAACAAGATTCTCAGGATATCTGTGGTGATCTTGGAAGAGTCCGTTTCATGGAATCGATCTCTATGATGGGAAGCCCCGAGAGCCTTAGCGAAACATTTTTGCCTAATGGCATAAGTGGTAACAAAGGTGCAAAGAAAGTCTCTGTAGGTGTAATTGGAAGTGGAGATTTTGCTAAATCCCTGACCATTCGACTCTTTAGATGTGGGTATCATGTGGTCATAGGAAGCAGAAATCCTAAGTTTGCTTCTGAATTTTTTCCTCATGTAGTAGATGTCACTGACCATGAAGATGCTCTAATAAAAGTAAATATGTCTGAGTAATATTCCATTGTATGTATGTGCCACATCTTCTTTATCCATTCATCCGATGATGGACACTTGATAGGGAGGGTGGGAGGGAGGCAGATGCAAGAGGGAAGAGATATGGGAACATATGTATATGTATAACTGATTCACTTTGTTATAAAGCAGAAACTAACACACCATTGTAAAGCAATTATACTCCAATAAAGATGTTAAAAAAAAAAATAAATAAATAAATGTATTAGCTTGGTAAAAGAAAAAAAAAAAGTAAATATAATATATGTTGCCATACATAGATAACATTACATCTCCCTGTGGGACCTGAGACATCTGCTTATGGGTAAAATCCTTGATTGATGTGAGCAATAACATGAGGATAAACCAATACCCAGAATCCAATGCAGAATATTTGGCTTCATTATTCCTGGACTCCTTGATTGTGAAAGGATTTAATGTTGTCTCAGCTTGGGCACTTCAGTTAGGACCTAAGGATGCCAGCTGGCAGGTTTATAGGTGCAGCAACAATATTCAAGCTCGACAGCAGGTTATTGAACTTGCCGGTCAGTTGAATTTAATTCCCATTGACTTGGGATCACTATCATCAGCTAGGGAGATTGAAAATTTACCCCTGCGACTGTTTCCTCTCTGGAGAGGGCCAGTGGTGGTAGCCTGGCCACGTTTTTCTTTCGTTATTCTTTTGTCAGAGGTGTGATTCATCCGTATGCTAGAAACCAGCAGAGTGACTTTTACAAGATTCCTATTGAGATTGTGAATAAAACCTTGCCTATAGTTGCCATTACTTTGCTGTCCCTGGTCTGCCTGGCAGGTCTCCTGGCAGCTGCTTATCAGCTTTATTAAGGCACCAAGTATAGGAGATTTCCACCTTGGTTGGAGGCCTGGTTACAGGTAGAAAACTGCTTGGATACTAAGCTTTTTCTTCGCTTCAGTCCATGTTGCCTACAGCCTCTGCTTACCAATGAGAAGTTCAGAGAGATACTTGTTTCTCAACATGGCTTATCAGCAGTATGGGACGTGCTTGATATTTATCTGATGCTAGTAAAATACTTGATTAGTATAATTTGTAAAACATAAGATTTAAAATAGTGTAAAATTTTACATACCTTGTAATAGAAATTTTAGTATATTTAGGGAGGGGAAAAAATTGTTCTTTAAATAATGTTTCTGCATAAGAGTTATGTGGCTAATTCAAAATCATTTAGAGTAAAAGCTGCTACTATCCCTTTCTTTGCAGAATAAAAGCAGAGAAGTGAAAAAAAAAAAAAAGAGAAAGGGACCAGTCACCATAGGGTGACTATATTTTTTAACATTGCATTTTATCAAAAGAATATTTTTTCTTTCCCTTTAAGTTTTGATCAATTACAACAGCTCAGAATATCATGGGCATCTCTGCACCTCCAAAATACAATAACCTGTCAATGAATATGATGAATTAGTCATAAATCCAAGACCACAAAGTCATTATTATTCAAAAATTGACAAAGTGCATCATGTTTTGAAATAAAAGGCTGTTATAAAGCATTACTACCCTTTTACTTATCAAAGTTAAGTGGTAGTTTTAACAAGTTAGTTTCCACAAAAGCTCTAACAAGATGAATGGATTTATAACACTGTCAGATACAACTAAGAAAAACTTGGAAATAACTGACAAAAAAAAGCCCAAGAGACTTTTATCCATTCATCCTCACCATCACAGGTACTGTCTTGACAGCACATCTCGTCTCTCTGACGTTCAGTACAAGGGATTACGTATCTGACACTGGATTTTTATAGGTAAATACAAGAATTCCTTATTATAAAATGGTCTCTTGAGAAATTTATAATATTTTGGCATCACTTTCAAGAAGAAACAAGGACTCAAAAATATAAGTAACTTCAACTTATACATTCTTCCACTCTCCTGCCTCTTGCTGTAGAATTTGTAAAAACTAAAATACAGGATGCTTTTTACCCTGTTGTAGCTGTTTGTACTTTACATATATGATACCACTGGGAAAAACTTTTAAAGGATCTTATGATAGTATGAAAATAGATTTCACTTATGATTCCCCCCCAAAAATTTAAATCGATTTTTACTATTTGAACGAACTCAAATAAATCTCAGTTAATGCATTTTTTTTGTCAAATACAGCCTTAGAAATGTTTTGATTCCAGACATTTCAAGGAATGAAAGTACATGAATTTGAATGAATTCACCATGACCAAAAACCAATAGCTATTTGTTGGTTTTATTAGTTCATTACCTAATTATTTATTAATTTTGTGCAAAATAAAGTGGTCTCATTGAACGTTTTAATGATTCTGCTGTTTGTTTATACAGTGTTAAGCATGTGTAAAGTTTTCAATACATGCTAGTTATTGTCATCATAATTATACTAACCTGCATCTCTTGGACTCCTCCATTTTCAGAGAACTTTCACTATTGATACTCTGTGTCTATATGTTTTCACCCTCTCCTCCTCTACTGTTGCCACTTCATCACCATTAGTATTTAATAAAGATTAAATTTCACAGTGAAATGATTGACATTTCCGACTCAAGCGCTCGTGACTCTCCACTGGTCTTCCATCGCTGCCTCCCTGGTCACGTGGTCTTCTCTCTTCATGAGTCTGTTTCTTCTCCTCTTCTTATAGGGAGACAAGTCCTGTGGATTAAGGACCATCCTAATCAGTATAACCTCAGACTAACTTGATTACATCTGCAAAGATGCTGTTTCCAAATTAGGTCACATTCAAAGGTACTAGGAGTTAGGACTTCAGCATACCTTTTGTGGGATGAAATTCAACCCTTAATATTCTTGTTTTCATATCAGTGTTATTCTGCCTTCATAAGTTTGGAATTTTTCTTCTTCTCTATTTTATGAAAGATATGGTATATGGTTGCTATCAATTCTTCCAAACGTGTTTGAGGGAACTCAACTGTGAAAGCATATGGATCTCGAGTTTTCCTTGTAGTAATGTTTCTAACAAATTTAACTTCTTTAATTGGCAGAGGGCAATTCTGTGACAAGTGTGGTAAGTTGTGATTTTTCAAGGAGATGGTCCAATTTCTTGGCGTAGGGTTGTACATGAAAATCTTTTTATTACCTTTTATGGTCTGTGGGATGATCAGTATTGATATTCTTTCTTTCATTTCTGATGTAGGTAATTTTTACCCTCTCACTTGCTCCTTCTCTTTCTTTCACATCATCTTGTTAATGTACCTGTTCTTTGTTAATTCTACTATTAGTGTTCCACTTTCTCTTTTATTTGTGCTCTTATCACTATTATTTCCTTCTTACTTATTGCATCAGATTTAAATTACTCAACTTCCTTTTACTTTTTATGACAGATGATTTATTTCTACTCTTTTAAAATATGAGCATATCTATAAGTTTCTCTCTCATCACTGCTTGAATTCTATTCCACAAATTTAGATACATTGAGATTTTAATATAATTAATTTCAAAATATTTTATAATTACCCGTGATTACTTTTTCTTAATCCATGAGTTCTTTACAAATGATTTTTAAAATTTCCAAATATATGGGACATTTCTAAATGCCTTTTATAATTAATTATTATTTTAAGACCAGTATGTTCAGAATATACTTTCTAATATTTCTGTCTTTGAAACTATTGAGACTGGTGCATATGGCTTATTTTGATGAAAAGTCTGGGTGCAGAATAAATACTCTGTAATTATTAGGTATAGCATTTTGTAAAACCAGTCAGGGTAATTGACTGACTGTTTTTATACCTTCCGAATCGTTACTGCTTTTTGTCTAGTTATCCATTCCAGAGAGGTGTTTGTCAAAATCTCCAACTCTGCTTTTGGATTTAACTCTTTTGCTTTAAGTTCTGTGAGCTTTTGATTGATTTATTTTAAAAATTCTGTTATCATGTAAATCACCAGGAATTTATATCTTCCTGATATTTGAAACTTTTATCATCTTCTGTGATAGTCTTTGTCTTGAGACTTAATATTTCCACTATTTTTATAACCCTACCATTTTCTTACATTTACTGTTGTTTGATAAATCTCTTTCCATCATTTTCTTTTATTCTATCAGTGTTTTAAATTCAAATTATGACCCTGTAGAGAGCATATGCTTCGGTCTTGTTTTGAATTCAACCTAACTTCCTCTCACTTGGAATATTTAGATCATTAATTGTAAACAAAATTAATATAAATTGTTTGACTGAGTTCTGTCTTACTATTTGCTACTTCCCCAATCCTCTCTACTGACCCTTCTTGTCCTACTGTTGGGTTCTTTCTTGAGTTATCTACTGGTTTTTGAAAAATTATTCTAGCTTATTTATTCTATTGACTTTTTACCTATACCTCTTTACACTTTTTAGTGATTTCTCTAGGGATTAAAGAATTAATCCTTGGAATATAGCCAATAATAACTTTAAATGGAGTAAAATCTATAAAAAATATTGAATCAGTATATTATATCTGAAACTAATATGATATTCTAAATCAACAATACTTTAATATAAGAAATAAATTTTTTAAATTGTGCCCTTAACCTATTACAGTCCCCCTTAATCTAGTACATAAAATGTAAAAGTCTTGCTACAGATATGTACAATTAATTACCCTCATCCTTTGTGCAATAGTTTTCATGTATATTACATCTATGTACATTAAAGACAACACAACACAGGATTATATTTACAGTTTTGCATGCCCTTCATTTCTTCCTACACCTAACGTTCTATTTGGTATAATTTATCTCAAATTACCTATTTACTGTTATTTGCAGTCCAGCTCTGATGGCTGGAAACTTACTCATGTTTTATTTATCTACAGAAGGTTTTATTTTGTCTTCATATGAAGGGTAGTTTTACTAGATATGGAATTCTGGGTTAAGAGTTTGGGTTTTGTTGTTGTTGTTTTGATAAATTGGACTTCATCAATAAAATAGCACAATATCCTGCTAGATAGATGATAAGACAAGTTACATCCTGGGAAAAATGTTGCAAACTACAATTCTACAGCAAATTGTTTATAGGATATATTAAAAACTCAACAGTTGAATGATTAGGAAATCGGCAGAATACAGATATTTCACTGAGGAGAACTGTATTACTCAGGGTTCTCCAGAGAAATAGAAACAGTAGTATGTATATGAGAGAGAGGGGAGAGAGAGAGAGACGGAGAGAGAGAGAGAGAGAGGGAATGAGAACTATTGTAAGGAATTGTGTCGTGTGATTCTGGGGCCTGACAAGTGCAGACACAATCTGCGGGGCAGACTGGCAGGCTGGAGATCCAGGGAAGAGGTTGATATTACAACTGGGGTCCAAAGTCGTTCTGGAGGCAGAATCCTGTCTTCCTCAAGAGACCTCACTTTTTTTTAAACTTCAGCGAAGTGGAAGAGGTCCATCCACATTATGAAGGGTAATTTGCTTTTTTCAAAGTCTACTGATTTAAATTTTAATCTCATGTAAAAATACCTTCAGTGTTACCTAAACTGGTCTTTGATCAAATATCTTGGTACCATGGCTTAGTCAAGTTGTTACGTAAAATTAACAATCACAAGTCTATACACATGGCAAGTAAACACTTGGAAGATATTCACCATCAGCCATTCAAAGAAATACAAATTAAAAGCACAATTAAATATAACTACACACCTTTCTTATCAGAATGGCTAATTTTTTTTTTTAAGTGATACAAAATGCAGGTCAGGATGCAGAGAAATTGGATCATTTTTATATTGTACATGGGAATAGCCACTGTGGAAGACAATTGGACAGTTTCCTAAAAAAACTGAACATGTAACTGTCATATGATCTGGCCATTGCACATTTATCACAGGTAAATGAAAACTTATATTCACACAAAAATATTTCATAAATATTTATAGCACATTTATTTGTAATAGCCAAAATCTGGAATCACTTCAACAAATGAATGGGTAAACAAACTGGTAAATGCAGACCTTCAACAATCTGATACATACAAAACTCCTAATAAATCTCCATAGAATTATGCTGCATTAAAAATAATAATTCTAAATCATTACATACTGTATTATTCCATTTCTCCATAACATTTCTTGAAATGATGAAATTATAGAATGGAGAGATTACAGGTTGCCAGGGCCTAAGGCGGGAGTAGGGGCAGGAGGGAAGTGAGGTGTGTATGGCTATAAAACAATAGCCACAGGGATCCTTGTCATGATGGAAATATTCTCTACCTTTTTATAGAAATGTCAGTATCCTGGTTGTAGTGTTGTATTATAGTTTTGAAAGATGTTACCTTTGGGGAAAACTGTGTCAATGGTAGGGATATCTGTGTCTTATTTCTTACAACTGCATGTGAATCTATAATTATTCCATAATAAAATGTTTAATTAAAAATCAGTTAGGAAGACTAATGAAGGTCTGCCTTAACAGGAAATAAAATTAATTGCAAAAGCAATTTGTGAGACAGATCTATACGTATTGATATAGAAACCATGTTGTAAAACATATTAACAAATCATTTGTGCAGAATAAGAAGTAGAAACTCATGACTCTATATATTATACTTTTCATTTAAAAAAGTAACACATATGCTAATATTTTGAAAGGGCACTAGTAGTTTACACCCAAAACGATAGGGGGTGGTAACTTTAACGAGGAGAATTTTTGTGAGTAGTTCTATGTTTTGTGGTGTTGTTTTGAATAAAACAAAGTCCAAGAGATGTTACACATCTATGCCTGGTTCTTTCAGTTGTATGTGTTTTGTGTTTGGTTGGTTGGTTGATAGTTTGGGTTTTTATGTTTTGCATCTTTGTGGGCTCTCAAATGTTGATCTGTGCAGTCTCTGTTTCTGGAACAGCCAGTTTGGTCATCTGTGCCAAAGACCAATGAGTCAGATTATTTTCTTGCTTTGTCTCTTGGCTCTTATTTGCACCATGCCACTCTCATTCCTAACGTATGTTACCTTTGAGTATTGATGAGAAGGAGTGTATGTGTTGTACCTTGAGGCCACGTTACCTGATGCAGATTTCCCAGGCTGCTAAGAAATCCTGAAGACACAGACTGAACTATTAATTAACTGGTACTTTGGTCTCATTGTTAGCGTTTCTCCTTGAATGGCAGAAGTTGTGCCTTTTACTTTTAAACAAAGACATTAAGAAATGTATCAGTCCTAGGAGCAAATTATGATTAGACTTTTGACTCCATTTTTGATATTTTACTGCTGACATCTTTCTAGCCCCATCATTCCCTCTCTCCCTTTCATCCCGTATCTGGGAAGGCCAATAAGAAAGCTGGATTCCCTCTTTTGGTGGTGATGGGAAATTCAAACCATGAAAGTCCAGGAACCCTAACCACAGTAACCCCCCAGTCATTTGCTCAGCCTTGCTCTCTAACTCATTTTCTGACCAGCTTAGGGGCACTTTACTTTATCCATTATGTAAGGAATACACCTTTCATGCCCTCTTGGTGAGAGTGTGGGGTAATCAGTTTTGATATCTAAACCGTTATTTTAGTGGGGAGTTGATCTCACTTCCATGGGGCAACCACAAGACATTTGGCACAGAGGACAGGGTTAGATTTAGACAATCTCCACCTTGACCAGAATCTTTCTGTTTTGCTCTGGGCTTGCTAACTGGTTGTGCTGTCTGATCATGAACGTGCAATGAGATGCCGCCTGCTAGTTATCTAATACATGATGTTGTGTGGCTTTGTGTTGGGCTGTGCCACATTTACTGAGCCCTACTGAGCCCCTGCTATAGATTTAACCAACAGTTGTTGAAAGCTTTTGTAATTGGCTTTTAGAGAGAAGAGTATGGGATCAGGCCCATCTTAAGACGGTCCTGGTTGAAGTGTTTTGTCCTGGACCTGTGTGTTGGGTTGACTTGTGTGGTTGGATTCAAGTATAAGTCTGACTGATGTTACGCTTAATAGGATGACTCTTACACTGTGACCATTTTTTTCTGTGACTCAACCAGGCATTGCCCCCTCCCCGCATTTTACAGAATGCTCAAGTAAAAAACGGATACCCCGGGCAATATCCAGGCCCATCAGGTATTTACTCATGAGAAAATATCTGCTAATGGACCATGGGCATGCTGAGGTCCACACTCCTAATCCTAAAAGCAGATGATTCACTAGGACCCTGTGCCTTAAATGCTTCTGCTACTGCTGCTTCTGCCTAGACCTCTGCAGCCAAAAAGGATCCTGATCCGCAGAGTTACAGGGAGAAATGCCCATAGCACCAGACCCTTATACAAAGTGTCCCCTAAATGCTTTATCCCCACTCCACTCTAATGGCCAGAGTACACCATCAACCTATTGAATAAGTGTAAAACAGACAAAACCTGGTTCTTATCAAATGTCTCAGATTATCAACATGACAAGGGTTTAATTCAAACCTGACTTAAGGTCAGAGTCATTATACTCAATAAAGCAACAACTGCAATCAAAGAGGCCTCAAACTCTGATGATACTGACTTGGGAATCTCTGGAGGGAGAAAATTATGAGAAGGAAGCTAGGACACCCACCCCCGAAGTATATCCCGTAATCACCAGGGGGGAGAGAGAGGCAGAGAGAGAGAGAGAGAAGAAAAAGAAAGGGAAAAGAAAAGGAAAAAAGGGAAGAAACTTTTATTTGGAATGAGGAAACAAAAAATGAAACTAGGGTCTGCAATTTTAACCAAGTAGAAATTAAAAATTCAGTAATTTTATTTTATTTATTTTTAATATCTTTATTGGGGTATAATTGCCTTACAATGTTGTGTTAGTTTCTGTTGTACAACAAAGTGAATCAGCTATACATATACATATATCCCCATATCCCCTCCCTCTTGCGTCTCCCTCCCACCCTCCCTATCACACCCCTCTAGGTGGTCACAAAGCACTGAGCTGATCTCCCTGTGCTATGCAGCTGCTTCCCATTTATACAGTAAAACATTTCAGACCACTAGTTTGTTAGGGAGCCTTTACAATATAGATTCTGAATTAACTTTAACATCTACTTAGATGTGGCAATTAACATAGCTCCATGGCCTTAATAGGTACTTGGTCTCAGATTGCAAGTATACCCGGAGATCCCAGTAAATTTAAACAAGGTACCACTCTACTCTTAGAGGAGCTACTAGGCAGAAAACAGAGGACACCAGGTAAGCCTTAATCATTACAAATGTTGCCATGTGTAAATTCTACATGGTTGTAACATCTGTTGCCCTGAAGTATCCTGCAGTGAACATGGAAGTTCTGGCCCAATAAACAATAAATTGAAATAAAATTACATCCTAGGCACTTAGAATTGGCTCAGCAAAATGGTATCACATGGAACTCCCTCTTACCCAGTAAAAATAGCCAATACAATCCAATATAAAATGAAACAAGGCCTACAGGAATTAAGTCCTATCATAGACACTTACCAAAGGAAGGAACCATTGTGCTTATTGCTTTTCCCTTTAGCAACCCAATCTGGTCATTGCTCCATCCTGATAAAAGATGAATGGCTCCCAACAATAGATTACTACAGCTGTAAATCCATGACACCCCTTATTAAGGGTCCTATATCCAATATTATTGAAATTATTGACTTTATCTAATTAGTGACTAGAAAATAATTTGCTATTATGCATCTTCCTAATATGTTCTATGGCTGGCGTATTTCAGCAGCCTCTCTTCACATTCAGTTTGCCTTCACTTTCAAAGAGGCACAATATATATTTTAGCCAGCTACCCACTTCCAACAATTCTGCCATTGTGCACGTGTTTTATAGGCAAGATCCTAACCACATTCAACATTCTCTCAGAACACAGATATAACATTATATTGATGTCATTCTCATCAGAAGAGATTCGTTTGACACACTCATTCTAGATATACAGTCATTCACAAAGGATCTTACACACACACACATATATGCACACACTCACTAAGAGATGAGCCATTGCCCAACACATAGTACAAGGCCCTGCCACCTCAATTAATTTCTGGACATTATATGGTCAAATGAGAGCTGCTCTCTTTGACACTGTTAAGAAACTGCTATTGACCATTTCAGCATGCGCAATGTTAAAACAAACCCAACATCTTTGGAGACTTTTTTCATTGCTGGAGGCAACATGTTGCTCATTTACAAATTTTTCCTATGCTAATTTATGCTGTTACAAATTATCCCATTTTGAATGCCCTCCTACTCACCAACAGAAGGCTCAGAATCTACCCAAATCATAGTACAAACAGGCACATGCATTAAGACCCAAGAGAGATTCCTTAACTTTAGAAATTTTAGCAATGTCTATTCAAAATTGGATTGGATTATCTGAGGGTTTTTAATTGGATTATTTAATTGGATTTTTTAATTGGATTATTTGAGGGTTTTTTTTTTTTTTTTTTTGCTATTGAGTTGTAAGAGTTCCCTATATATATTAAATATCAATGCCTCATCAGATATATGGTTTGCAAATATGTTCTCTTATTCAGTAGATTGCCTTTCACTCTGTTGATTGGTTCCTTTGCTGTGAAGTCTTTTTAGTTTGATGTAGTCCTTTCTGTCAAATTTTGCTTTTGTTGCTTGATCAATGGAACAGAATAGAGAGACTAGAAATAAAGGAAACCCACACATATATGATCAACTGATCTTTGACAAGGTTGTCAAGAATACACAATGGAGAAAAAATAGTCTTTTCAACAAATTGTTTTGAGGAAACTGGATATTCACATGAAAAAGAATGAAACTACCATCTTACATCATACACAACAGTCAACTTAAGATGGATTAAATATTTAAACATAAGACCTGAAATTGCAAAACTCCAAAAGTTAGATATAGGGGAAAAGCTTCATGATATTGGGCTTGACAATGATTTTTTGGATATGACAAAAAGTCATAAGCAACAAAAGTAACATTAGTGTCACATGTTTTTTTTAAAATTAGTTTTTATTGACATTTAGCATCTCTAGCTATATAAGATAATTGAGCATTAACCAAAAATGCTATCATAATCGACCAGTTTATATGATACAATGTTCTTTTATGAGTTGTGATGGCACACCATTTATAATTACTGTTGCTAGAATAGTCCATTATGTTCTGGTGATAAGGTGGGGTGGTAGGCAGAATAAACCTGGGGATATGTTTACTTACATGGCAGAGGGACTTTGCATATATAATTAAGTTAATGACCTAAAGATGGGGAGAATATTTTGAATTATGCTGGTGAGCCCAATGTAATCACAAGTCTCTTTATAATAGGTCAGCAGGAGGATGAGAGTAATAGAAACGGGGAGATACATTAGGATGTAGAAAAGCTGGGAAATGGATTCTCCCCTACTGCCTACAGAAGGAGCGCAGCCCTGGCAGCACCTTGTGTTGTTCTAAGTCATTCAGTTTTAAGTCACTAAGTTTGTAGTAAGCTATTTATTACAGCGGCAATAGGAAACTAATACATACGGTAAATCAAAATCATTTTGATAGACTAAGAAAATAGATCTTCCCATTCTATCAATAGCAAAACAAAAAATAAATAATGAAAGTACAATATTTGAGCGTGCGCACTTGAGTTTTTAGTTTTCTTGCTTTTATGAGAGGCTTTTCTTTGCTAAACTTCCTTTTTTCACTTGGTTTCTACTATGTTTTTGTCACTGATATTTTAGTCCTAACAGGATTTTAGTGTAGCAAATACCTTGCCTTTCCTTTAGAGATCTGACAAAGGTCACTGGGTGCTTACAGTATGCCCAAGGATTCTTCCTGCAAGTCCCTTTGCAATTACTATTCCTTCAACAAGTGAATGTTTGAGTTATTCTCTTGATTTATATCTTGCTTTGCTAAAAATATGAGAACAACACATTCTCCTTCAGGAATATAGCTTAATATTACACAGATATTACTTTTATAGCCCTAATTGCAGAGTGGTTTACTCTGTATAATTCTAGAGTTGTATCCATCACTTCTGTACTCATTGATTAAAAAAGTAAGCTTTTGTTTAGAGAAGTTAGAAACAATAATGCCGATGAACATTTTATTCTTTATGAGACAAAAACACTTTGATTATTCACTCATTCAAACAAATATGCCAGGGAAGTATAGAGATTTAGTGCAAATATAATAGCAACATTTTCTCTCTTTCATGAATAAAACTTGTTTTCAGGCAAAGTCAAAGTGTTTATAGCAGCACTGTTTAGTAACAATTTAAGGCAATCAACATATGTGATTTAAAATTTTCTAGTAGTCATTTTAAAAAAGTAAAAAGGAGTGTGTAAAATAATTTTAATGATACCTTTAATTTAGCCTGGTGGGTGCAAAAAATTGTCATTTAACAACTAATCTTTAAGATAGTATCGATATATTTTACTTTTTTTCACAAAGTCTTCAATATGTGATGTGCATTTTGTACTTGCATAGCATTTCAATTTGAACTAGCCATATTTCAAGTTCTCAGAAGCAAATAAATACTGGATGACATGAGTACGTAGGAATAGCAATTTTAAAAAGGAATATTGAACTAAAATGATTTTAATAAATATAACTAAAAGTCTAGATGTTTGAGGCATATTAGCATTGAATTTAAAATCCTCCAAATATATTCTTCATTGGTTTAATCCATTTTTAGCCAAGAAAGTGATGCTTCCTGTGAGGACGTCACACCATTCTCATGGCTATGTCATGTTAAAGAACGTGGCACACAAGGAACCATAACACAGATTCAGTGTAATAAAAACAAAGAGTTTTCAAAAAAAAATAAAGATCAGGTAGTTTAAAAAGTAGCATTCACATAACAATGAGTTAATTGTGGCAAATATTTTGCACAGACTAATATATTGATATGTTTTTATTCAAATACCACAATTGTCTTATACTTTATTAAACATTTGGTAATTTCAGAAACAGAGTTATTTTACACAAAAAGAAAAAAAAAAGAAATAATCTTGCTATTAGAATACCACTCTTCTACCACAGAGAAAAATGGGCCAAAAGAACTCTACACATTAAAGAAAGATTATTTGATTAATATTATTTGAAGATTGTTTGAAAAAAACAAAAAATAAATCTGATCTGCTGCAACATAGGGAAAAATCCTAGCTGTGCCACTCTTTGTTTTTGACATTTTGAAATGGTGTAAAACTTGACTACACTGTCTTGTCAAAAGATGTCAAATCCATGCTATGGATATGAAAATTCCCCTTGAAATTTTTTGTTAACATCTTTATTGGAGTATAATTGCTTTACAATGGTGTGTTAGTTTCTGCTGTACAACAAAGTGAATCAGCTATATGTATACATATATCCCCATATCCCCTCCCTCTTGCGTCTCCCTCCCACCCTCCCTATCCCACCCCTCTAGGTGGTCACAAAGCACCAAGCTGATCTCCCTGTGCTATGCAGCTGCTTCCCGCTAGCTATCTATTTTACATTTGGTAGTATATATACGTCCATGCCACTCTCTTACTTCGTCCCAGCTTACCCTTCCCCCTCCCCGTGTCCTCAAGTCCATTCTCCAAGTCTGCGTCTTTATTCCTGTCCTGACCCCAGGTTCTTCAGAACCATTTTTTGTCTTTTAGATTCCATGTATATGTGTTAGCATATGGTATTTGTTTTCCTCTTTCTGACTTACTTCACTCTGTATGACAGACTCTAGGTCCATCCACCTCACTACAAATAACTCAATTTCATTTCTTTTTATGACTGAGTAATATTCCATTGCATATATATGCCACATCTTCTTTATCCATTCATCTCTCGATGAAAACGTTACGTCCATGTCCTGGCTATTGTAAATAGTGCTGCAGTGAACACTGTGGTACATGACTCTTTGTGAATTATGGTTTTTGATATTGATATACATTTGTTGAAAAAGTCCTTTCTAGCAAAACTCCATTTATGTGATTTATTGATTCCTATTTCATTGACACATTTTTGGCATGAATTTTTTCGTTTAAAAATAAAATTAAATCTGGTTGATTGATTCTTTATTCAATCTATGTCATATTTTACTTATAACTTCTTTTGTTATTTTTATTGGAGCCATTATTACCGCAAAAGCCAAATTTAGAGGGCAAATTTTGTCAAAAGAATTAACCCTTCAGTTTTTTAAAAACATAATATTTGGATCTTAATATGTTGTCATTTCAATTTATGTTGATTGTTACTATTAAATTATGTTTCTGAGAGAAAGTTTGTTGTTTAAATGTTATTGCACTAACTGGCCAGCAGGATCTGATTGCTTACCAACCTTCAGCTTGTTACAGGAAAATAATACAATATAGTAATTACATTAAAAAGAGGATATGAATATATTTATAAATAAACTAAATATGTATAAATCATAACTATATAATTTATTCATTATGCTTAATAAGTATTATGCAGTATGATATATAATAGCATTTTCTCTTTGAGTTCATAGAGACTGCATTACTAGTAAAGGATTGAGCACATAGACCACGTTATTAGTAAAGGATTTTGAGATTAGATCGTTTCTCATTCAGGAAGAACTATTACAAATACTACATTATTTCAGAAACTAAGGAAAATGCTAAAATTTTTAAGGAACCACATAGCTATTTTAGTTGTGGGAGGCCCTCAAACTGATCACTTGCAAAGCTAAAGTAAATCAAGGGAAAATGCATTAGCATTTCCATTATTTAAAGAAGAAGATAAATAGTCTATATGTCTAAAAGAACAGTGACATAAAATTATTTCGTTAGTTCCACAGGGGTTTATTGTTATTCAATTTAGAAATAACCCTTGGGCAATAAGGAATTGGTTTCTATGTTTAGCATGTAAAATTTGGAAGGCAGTAAAAGAGATTTGCATCAAATTTTTTACACTTTGGAAAGTTTGCTCTCTAGTGATTTTGATAACAGAATTTTTCAAATCTTTTACACTGAAGAGTGAAAAGAAAATAGATCCCCTTCTTCTCTTTGAAAAAGTACAGATTTAATAATCATTCACATACAAAAACTCTTCTTGACTTGCACTTAAAGTGAAGAAAAACTATAGGCTTCTTCCAGAGTCTTAAAATCGGGTTAAGTTTCTTTCCTCAGTAATTTTGAAGCAGTGAGATGCTCCTGTACAATATCACCGAGGGACACTTGTAACAGGAAAAAAAAATCACTGATGTGAAGTAAGCAGCCTATGAAAGCTAGGAATCTTCTGGTGTAAGTCCCACTAGCCTATGTGCCAGAACAGACACTGCTGTACCGCTAAATTATCTTCTGTCAAGAAAAATACTGAAATATGAAGGCGCTTAGGTTTTTGTCTCAATCTTTAAGAGTTTGCTTAATGTTTAGTAGGTACAAAAATGAAAAGCATTGAACAGCAACAAAAAAGAGTTGACTCAATGCGCTGAGAGGTAGAAATAAGTATTGATCCTATTTTTTCAACAACTTATGTCAGTTTGGTATACACTATTCAAATATTTATCAAAAATACCTTTAAAAATCTATCTCATTTCCACAAAGTCAAGCATATAATTATATGTATATAGGTGTGTGTGTAAATTATATATGTATATATACATATATATAAATTGTTACAGTTTTGTTTTGTTACAGTTTTGTTTCTTTAATGATAATTGTAAAAAAAATGTGGAAAATACATTGTATACAAACATAAAGTAAAAATGTACAAGTCTTATGAATGAAATTTTATAACAATTTGGCATTCAAGAAAATAATATGATGACGTGAGAGAGTAGCACTGACATATATACACGACCAAATGTAAAATAGATAGCTAGTGGGAAGCAGCTGCATAGCCCAGGGAGACCAGATCGGTGCTTTGTGACCACCTAGAGGGATGGGATAGGGAGGGTGGGAGGGAGACTCAAGAGGGAGGGGATATGGGGGTATATGTATACATATAGCTGATTCACTTTGTTGTACAGCAGAAACTAACACAACATTGTAAAACATACTCCAATAAAGATGTGAAAAAAAATAACATTCTTATATTGTAAACCTCTATTATCGTTTTGTCCATAATGCAAATTACAAGGCTTTTGTTAACCTTACAATTATTAAGCTTAAATCTACACCAGTGTTGCTAAATAGGAAAATGAGGATCCGCTAACAAGCTGTGATATGATTTAAGTGAATTCCCCATTTTCTACTGTGTACTAATAAAGTCACAAATATGATTCCAGTGTCTCTGTTATTTTGCTTGTGGAAATCCATGTCAAACCTGGATATGAAATAATTTAGTACAATCAGCTTTAATTGCACTGCATCAATCATTTCACCCCTTGTTTCTCAAAAGAGATCTTGATCCAACATTGACTTGCTCTGGTCTTTACTTTTTCTGACATTAATATTTCCACCCAAAATTTGGGGTTATGTTTTGGTTTGTTGGCATGGCTATTGTTTCTCAAATAATCTTTGTGCATTCTTTGTGACCGATTTTTAGTACAGTTTAAATAATTGACTTACGTTTTAACAACTTGTGAAAATCAATGTTGCCCCAGTCAAAATATTTGTTTTGCCTGCTGCCTCATTATTATTATTTTTGTTGGGATTACTTTGTTTTTTCTATTTTATGATGTTTCTCTTTTAGATATTTATGTTTTCTAGTGATTTATGAAGTAAATATCATAGGTTTATTTTTTCTGGTTGTTCCTTTTATGTGTTCTAAGAAATAATATTTAGACAACAGTGTAGTAACACAAAGTCTATTATGAAATTTGGTTCATTTGTTCATTAATCTGTTCATTCATTAAAAAACATTTATTGACATCTGACATTTGCATGATATCTTTCTAGACTAATAGAAATATTATATGTCTAACAATAAAGGTTTTGTTTAACTGTGGGTGATTCAGGGATATAAATAGATTTTATAATATCAAGATGTTAAAATAATAAAAAAGAGATTGATTCCATTGACAAAAACAAAACAAAAACTAAGTTCATTCTTTCATCATGCCAATGGAAAATACAAATACTTTATCAATTACAAGATCAAACACAGTTGCAATGTATCCAAATATCAGATTCATCTCTTTAGGAGCTTGAGTGATAAGGAATTTTCCCACCCTAATGGTTAATTTCTAATTAATAGCTAATATGTTCACTCTAATGATTAATTTCTTACATTAGGATTCTAGTATTCTGGTCCCTCTTTATAGATGTTTGGCTCTGATCCTGCAGCTGTTTTGAGTCAGTCAAGGTCAGAGAGATCGAACAGAGAGAAAAGAGGAGGATATGGGATAACCCTCTTGATGTTTTCCATATCAACTATTGGAAAGAATTATCCTATTCCCAAACTAACTATTTATGAACTGATTTTAGTAATTTTTAAAGAAATATTTGTTTCACCTATGCAAAATAATGCTTTATTTCAACCTCAAATACAACTTCAAATAGAGAAGAGTTATCCTTCCACATGTGTTTAATTATTTCTTAGTCATTTATTATAACATGTTGAAATGTACTAAACACAAGCTAATGAATGAATACTAAATTATAGAGTGAGATTTGAGCAAAATTAAAATTTTTTTCTGAATAAAGGTACTGCTATCTTCATTCTATTTTGTCTCCCTTTTTTCTCTGAGTACTCACACTTCAGATCCTTTTAAAATGTTTTCTAGCCACCAAGAGGTACTCACTGTAGTCTCTCATCCAGAATTGCTTATTTACTTAATGCGTCATCCTGTGTGTGTGTGTTTGTATGTGTGTGCATTCATGCGTGTGTATGTGTGTGTATCTCGATTGCCATCACATTTAGCCTTTCTATTTCCTTAATTTTATTCTTCTAAAGATATCTAATTAACAAATTAATAGTATGTTTTATTTGGGGCTGGTGACATTTTGAAAAGCGATGTTCTTTTCTGATAAATGACTTTAGTTTTATACAGTTCCTCATTTCCTTGATTCAAAGGAGTTTCAAATTATGCATCTTTTATGCGTTCTGACAGGATATTTGGGAAATTGATCCCCAGATCAATATCCATGAAGTCATTAGAACTTTTCTACTTATTTCTATATATATGACTGCTTGGATATTTGAATCTGATACTCAGGCAATTATTTTTAAAATATTTGCCAAAACCTCAGAAAACCAAAATCATTTAATTAATCACTGTGTCTATTAAAGAAAACAATTCTTCACACTACATCTTGATCTAGGAAATAATGTGTCTTTTCTCACTAACTAGGAAATGTGAGTTTTTAGGTGAATTAAACTAATAATTATGTATATATTGATTTGTGTTTATTGTAAATATTTTCATAT
Organism: Eschrichtius robustus; assembly: GCF_028021215.1. NCBI lineage: Eukaryota > Metazoa > Chordata > Mammalia > Artiodactyla > Eschrichtiidae > Eschrichtius > Eschrichtius robustus. The sequence continues at coordinate 176,868,436 of NC_090826.1, forward strand.
TAATTTTAATTTTTAAAAATGGGAAAATTCTCCAAATTTTATTATTAAATATTATTTGAAAATATATGCTGAATCAACAAAACCGATCAGGGTTATAGCTGGTTTATATGGAAGTAGAAACCTCTAATGGGTTTCAGTGAGTATCATTCATAATATTATCTGCCATTTATAAATACATCAGAAACTTTTCAATGAGATAATAATTTTAAGCTATGAATTATTTTTTTCACGAGAAAAGTATTAGAAAAATCATACTGATATTCAAAAAATTACCAAGATAAAACATTTTAAATTAGTGACTGGATAATGTAATTTTAATATAAAAATGCAGTACACCAGCTATAAATGTCACCAAGAGCTGAATATCATTCATCAAAAGTAGTTAATGTGTATATGGTTCAGAATTAATTATTACAGTATTAAACTATGCCTTACATAATTTATAATGTTAGTATCAAAGTTGAGTTTCAAAGAGAATTAATGGTGTATATGTTGAATATTTGAAAAAGTAAATTAATCAATTTAAAATCCAAGAAATATTAAAGGCAGTAATATACATGAGAACACTTATTTAGATACACAATATAATAAAAGAAAATCGTATACTATCTTTGAAACTGATAGTAAACTGTCTTCCCACCTTAGAGTCCAAGCCATGGTAATATTGAAAAGTTTTGTGGTCAAACAATATCCATTGAGTATAAATTCTCAAATTTGCAGGATATACTCTGCACGTTTCACTGTCTCTTTGTAACTTAAGTTTACAAGGGATTTTAATATTACCATTTTAAAAATCTACTTTAAGTTATGTTGTATTAAAGCTACCTGTTCTAATCTATATGTACATTATTTTACATTTACTAAAAGTTTCTAGTAAAAAGATTTTTTTCTTCCAGGAAAGAATTTAAATTGGACCGTGAGTTCCACACATATCTGTGATTCTTACAGAATGTCTGATCTTATGCTTAAACATTATGTTTGTATTCTTTCCTCTTTTTTTCAGAATATAGATTTAATTGCTTTTTGTATTTGAATATTTTTATTTTTTCAGTCTTCTATTTATTACTCTGTCTTGGTAATAAGTTCAATTTAAAAGGATGTTTTCTACTATAAGTTCTACCCTTCATTATAAAGTTTTTCTTTTTTCCTATTCAGAACACTTACTTCAACCTAACATATTTATCACTCCATCCAAAAGTACGCTGGATTATTTATTTCTAAATCATCACACTGTTTCCACTAATATCAAAACTAGCTGGGCTTTAATTCATGCTTGTTCTGCTCTGAATCACCAGAGGTGATTAGCATAGCCTCTTTAGCAAGAAGAGAAGCCATAGAGACCTATAGGGTCACTGGAATTGAAGGTCCTACGAATGATAATTATCCAGCGTTTAAACAACTAAAATCATTTCCAAATGGCCTATCTTGAATGAAATTCATAGAACACATTAATAAATTATTGAACCAAATCAAATTTTAGACTGCCATTTTTCTTAGTTTTAACAATAGAGTTCTCATAATTTGACTCAACATGGTTGAATAAAATGTTAAATATTATTTTCCCCCAAAAAAAGTGAATGTTTCTTCTTACTGCTGAAGGAGTCCAAGCAACATGCAGAATGAAGTGTAAAACTACCATTGACGTAAGTGCTCACAAAATATGGCTGATCATGGTGAAAAACTGAAACCATGTCCACTAAGGTCAGGAACAAGACAAGGTTGCCCACCCTCACCACTATTATTCAACATACTTTTGGAAGTTTTAGCCACAGCAATCAGAGAAGAAAAAGAAATAAAAGGAATCCAAATCGGAAAAGAAGAAGTAAAGCTGTCACTGTTTGCAGATGACATGATACTATACATAGAGAATCCTAAAGATGCTACCAGAAAACTACTAGAGCTAATCAATGAATTTGGTAAAGTAGCAGGATACAAAATTAATGCACAGAAGTCTCTTGCATTCCTATACACTAATGATGAAAAATCTGAAAGTGAAATTAAGAAAACGCTCCCATTTACCATTGCAACAAAAAGAACAAAATACCTAGGAATAAACCTACCTAAGGAGACAAAAGACCTGCATGTAGAAAATTATAAGACACTGATGAAAGAAGTTAAAGATGATACAAATAGATGGAGAGATATACCATGTTCCTGGATTGGAAGAATCAACATTGTGAAAATGACTATACTACCCAAAGCAATCTACACATTCAGTGCAATCCCTATCAAACTACCACTGGCATTTTTCACAGAACTAGAACAAAAATTGCACAATTTGTGTGGAAACACAAAAGACCCGAAATAGCCAAAGCAATCTTGAGAGAAAAATGGAGCTGGAGGAATCAGGGCTCCTGGACTTCAGACTATACTACAAAGCTACAGTAATCAAGACACTATGGTGCTGGCACAAAAACAGAAGTATAGATCAATGGAACAGGATAGAAAGCCTAGAGATAAGCCCACGCACATATGGTCACCTTATCTTTGGTAAAGGAGGCAAGAATATACAATGGAGAAAAGACAGCCTTTTCAATAAGTGGTGCTTGGAAAACTGGACAGCTACATGTAAAAGAATGCAATTAGAACACTCCCTAACACCATACACAAAAATAAACTCAAAATGGATTAAAGACCTAAATGTAAGGCCAGACACTATCAAACTCTTAGAGGAAAACATAGGCAGAACATTCTATGACATAAATCACAGCAAGATCCTTTCTGACCCACCTCCTAGAGAAATGGAAATAAAAACACAAATAAACAAATGGGACCTAATGAAACTTAAAAACTTTTGCACAGCAAAGGAAACCATCAACAAGATGAAAAGAAAACCCTCAGAATGGGAGAAAATATTTGCAAATGAAACAACTGACAAAGGATTAATCTCCAAAATTTACAAGCAGCTCATGCAGCTCAATATCAAAAAAACAACCCAATCCAAAAATGGGCAGAAGACCTAAATAGACATTTCTCCAAAGAAGATATACAGATTGCCAACAAACACATGAAAGAATGCTCAACATCATTAATCATTAGAGAAATGCAAATCAAAACTACAATGAGATATCATCTCACACCAGTCAGAATGGCCATCATCAAAAAACCTACAAACAATAAATGCTGGAGAGGGTGTGGAGAAAAGGGAACCCTCTTGCACTGTTGGTGGGAATGTAAATTGATACAGCCACTATGGAGAACAGTATGGAGGTTCCTTAAAAAACTACAAATAGAACTACCATACGACCCAGCAATCCCACTACTGGGCATATACCCTGAGAAAAACATAATTCAAAAAGAGTCATGTACCACAATGTTCATTGCAGCTCTATTTACAATAGCCAGGACATGGAAGCAACCTAAGTGTCCATTGACAGATGAATGGATAAAGAAGATGTGGCACATATATGCAATGGAATATTACTGAGCCATAAAAAGGAACGAAATTGAGTTATTTGTAGTGAGGTGGATGGACCTAGAGTCTGTCATACAGAGTGAAGTAAGTCAGAAAGAGAAAAATAAATACCGTATGCTAACACATATATATGGAATCTAAAAAAAAAAAAAAAAGTCATGAAGAACCTAGGCATAAGACGGGAATAAAGACACAGACCTACTAGAGAATGGACTTGAGGACACGAGGAAGGGGAAGGGTAAGCTGGGAGAAAGTGAGGGAGTGGCATGGACCTATATACACTACCAAATGTAGACCCGATAGCTAGTGGGAAGCAGCCGCATAGCACAGGGAGATCAGCTCGGTGCTCTGTGACCACCTAGAGGGGTGGGATAGGGAGGGTGCCAGGGAGGGTGATGCAAGAGGGAAGAGATATGGGAACATATGTATATGTATAGCTGATTTACTTTGTTATAAAGCAGAAACTAACACACCATTGTAAAGCAATTATACTCCAATAAAGATGTTAAAAAAATAATAATAAATAAATTAAAAATATATATCACTGATCATGCTGATAGTTCTTAAGATAACCAACCTAAGAGGAGAATTGTTGAAAATTGACATCCCTGTCACTTGTAAGATAAACCTCTCTGAAAGGAGGGAAGAAATAAAAAGAGATTACCAAGCTCAGCAATCCATTGCCTGTCTCAGGGTCTCACTTTGTCTCTTACAGGATATTTTCACTTTATGTTTCTTTATCTGATGCAAAAATAATTCTGTTCAAGGTAGCTCTAGACAATTAAATGTACATTTTTAGAAGAGACAATAGGTTCTCACTGTGGAAAACTGGAAATTTTTAAGTAACTGATCTGCTATTTAAAATGTCTTCTTAATCCCTTAAAATGGGGCAAGAGAGTTTAAATCTAGATGGGCAGTTTTGAGAAACAGTGCATAAAATATAGACAATTAAATAGGAACCATGATTCTGCACTCAAAAAGAGTGAATTTGTTTATTATTTTGAAATTGTATTATTATTGTGTTAACTAAAGTAGATGTCAGGTGCTTCAGTTTAAATAACTCATAATGCCGGGCCTTTCTCTACCTATAACTCACTGTTAGTCCCTTCCTGTATGCTGTAGGCAGAGTAATGGCCTCCTCCCCTCCTCAAATGTTCACGTCTTAATCCCTAGAATTTGTGAATATGTTATGTTACATGGTGAGGGAGAATTAAGGCTTCAGATGGAATTAAGTTTGCTAATAAAATGACTTTGAAATGGGGAGATTATCCTGGATTTTCCTGGTTAGCACAACATTATCACAAGAGTTCTTATAAAGGCTAGAGAAAGATGGAAGAATCAGTGTCAGAGTGATGAGACGTGAGGAAGCCTGGACCAGCCATTGCTGGTTTGGTTCATGACTCCATTCACTGGTTCATGTATGATACAGACATTGGTAAGATTAACATGAGGTTTTCCTACAGCACTACCAAAAGGACTCCTACTCATTCCCCAACATTAAAGATTCCCAGTTTTGTTCACTTTATCCAAATTTGGAGAAATTTAAAAAGCCAAGAGGCAGAGATTTCAATGACACCCTTGACTTGCAATCTCTTGGGGATTTTATGCAAATTAATCAAGATAAAGATTGACAAATGGGCCAGGAGTCCTCAGCCTAATTCCTTGCTGAGGAACCAAAGCCTTCTGTACAAGGTCACAAGATTTTAATTTTTATTACTTTTATTTTTATTCATTTTAACTTTAGTATTTTATTTCTGAAATTTTATTTTTTCAAATATCCATGCCTATATTTAATAGTCTTTTAATGCCTTGCTTCTGTTTTTTATTACCTCCATTATTTTTTAACTTTTTAATTATGATAAGCATAAATATATCCTATAACTGATGGTTCCAATATAGGGATTCTTCATGAGTCTGATTCTGTTGTTTGATTATCTTCAGACTCTCAATCATATTTCCTTCTTCTTGATTTTTCATAGACTAAGTTGCTGAAGTCGTATTCACTGTTATTTTACATGTTACTATAAGATTTGTTTTTAGGCTAAATTTATTGATAGAGAGCTCTTTTTGGTTCTGTGAGACACGTGAGGGCACTAAGCCACTTGGTACTAAAGTCATATCTAAGTTTGTAATTACTTACACCATAATATGTAATACAAATCAAATCCTATGTGAAAACTAGCTGGAGTTATGAATTCTCAGAGGTGTCACATCTCCTAAAGGAAGACTGTAAGTTAGTTTATCTTTCATTGAAGGTATAGATCTTTGGGAATTCAGTTTTATGCTTGGTCACTCTGCACTAAAGCCGTCCTCCATATTGCATGCTCAAGAGCTTGTAGATTGTCTCCTGTGGATGGCCATCATCAAAAAGTCTAAAAACAATAAATGCTGGAGAGGGTGTGGAGAAAAGGGAACCCTCCTACACTGTTGGTGGGAATGTAAATTAGTAGAGCCACTGTGGATAACAGTATGGAGGTTCCTTAAAAAACTGAAAATAGAGCTACTGTGTGCTCCTGCAATCCCACTCCTGGGCATATATCCAGAGAAGACCATAATGCAAAAAGATACAAGCACAGCAGTGTTTATTGCAGCATTATTCACAATAGCCAAGACATGGAAACAACCTAAATGTCCATCGACAAATGAATGGATAAAGATGTGGTATACATATACAATGGAATATTACTCAGCCATAAAAAAGAATGAAATAATGCCATTTGCAGCAACATGGATAGACCTAGAGAATATCATACTAAGTGAAGTAAGCCAGACAAAGACAAACATCATATGTTATCACTTATATGTGGAATCTAAAAAATTGATACAAATGAACTTATATACAAAACAGAAATAGACCCACAGACATAGAAAACAAACTTATGGTTTGTTATGGTACCAAAGGGGAAAGCCGGGGGGTAGGGATAAATTAGGAGTTTGAGATTAACATACATACTAATGTATATAAAACAGATAACCAACAAGGACCTACTGTACAGCACAGGGAACTATAGTCAATATTTTGTAATAACCTATAAGGGAAAAGAATCTGAAAAAGAATATATATATACACATTATATATATTATATATATGTATATACGTATATAACTGAATCACTTTGCTGTATACCTGAAACTAACACAACATTGTAAATCAACTATACTTCAATAAAAATAAATAAATAAAATCAAAAGGTAAGACTGTAAAAAACAAACATAAACAAACAAACAAACAGTAAACCTCTGAATTCCTTGAGATCTTCAAGTCCCCTTATAGTAGGTGCTGGCTTTGGCTCACTTGCATTCTCTATTTGTCTTCATCCTACTCTTTTGGTCTCATAATTTCCCCTCCTTTCTTGCAAGTCCATTTACATATTTCAAAGTATGTGCACTGCTATATTTATCAAGTATTTAAGTATTTTGTAGGAGATAGGTTTGCAGGATAAATAGTCTATATGTTTGTGGGAAATTTTGTCAGCTATATTTTGCAGAGTAGAAAAACATGTTTAATTTAGTAACTTAAAAAATAGGCCATTTATATATCTCAGGATTCCATGGGTCAGTAGTTTGCCCTGGGCTCCCCCAGGAAGTTCTAAGGGGTTCTTGTGATATATCAATGGTCCCAAGATCAGCAAGAGAGAGCAAACCCAAATGAACAAGAATTTTTAAGCCATTCCTTCCATCATATTAACTATTATCCCATTAGTCAAAGCAAGTCACATGGTCAAGTGCAGATTCAGCAGTTAATTAAAAAGACTCCACCCTTTTTATGAGGAGCTACAGTGTCGTATTGAAAGAGTACCAATAAAGTAAGAGGAGGGGAAATTAATGGCTATATTTGCAATATACTACAAAAAGAATTTCCTTATTATTGATTTGTGTCATTTTCCTTTTTAGGTGACATTTATGCCATCCTTTTTAATTTTTAAAATAGTCATTATTAGTCACTTAATGATCTTGAAATATTAATATATGTGTCTGAATCTAAAGCTTTATAAGGATAGGTGAATAACATATTATCATTGTATTACTATTATAATTAAGGGAATGCTTAAATATGTTTGTATTTACATAACTTTTAACTGAAAAATATATTTTTAAATATTCATAAGATTCTGTTCTCATAATTTGTTAGATTAGAAACCCTGAAAAGTATAATACTGCTTAAGAAAATAAATATATATTATAGACTTTAATGAAAATAAAGGAAATGATTAATGCAAAATTCAGCATAGACATTATTTATAAAAAAGCAAAGGAAAAAAAAGGTTGCAGTCAGGGATAGATCCAAAGAGATTTCAAATTAGTGATAATATTACTTCTCTTAAACTGGGAAGGGGTTATCTGGAAAGCCCATTGTGTGTTTTATGATAAAGTATAACACTGCAGTATTGTGCAACAGTAAGATATTGATTTTGTTCTCAATAAGTGTGACTAAATCAAATGAGTAGCCATGTTTAAAAGTTGAATTATTGTCCTCTAATTCAAACCACATACAGAAAACAATTCCAGTAAGATTGTTGATATTGAAACCAAGCAGGACCCTGCAGGCCTTCCTGCGAACAAACCCCTCTCTCCCCCGCCATGTCCCCCATCTCTTGTTTGTAGAAAAGCTTTAGCCTCCTAGGCCTTCCCTGAATTCCAAAAAGCAAATTTAATTAGAGAAATGAGAAAATGTAGACACAGTGGAAAACAAGACAAATAATAATAGTTTAGCCATAAAACAAAGTCAAGGATTTTTATTTCCTCCTCAAAGGCTATATATAATATACTGAGCCACATCCACTAGTTATTTTGCAGATACTAAAACTTCCACCAGGTGGAGGACCTTAACTCATGCTGACCATTAACACATGACCCCCAGACTGGCTGGAGCCTGAAGATTAATAATGCTGACTCCTGTGACCTCACGTGGTTACCTCACCACCCACCAATCAGAATTATGCACAAGCTAAACACATACCCCATGACCCTCTCCCTCACTTTGTCTTTAAAAACCCTTTCTTAAAAGCCATGAGGGTATTCAGAATCTTTTGAGCATGAGCTGCTTATTCTCCTTTCTTGGCCCTGCAATAAACTCTGTGCTTTCCTTCTCTACAACCTGGTGTCAGTAGTTTGGCTTTGCTACATGTCAGGCAAGCTGACATGAACAAGTTTGGTTCAGAAACAATATAAGTGTTAAAAGAAAAGTAATAGTATTGCTAAAACAAATGTGAAAAATATTTTCATGACCTTTAGGTAGGTACATTTTAAAATAACTTAATTGACAATTATTCACTTTCAATTATTTTTAATGTTTAAATAATTATTATAAATGAAATTTGTTTTATTTTGCTTTAATGTACATGAGTAGATTTCCTGATGGTATCTTACTGATATTTACACATTTGTGGGAGTTACTAAATGATAGTTTGTGAAGGGCTGGGTAGAATGATACGGTAGAGCTTTCAAAATTGCAAGGAAATTTTAAGAAGCCTAAAAATAAATTCTATAGGAAAAGAAATTGTATTATGTAATAGTACTGCTGTATGTATCTAAAAAAGGGAGAGTTTAGTGGTCAAGCAGAACAAAAAATATATAGGATAGTTGGCGACACTAAACTCAAATTGTGGTTCTGTAATTTCTAGAACCAAAATACTTGATGACTTCAGCAATGTTTATGTCATCTTTACGCAATTAGAAACTACATTCATCTTATCAAACCATATTAGTGTCTTATCGCTGCTGTTAACAATTGCCACAAAATTTGTGACTTAAAATAACATAAATTTATTCTTTTACAGTTTCGGAAGCCAGAAGCCAGAAATCATCCGCCAGGCTAAAATCAAGGTGTTGGCAGGTTGGTTTCCCCTGGAACTCTATAGGGAAAATGTATTTCCTTGCCTTTTCCACCTCCTAGAGGCCACATGCATTCCATTTCCTTGTGGCCCCATCCTCCATCTTAAAAGTACATCACTATAATCTCTGGTTCCATCATCACATCAGCTTGTCTTTTGGCTCTGACTCCTCTTGAGTCCTCTTATAAAGATTGCTGTGACTATATCAGCCCACCCCGATAATCCAGGATAATTCTAGGTAACCCATCCAAAGAACTATAATTACACATAAAAAGTCCCTTTTGCCTTAAAAGGTAACATTTAGGTTCACAAAACCAAGGATTAGGACACGGACATGTTTGTGGCAGTTGGTGTGTGGAGGTCGGAGCATTATTCAGCCTACCACACCAACAATCAATCAGTCTGCGTATTGCAAATGGAAAACTGAGAAGTATTTTGTGCGTGTATGTTGGGTTTTAGTCCAACATTAGTCTTAGTCAATATCAGTGAGTTTCAGCATCTTGATCTCAACAGACAATATTTTTATGAAATTTCTGAAAGTGCCATTAAAGCTTGTGAAGTAACTTAGTATATGAATACAGGAATAATTATGTAAGAACAAATAATATTTTTAATATAATTTCTCTTCAGTGCTGAGAGCTCATAGATTACCTGCTCCCTTCTCGAAACTGGCTAGAAATAGCTCAAAAGTAATCAAATGGAAAACAAATAAGAAAATGTCAATGGTAATGGCAAGGGAATGAAGGATTTGGTTACGAATAGGTCATAAAATTGGTGTTATTCACTCTCACTGAGATAGTGATTCCAAAAGTAGCATCCATAAACCCATTATTTAATTTAAAGCATTTAAAGTCATAATTCAATTTAGAAAGCCTTTCGGGGTCTTAGAAAGAGTGCTGAGGTCTGAAGAAGTTGTTAACATCAATGCCGGCTGAGAAATGTAAGGAAAGAAAATTGCAATCAGTATTCAAGATTCAGTGATTTCACTAACAAGTCCATACTAAATTTAACTACATTTCCAAAGCATTCTAATTACAGGTCTTAACAGAAAAATCTAACATGTCAGAAAATAAGTTTCTGGAGGCAATAAAAGAAGAACCTAGGAATAAATATAAAATAGCTAAATTTTCAGGACCCGTGTTTGAACAATTATAAAATTCTATTTCAAGATTTGAAAATACTTAAATAGAAGGAAAGCAGAATCATTTAGGATTGGAAAACTGATTCATAAAGATTTCATCTCCCTAAATTAACCTATAAATTCAAAAATACTTTACTTAAAACTATTATGGGATCTTTGAAAGTTGAGGAAAATATGACCACAATTCATCTAGACAATGAAAAGGTAAGAAGAGATTGGACAAATACTTCAAAGTGACAGAGTGACATTTTCCTACCAGATATTTACACATAATGTCCTGCATGCTGTACATTTGCAGAAATAGAATGACAAGTCATAGTAAAAAGAAATTCAAACCATATTCAGGAATACATGGAAATTTAGCCCATAATAAAGTGTAATTTCAAACCAATAGGGTTATAGATTACCTAATACCTGTAGTGCAATTAAGAGAAAAGCAATACACAGCCTCATCACTCACACTAAAATATATTCCATCTGGATCAAATATTTAAATGTTATTAAGCTACAAAATTGTAACAGGAATGAATGTTTATATAAATGTATAGAGAAACTCATTTTTATGCAAAGAAAAAACCAAAACCAAGGACAAATAACGTGATTGTATAAACACGTATATTTTCTTATATCACATAAATGTAGAGAGATATATTTTAAATAAACTCTAATGGGATATACTTCCAACATTTATAACAAATTGCTGATATCTAGAATGTGATTAGATAATGTCTAAATTTCTTAGATTTAGTAATCTTTTGTATTTTTTTTCATCTGAAGAGTAATAGACTAGATTGGTGATTTATTTCTGAGTTGATTTGATTTGTCCAATGGAGAATAACTGTATTCAACCTTCATTGCAAATCTCATCATGACAGTAATTAATATATTAGAAATGCATCATTGAGCTAGCCTGTCAAAAAGATTACCTTAAAGTATTTCATGTATTAATGGGCAGGAGGGTCTGGGAAACATTTTATGACTCATAGAAAGGCAAGAGCAGCAAAGTGCAGCAAACTCAAAGGGAATCAAGTGTTCTGCAGTTAAACAACACTTGAGCACTCAATAGTATTTATTTAATTAAATTTAATTAAATTCAAATTACGATGATTCCCTTGTTTGAAAGCTCAGAAAATATGAACTGTGGACAAGTTGAATTTTAATAATTATAACAAGTGTATGTAAAATAACTATTTTGGAAGATAAATAATTTCAAAGAAATTTCATTGGTAATCCTACCTTATGAGAATTTCAAGAATATTTTTTCCACTGCTTTGCAGTAATAATTATAATAATGTCTGCTAAACATCCATCCTGAAGTTATCTCTGACCTATCCAAAAATAAAACCTTGGTTATTAATTATGACTATAAACAAGAATTCTATTAATTATGTGATCATGTAATAAATTTTAGTCTAATTAAAATTGATTTTAAATAAATTAACTATTTTAATCAATTCAGATTATTTAATTAGCTAAATTAATATAAATACAATCTGAACAAAGACTGCCAGATAAAGATACAGAACACTGAATATTTCAAGGACATAAGATTCCACTGTTGTACTTTACAGCCAGTACCCACCACCCCAAATTAACTGTTCTTCCATTTCTATCAGCATAGATTATGTTTTCTTGTATTTTACACATATATTGAATCACATATTTTTTGTATATCGTTTCCTTTTGCCATTTTTATGTCTGTGAAATTCATCTATATGGTTGCATATACTAGTATTTTTCGATTGCTGTAAAACATTCCATTATTTTAATATATTACAACTAATTTATCCTATTTACTGTTCATGAACATTTTGGTTAGTTCTGGCTTTGGGTAGCTGGGAATAGTTTTCTTTGTTTCTTTTTTTGTTTGTTTCTGTTTTTTTGATTTTCTTTGCACACATACCCTCCTTTGCCTTGCATACATATGTATATAGAAATAGAATTGCTGGGTTATGGAATAAAAGGTGTGTCATTTTATTAATAATGAGAAATGGTTTTAATACAGCCAAGCATTCCAAGGTGATTTTACAATTATTCCTTCCCATAGAAAATGTTAAAGTTCATTCATTTTCAGTGAAACTGGGAATTTTTAGTTCTTTAATTTTAATTTTTTAGTTTCTTTAATTTTCTCCGCTCCTGTTTCTGGTGGTAACTCATTGTGGTTTTAATCTGCATATCTGTGCTATCTGATGATATAGAGCAAATGTTATTTATATTTTTGTCTATTTGGTTATCTTTTACAAAGTGCTTGTTCACTTTTTCCATTTTTTTCCAGTTGGTTTTTTCTTTGATTTTTTTCCCTCATTTATTTGTGGAGTTTAATTATACATTCCAGGTGTGAATTGTATGTCAGAAATACACTCTGTATCAGATATCATGAACACGTTCTCCTATTCTGTGACTTTCCATGTTTACTTTCTACATGGTGTTTTTGAACAATGCAAGTTCTTCATTTTAATTAAATTCAGTTAATCAAGTCAAATTTGATGCTTTGTTGAATCTTGTTAAAGAAATCTTCACAAGGTGATATAAAATTCTGTGATTTATGTGCAAAATTGTGTAGATTTGTTTTTCCCTGTGCCTCCACACTAAGCAAAACTATAAACCCTGGAAATGCAATAGACAACTAAAAGAGAAATCTGAAAAGCTGGATAAGAGAGGTGAACAGGTTTGAGACGCCAAGACCGGAGGAACTGCACCACAGCAGGGCATCTTGTGTTCTTCTCTCCTCAAAATGGAAAGACCATCCAGGTCCAGTGTTTTCTGACTCCTGACAGAAGGCAACTTAGATAATGGAATCATTCCATTTCTATTCGTTCCATTCCAAGATCAAATCTGAGTCCCTCTGACAACATTAGGTGTGCCTGGTCTATTTGACACCATGGCAAGAGGAATTAATTGTGATCCCCACTAACAATGAGTAGCCAGGAAAGACTCTCTGCTTCCCTTCTTATTGAGATATGCAAAGGCCGGTGGGCCAGGAAGGCACCAGAGGTAGCTACAGTGAATGGCCTGGGATAGAAGGCCTCTTTGTTCCTGCCATTCTGACTCTCTCCTCTTCTGCTCAGGACATACCACCGGGACATCTGTGTGTGTGTCGGTGGGTGAACCTGAAGGGAGATCCCACCATTACCATCCCCTGCTTAGAGACACCCTGTCACCCAACCTAGGCAAACCTCTATTGTCCCTTCAGGCAGCATCAGCAAGGACCAGTGGGAGCCACATGGCACCAGATAAGCCAAGTAGACCAAAATAGCACTATAAAGATTCTGGAAATTAAACTACCATTGCACCCACAGTCCCCAAACTAGGCCAAGACTAACAAGCTGAACCTAAACAGGGTGACTATCTGCTAACATAAAATATTTAAATAGAACTAGGGGAGTCTTAACATAATAGATCAGACTTCTAAGATACAATTTTTTAAAATCATGTCATAAAAAGAAACAAGAAAATCACAACTTGAATAAGAAAAGACAATCAACTGACACCAACATCATGATGAATCAGATGTTGCCATTTTTTGACAAGGATTTTTAAAGCAGTGTCTGAGCAGACTTTAGAAAATTGACACTCTATATAAAATTTCAGTGAGAAATTCTCAAATTTCTCCCATATATTTACTTTATTTAATCACTTAAAAACTAAAATATATATTGAAGTCCTTATCTATCTTCCCTAAACAATGAATATTATAAATTACCATTTTCTTTGTTATAAAACTAAAAATAGAAAGTTAAATTTGTATGATTTCTGGAATATTTTGCTCCATAAAATTTAGCAGTGCAAATGCACTGCACAAAAATTTTGAATGTTACAATTTAATTTTTGTTTTCACATATAAGAAATTAACTTAAATAAAACAAATCAAAAGAAAATTCTCTAAGTATTGATATCCCTAGTTAGTAAGTATTTACTAACAGACTAAATAAATGCTTCTGTGATGCTCTCATTATGCTCACATTATGGAAATGCCTTGTTTTTGTTTGGTGAAGCATAACACATGTCCTTGAATGTGTTTTCAATGCTATTTTTACTGATTATTTTTGCATTTAATTTCATCTACTTATGCAAATATTTGGGTATGCTATCTCATTTTTCTTAACTGCTACACTAATCCTGGTTAATCCTAAAATATAACACAGGTCTTTTTCCATGGGTTTATTAACATGCCGAGATGTATCAGTTCAATACGTAGCCTTGTATTTTAACACCTACTGTTGTCATACTTTCTTAGTCTCATTTAACACATGCATCTCTAAATTCTTATATGAACTCCAACTATCCTTTTTTGTTTCCTACTTTTTCCCTGCATAAATCTCTCCTTTTGTCACAGTGCTCTTTTTTTGTTCTTCATTTGCATAGAGCCTTCATCTATAAGGTTACGTAACATATATAGGTTATATACATACGTAGGTTAATACCTATGTGAGGTTATATAGTATAGTGGTTAGAAGTATGGGCTCTTAAAGTTGGCTAAACTCCCTGCATTTAAATCCCAGTTTTATCTCTATGAACTTTGGAAAGTTTATTAACCCCCTCGGTTTCCTCATCTATTTAAAAAAAAAAAAAAAGGGCAGTAATATGCCTGCCTTGGAGACAAAACAGGTAAAAAATTTGGATCAGTGTCTAACAAATAATGGGTGATCAATATACAGTGGACCCTTGAACAACATGGGTTTGAACTGTGTGGGTCCACTCATGTGCAGATTTTTTTCAATATACAGTACTACACGATCTGTGGTTGGCTAAATCTGTGGATACAGAACCACAGATATGGAGGACTAACAATGGGACTTGAGCATCTGCTGGTTTTGGTACCACTTGTTGTTCAGGGGTCAACTGTATCAGTAACTATTATTCTTCAGAATTAACTGGTGTACACATGGCTGTGATATATCAATCTGGAATGATAATCAACATTTTGCCTTTCTTCATGGCTGACTCATTTCAAATTCAAAACATCCATATAAAATTATTATTCTTCCAGCTCCTCCTGTAGACTTGAAATTTCTATCACTGACACATACATATGACTAGAGTTTTGTAATTATAATTTGAATAATCATACTCATTTGAACCATGTACCCATTCAGTCAGAAAATCTTGACAGTCATCTTTTATTCTTAGATCTGTCATTCCATTAAAAGAAACTAGTGATCATTCCCTGATATGTCCATAACATATGTATATAACATATTCCAATTTTACACAAAAAAAGAAAATCACCATAATTCCCATCATCCAAAGTTATCCACTCAAAATATGTACAGGTAGAGCTGTATTAATTTGGATTCATAAAAACATATACTTTTTCACTTTGTTTCCAAAAATATTTGTGAACTGCTCATAAAACTCACTATATTGTGTCACTTTTTACATGCCAATATTGTGGAACTGCTCTATACCATTGGTCCCCAACATTTTCGGCACCAAGGACCGGTTTCATGGAAGACAGTTTTTCCACGGATGGGGATGGGGAGATGGTTCAGGCAGTAATGCGAGCGATGGGGAGCAATGGGGAGGGCAGATGAAGCTTCGCTTTCTTGCCCGCCACTCACCTCCTGCTGTGTGGCCCGGTTCCTAACATGCCGCGACCGATAGCAGTCCGTGGCCCCAGGGGTTGGGGACCCCTGCTATACAATATGGCTATTGAAGTGTATATTTAAATTAGCTATAATCAAATAAAATAAAATTAATTTTCTCACTCTCACTAGCTGTATTTTAAGTGTTCAACAGACACATGCAACTATATTATTGGAGAGAATAGATATAGAACATTTTTTTCATAAAATGTTCTATTAGATTCTATGATGTTTGTGGGAGAAGGGCAGCTCTCAACCAGGAGATTGACAAGCCTTTCCTACCATTCAGCTGGGCTCTATGGTAGCTCTATGGGCACATGGCTCAAAAAGATGTGGATATTTAATGGAATAGCAAATTTTATATTTTGCCAATTTTTTTTATTAATTAATTAATTTATTTATTTATTTTTAGCTGTGTTGGGTCTTCGTTTCTGTGCAAGGGCTTTCTCTAGTTGGGGCGAGCGGGGGCCACTCTTCATTGCGGTGCGCGGGCCTCTCACTATCGCGGCCTCTCTTGCTGCGGAGCACAGGCTCCAGACGCGCAGGCTCAGTAGCTGTGGCTCACGGGCCTAGGTTGCTCCGCGGCATGTGGGATCTTCCCAGACCAGGGCTCGAACCCGTGTCCCCTGCATTGGCAGGCAGATTCTCAACCACTGCGCCACCAGGGAAGCCCCTATATTTTGCCAATTTTAAAACCCTTAATAATACTTTGGATGAAAGCATTTAATGAATGCTTAATCCTTTTTGTAACAGAAAACTAGAAGAGTAAATATCATTATTATTAGGTTTACAGAATTGGATTTAAAATGTTTCAAAAATATAATGCTGGATAAAATAAAAGCTTTAAAATTTAGTAATGATTATTAAAAACCTTTAATATATGTTTTAAAACAAGATTACATGGTAGTAGATGAGAGATATGATTAACAACAAAACAGTGGAAAACGATGTCAGGATCCAGTGGTATCAGTTGTTGGAAAGATTAATGAGTCAGTCATTTAAAGCAGATGCTACAGACATAATCTTGTTTGCATTAATGTAGTGTAAACAACATCACAGAAAATAATCACCTAACAGCAATCCATGTGGTGTAAAACAACCCCAAGAGGATTTTGCATGTTAATAGAAAACATGCTATTTATCTTTAAAGCATTGAACTTCACACAGTCCAGAGTTCATAGTAAACACTCCACAAAAATTTTGAACTTCAATCCTAAAGAGCATTTAGGGTAACAGTGCAAATTAAACAGATGAGAAATACACATCACACAGACACTCAAAATAACTACACACAAAACACAGTTCAAGGCAAGGTGTGAAAAATGTTTAAATACTTAGCTACCATCCCTTCCTTCCCTCCTTCCTGCCTTCCTTCCTTCCTTCCTTCCTTCCTTCCTTCCTTCCTTCCTTCCTTCCTTCCTTCCTTCCTTCCTTCCGTCCTTCCTTCCTTCCCTCCACACATACTCATTGGTTATTGTGTCAATAACAGCCATGGAGATAGGCATGACCTGTGGGAAGGAGAGTAGATTAACCCTATGTTGTTTCAAATTGCAAAGCTCAGAATATTTCAATTATAAATGAGGAAGAGCTAAATAATAATGGACCAAGCTGCTTGTTGTCTCTTGAATTGCAATGTCTTTTAGTGTATGTCTTTTGGAAGATTTTTAAAGGCCTCAAATATAACCTTATATTAACGTTGTATAGTTTGGTAAAACTTTCATTACTAGTGACATATCAAAGTCTAATTTTAATGCATAGTTTACCTAGCACTCGTTTTCATTGTAAATATTGGTGTTACTTAGTATATCTTCATTGTGAATTTGATCCTTTAGCATTTTAAAGATTTATATTGACATACATTGTTTAATAATTTCCAGCTGCACTTAAATGTCTCTGATAGAAAATTGGGATCCCTGATAAACTGATTTTTGTTAACTCTGCATATGTATTTTTTATTTCCTCTTTTTTTCAATCTTCTAAATGCCTTTATTTTAGATCTGTTCCTTTTATATAATTTAAAGTAATTTTATTTTGTTATTCAATCAGATAGTCATTATTCTTTAAAAATGTGAGTTTAGTCCACGCTCACACCCATATGTAACTATGATAGATATGTGTAATACTATTTCTGTATCTCATATTATTATTGTTTTATGTTATAATTTCTAGTTCTCTTTGTTCTTTAAATGTTTTACATTGTATTTCCTTTTCTTAATTATGTGATTTTATTATAAATTTAAAATTAGAAAGGCTTGTATTATAAATTAGCTATATTTTATTAGAAATAGTCTCTGTAAGTTTAGACATTATCCAGTAATTCTTTATTATGAACATAAATGTATATATTTCTTCTCTCTTGACTTATCCCCCTGATTTTATTTAATTGTACAATTATTCTTTGTTTTACCTTCATGTTCTTAGGTATAATTAAAACTTTTTGATTCCTCATTTTTAAATGAACCATTTATTGAGGTACAACATACATGCTGAACAATACACAAAGCATAAATATGCACCAAGTGTACACATTAGTGTAAATACCACTTGGAATCACTACATCTCTAACTATGGTTTTAATGTAATATTTTGAAATGATCATTATTAAGAGTTTGTAAAGTGATGTTAAAAGGAGCAGTGTGAAATATACAACTGAAGTCAAGATTGAAGACATTTTTTTGCATTAAGTTTTCTATCAACCAGCTATGCAGGCTTCCTAGACTCTGCTCCGAGGCTTGCCTCTCCAGATACTAGAACTTGGCTATGCCTATGAATGCTTGAGGGAGCATGAGATCAATGATAATTATTTGTTTTTAAAATAAAATACCCTAGAATATTCTCTTATGCTAATTAGGACAATTAAATAAAACAGATAAAACTGATAACTTTGGAAAGGTGGTCAAGAACCTATGTTCACAGTATGATTAAAAGAAAATTATGCCCTCTCAGTACCACTCTGTTTGATATTATAATCAGTAATTGTTTTAATAAATTAATTCCATTCTGCATGGTAAAAATATATTTTGAATTAAAATTATACACTCTAATAATTTAATAAGTATTAAATAATCTAGAATAACTTCAAAATATATACAATGAATTGGTGACCTCAAACTCTCTTTAGAAACTGGTTGTGTTTAAAAATAAAAATGAAAAACAATAAGTAAAAAGCTTTTCACAAAACGCCCACATTAATACCTAACAGAAGAGAGAATAAAAATAATGTGCCTATCACCACTTCCATAAATAAGTTGGAGAAAGCACATATAATTTAATGCAGTTTTTTTCTCTCTTTATAAAATTAATTCATTTTTATTTATTTATTTATTTTTGGCTGTGTTGGGTCTTCGTTGCTATTCACAGGCTTTCTCTAGTTGCGGTGAGTGGAGGCTACTCTTTGTTGCAGCGCATAGGCATCTCATTGCAGTGGCTTCTCTTGTTGCAGAGCACGGGCTCTAGGGCACACGGGCTTCAGTAGTTGTGGCATGTGGGCTCAGTAGTTGTGGCTCACGGGCTCTAGAGCGCAGGCTCAGTAGTTGTGGCACACAGGCTTAGTTGCTCCGTGGCATGTGAGATCTTCCTGGACCAGGGCTCGAACCCGTGTCTCCTGGATTGGCAGGTGGATTCTTAACCACTGTGCCGCCAGGGAAGCCCCTATAAAATTAACTTATTAACTCTTCTTGAGATAACTTTGATTTTCTTGTTTCTTTTATCTTATTCTCTAATTAATATAATAATTTCACCTAGAATGAACTCATTGAATATTAGTTGGTTTGGGTGTGTTCAAAATTTAAATTATGCACGTAAGAAGCAGATTTTAAAATATTTGTTGAAATGAATGCATCTTTTACTCAATTTCAGTCAGAAATATATTGGTATAGGCACTAGTGGTTAGCATCTCAGAATGACCCTAACAGTTCTTTGAGTAATTACCTAAATGTTTTCTTTCACTCACTAGACTCTAATGCCAATGCAAGCTGTAGATCATTTCCTTACCAACGATTGTGCCTGGCACAGAAAAGTTTTCATATTTTGGTATGAATTAAAATGTAGACATAAGAGTATCTAAATTAATCAACTTCTGATTATCCACGCCTAAATGATGAAGACTGAGGATTGAAGATGTTCTCCAAACAACCAGTCTTCAGTATGATCAACAGTGATCAATTGTCTCTGCCCCATTACTCGTCATGGCCAGACTTCCCTCCACTCTCTCTGTGCATCAGTTATAACCAACAGCTACTCCCACGTTAAACTTTGCCTTTATGTGCTGATGTGTTCTTAAAATAACATGAATAATCAAGAGTTGACTGGCAGCATAAAGTGAACTTGACAATTTATTCAAGAATAACAAGTAAATGTGTTTAATCCATTAGGAAAAAAATCTTACCTCATTCTTTTGAAGTACTTTCTCTCACACTCTTTCCAGTATTCATCTATGTCTTCATGATAAATTACATCAAAGATGGCTTCTTTTGGTAATTTTCTTCCCTCTAATAGTAGAACTGTCTCTTTTTTGTAAAATCAGTCACTCTGTCACAGTAATTTTATCATTTTCTGTTCTCCTGTATTATAAACAAAAGTAATAAAGAAAATCACTCTTCAATTATTGCCCTCCAAATTATGATTTGTTTAAGCAAATCACTCAACTTCGTCTTTTTTATCAGTATCTTATTACATCAGATTCTTTAATAGTCACATATATTATTATTATAACTGGATCACATGTATTACTGTTTCTGCTTAAAATAATTTTTCCCAGGGAGGGAAATAAATACTGCCTGTGATACACCAATGAATAAGAGAAAGACCCTGATCTCATAAAGCTTACATTTATGTATAGAATTATTGTTATAAATATTCTATGAAGAAAACATAAAATAGGCTAAAAGGAAAGTGTGATGGTTATTCATTTACATAGCATGATGAAGTAAGTACTTTCTGATGATGTGAAGATGAGTGTAACCTGAATAAAATGAGAGTGAGAGCCATATGGTAGCAGAAGAGAAAGAGTTAGAGATTGCTTTTAAAGTGACAGAAACAGATTAGAGCCCAAAGTAAAAGCTCGATACGCGTTAGAAGAACTTCCATCAGACCCACATCTCTGAGTGTGCAATTGAATGCTAGAAAAGAAGTGTGTAAGTAAGGAGGAGGAAATCAATGCTAGAAAGCTCTTAAATTCTGGCTGAAAGTCCTCCTGCTTTGGCAAAACACAAGTAGTTTTAGACATTGACGAAGTCGTTTCTTTGGGAATTTAAATCAATCTTAGCTTGCAGTCTATTTTGTTTTGGCTCTAAAAATTCATTTGTTTCCTTTATTCGCTCAGTGATTTGTGTTTCCCTTTTGTTGATCTGTGTTTGTTTTCTTTACTGAAGCTTGAACAGTTAAGCCTGTTGCCTGAGAATACATTCATATCACGTTTACCATGGACTCAACTCAGGTATGTTTAGCGCAAAATGAATTCCAAAATGTTAAAAAGGTTAGGGGGATTTAGGACTTATTGATCTTTAGCTGATGGATTTTACAATGGCCAGTTAGGAATTGTGATATATATCTGGCTATATTTCAGAATCCTTAAAAGTTTTTCAAAAGGAGAGGGAAGTTGAAAATCATTGCTGAGGAGGCAGCACACATTGTCTGCTGCAAATTGGTCCTGATTTGTTATTCTGCCGTGTGAAAAGGTGATAGAGATACTCCTACATTGCCCTGGGTTCAGGATTTTGTTGATTCATGTTAAGACCTTGATGACTGGGCTCTCAGGATGCATTCATTGCACACATACTTGCAGTCAATGTCTGTAGAAATGTGTGTCTTCTTTAGCTTTCTAAAAAACTTTGCCCAAATTTCACTATCTATCTGTGACAGATTTTTTTTTTAATAATTTGTATAGTTGTAACTGTCTTTTCACTGAGGCTGAACTTTCTTCTCTGATTTTCCTTTTTTGTTTTTTAATTGACTTTAGGGAAAAGAGCAGGAATAGCTATGCTTTTAATGACTTATCTTTATCTGAAGATTTTTTTCTCATTCTTAACTATACTCTGAAAATACTGATATCAAAATATCTGAGTTTTTCATTTCAACATAATTAGCTTTGGCTCAATTCATATAATGCTAATAATCTTTCTTTCCTGTTGACATTGGCTGATCATTTATCAACACATGAAATTATACAACAGGCAAATATGGATAAATGAAGAGAACACTTCAATTAGTGTCATTTTCTTGAGTATGTCAAATGTACATTTTCCTGTACTGCCAAAAGAACGTCATGGCATCTGTCCTCAGCCAGCCATTTCCTCCAACTATGATTATTCTCTGTCATAGTTACACAATGATTCATCTCAATATCAAAAAAGGTATTACAAAAGAGACGAAAATTTCATTTTGGGAATCTACTTTGGTGTTAACCCAGAGAGAACAAATCCGTATAGTCGATTACAATAGACTTTCTGGGGTTGGGCTCAGACTTCTCAGTATAAGGTGGGCTGAAAAGAAGATACATGAATGTAAACACATAAAGTTCATTTCTGACTGTGAAACTGTCAAATGCCATATTAATGATTTAGCCTTTGGATATAGTATATTTTTTCTTACTAAAAATAACTTTATCTTTTGCTTTAGGCAAATGTAAATACTAATGGGAGAGGATTAAAATTAACTTTCTAGCACTGAAGTCTGAAATGATTGATCAATCTAGACTAAAGCATGTACGTGCCCTAAAAACTTTTACTGTACTTTAAAGTATAAAAATAGTATGTTTTACTTTCCTAGTTATGTATCATCTTTATAATCTCACCCTCTTTATTTTAAGTTATTTAGGCAAAAAAGTTAATTATAAGTATTATATATGCCATGGATATACTGACAATAAAAATACTAATGTAGCCTACTACCTGGATTCACTGAGCTCATATTATAGTGAGAGAGACAATAAGATAAATAAAAAAATTCAACACAGTGCAATGACAGATGTCTTAATGGCTTCTTCAGGATGATTAAGATAAAATCACATGTTCTTAGTATAGTGTCAGTTATTAGTGTATTCTTAAACTTAAATAAGCAATTAGAAATTTCAATAAATGTACAATGGCATATTTTACACATCTTATTTTAAAACCTAATTTCTTCCATTCTCTTTTAAAGACCCCCAAATTAGTAAACAGAAGCCTTAACTGAGGTAGTTACTTGCAGAGTGTTCCTTAATTGTCATAGCTTACACTTATGCAGATAAGGCAAGGCATAAATATTACAATTACTACTTATTTAAAGTACAAGGACAAAAACTCAAAGGTTTGAAACTAATTTATGCTACAGGCAGCACATCTCGAATATAAAGCAAAAGAATGTTGCTGAACTTGCTGAACTGTTGTCGATCACTGTCTCTGCCTTGGTTTTAATACTTGGTATTCGTGGACTTTTCTGATGAATTGAAGAATCTTTCTGTGAGTTTTTTATGAAAGAAAAAACATCATATTCCCCCAGGCCTGAAAGCCCCAGAGAACTGGTAACAGCAGGGGAGGTGGTACATACATACAATCCAGGCCTCCCAGCCATAGCAACGTCTGGGGCAACAGGCAGCAGTTGCACTGGGGCCTGGGACCCTGTCCTCCAGCTGCTAAGGTGCTCTGCTTGCCACTCTGGCCTTCTACCTGCCCCCTGTGCAGTGGCAGAGCCTTGCAACACCGGGCACTGTAGAGGCGCCCACATGACCCTGTCTTTACCCCACTGTTGCCCTCCCCTGTGACAGCAGAGATTGTGACATAGGAAATCCCAGAGGCAGCTGGAGAGCCTACCATCCCAGTGCCCCAGGCAACAAGGTCAGCCACCTTGGCAGCAGTAAGACACCAAAACCCCTGGAGGCAAAAGAAGCTATGAAGAGGGTATGGGGCAACACCTCTGACAGAGACGGGTGGAGGGTGGAAAGTGCAGACTCTCAAAACTAGAGGCAGTTCCGATAAGAGAAACCAAAATCTTCTGCTATAGCGACACCTACTGGAATGCAAAAGAAAGGCCTCATTTGAAAAGGCACATCTGGTAAAGGACTATTATCCGAAATATGCAAAGAACCCTTAAAGCTCAGCAACAAGAAAACAAGCCAATTACTAAATGAGCCAAAGACCTTAACAGATGCCTCACCAAAGAAGATATACAGATGGCAAATAAGTATAGGAAAAGATGCTTCACATCATATGTCATCAGGGAAACACAAATAAAAACAACAGTGAAATATACCTATACACCTATTAGAATGGCCAAATTCCAGAACAACATGAAATGCTAGCAAGGATGTGGAGCAATAGGAACTCTCATTCATTGTCCATACCTATGAAATATACAACATGAAGAATGAACCCTAATGTAAACAATAGAGTTTGAGTGATTATGATGTGTCAATGTACATTCATCAGTTATAACAAATGTACCACTGTGGTGGAGGATGTTGATAATGGGGGAGGCTGTGCATGTGTGGGCACAGGGGCTAATGGGAAATATCTGTACCTTTCAATTTTGCTGTGAAACTAAAACTGTTCTAAAAAATTAATCTTTAAAAAGTTATCAAATTTGTTAATTGATTTTATTATTAATAAGATATAACTTCCTTTGTGCTTTTATTGGACAGTTATATTTGCATATACATAAGTAATATATTTATACATTTTTACCATTATCATAAGATATTCTATGTTTTTAAGATTTTAAGAGATTGTTATATAAGAATATTAACATTTTACATGTTTATGAAGAGTATATTTTTCCATGTGTTTTATATTGTCATTCTTTTATTTATTTATTTATTTATTTATGGCTGTGTTGGGTCTTCGTTTCTGTGCGAGGGCTTTCTCTAGTTGTGGCAAGCGGGGGCCACTCTTCTTCGCGGTGTGCGGCCCTCTCACTATCGCGGCCTCTCTTGTTGCGGGGCCCAGGCTCCAGACGCGCAAGCTCAGTAATTGTGGCTCACGGGCCCAGCTGCTCCGCGGCATGTGGGATCTTCCCAGACCAGGGCTCGAACCCGTGTCCCCTGCACTGGCAGGCGGATTCTTAACCACTGCGCCACCAGGGAAACGCCGACATTCTTTTTTGACTTTTGGTTTTTTGCGAGATTTTAAAATTTAATTTGTTACATGTTTTTGCTAAGGTGTTTTGGTATGAATATAAAATTTACAAGTATATCAAATAATGGAATAAGCTTTAATAATCACTGTCACAACATAAAGCTTTTCCTATTAACTTGACTCAGTTTACTATAAGCTTTTTCTTTTTGTGTGTGCAATGTTGTATATTCTAATTCACGAAATTTATTTTCCTTTGTTATTAAAATTACAAGTGGAATTATTAACACTGAGTAGATGAATATTCAATTATGGATTTTGCTTTACTGAAGTCTTTCAGGTGTACTTTGTTCACGTCCCTCAAAGCTGTCCTATCTAAGTTTTGTAACTATTAGGGTCAGAATCATTCAAACTATGTAAAAGCCTGGAAAGGAGAATTATTTTTTTAACTAAGCATAAATGTGAAAGCTAAAATTTAAGATGATTATTCTAGACAAAAGGGATTGATTTAAGGCTATATCCTTGTCACACATACCATATCCTTAAGTTAAGACTATATGGCATTTCTAATTTTTTTATATTAGAATGAAGATATAAGTATAAAGGCAATTTTAAATAATGACTCCTCTGTCTTCACGCTGATATAGATCGTCTGAATATTCATTTCTAATTACCCACAGAAAGAAGGCATGTTTTTAAACTATCAAAATTGGACTTTTTTTTTCCTTTAAATTTACAGAATACATTGTTGTAAGAACATGTATCATTCCTCTGTTTTTATGATTTTTTAATGTCAGCTATTTGGTTTAAGTCCTGGATCCCGGACAATATTTTCCCTTGTCCTAAAAATAATACTTTATTGAATAATCTCAAAGTCATATTCTTGATGTTTATTTAAAAACTACAAAATTGTCATACCTAACTATGACAATTTATACATTTTTAAAAAATAAACTCTTACCATAATAGATTAATTATTGAGTTCACTAAAAATATCCTTCTATCTCATGATACACAGATGTCAAATATCATGTAATAAAATACTCTTTTAACCTATGTATCAGTAAAACCAGTTGAAGGCTTCAAGGCCACGAGAAATCATCTCATCAGCATATAAGAGTTCATGAAGGAAGTGCCAAGACATCAGGATCTCTGTAACATTCATCTTCTAATTTACTTTGGTCCCATCAGTAGACTTGGTATACTCAAGAATCATATATTTTTAACTTTCAAAATGACACTCCAAAGGAAATTGGTGAGTGGATACACAATGTAGTTTATGAAGATTTTCATACCTAGTCTTAGGAAAATTATTTTTGGTTTATTTGGATTACTCCTCAACTGAAAAATAAGAAACAAAGAAATAGAATTATCATCTTTGGCCAAGGATACATCCTTAGACATTCTGTTATTTAGTAATAGTTTTGCAGACTTAACATTTTGGTGAACTTTTAGGTTAACAGAGAATTTTTCGTTTTTAAAGCTAATGTTAAACTCTGTATATTTCATTCTAGGCAAAACCAAAAGGCTTTTACCCAAAAGAAAAGGTGACATTTCCACTTTGTACAGTCTGCTAAAAATGTCACACAAACTAGGGTTTTAATCCATGTTGGTGGGTTATGCACAGATTGATTTTAAATGTAGCATTTTATTGCTCTAGAAAAAAAATAGCATTTCCTTCAAAATAAGATTAAATAGATATGTAATGGGATTTTAGTTATAGAGTTGAATTTTTACACATATTTATTGGTTATTCTATATGAAACTTCCTTTCTGCATTTACTTCTGCTTTAAATATCAGCTATAAACACCCTGAAGGGCAGGTGCTGAAATGGCAGACTGAGACTTAATTCCATCTGTGTAAAAGGTTAGTACCACATTGCAATGCTTAGCATAACCTTAAAATTCCATAATTTAAACTCTGTTTCTAGACTGTTTCATCCTTAAATGTGATTGAGTAATATATATCCTAGCAAGCTAAACATATAGTATGGGACATCCTCTTATTTTCATAAAATAATTAATCACATACAGCACAGTTGTCATAATTTCATAAGCTCAGAGTAAATAAATATATTTTTTATGTTAAATCCTCACAGTCAATGCAAAAAAGTAGTTTTCCTATTATTAATTCTCTTTGTGCAAAATAGATTTACCCTTATATAATGTCATTCCAAAAACTTACAAATATTGATAATGATAGTGAAAAGGTATAAAAAGTTTTACTTCCCAGCTTAGATCAGCTTTACTTCAGATGGGAAGATTTCACAAATTCCAACTGTATATTTTCTCATATTGCATAACCCTTGCAGACAATTAAACTTTTCATTGTTTAGTATCTTCTATTTTAGAGATTCCTTCTGTCAATATGAAGGCAAATTCGTTAGAAATATTATAAAATTTATTCTTGTACTCCCTCTATACGATCTGCCATTCCACTTACATGAAATTAATTTCTCATTATTGGTATTCATACCTTTTGCTGAAATATGTTCTGCTAAATTTTACCTGTGATAAATGTCCCTCAGATTTTGAGCCAGTCCCACTCTATCCATTTCTCCCCTCACAAAAACAAACAAAAAAACCAACCAACAAAAAACAAACAAGCAAAAATTCTTCTCACAATCCTATTTTCTATACTGTTTTGTTTTTCTCCTCCCATCTTGCCTCTTCATAGTATATTTTCATATCCATCCAGACAAAAGCAATCACTTCCAAATTGTTTCACCAGATTTATTTACATACTTCACTCATTCAACATATTTATCTTTGAAGCAAAACATTTTTTAAAGTTATTTCCAGTAGCTGCATGGATGGTTGGAAAAATTATTCTCTCATGTCAAAAATTATTTTTCGCATTTCTATTAATTCGTCCTTTCTTATTTAAAATGCATATAACATGATTCAAAAACTGTAAATTATTACAAATGCTACACTGAATTTAGATTGTGTACAATTTTGTTGGTGATTGACTCTTTTAAGACAGAAGGATGTGATACTATAATGATACACGGTCTAAGGCAGAAGGACTATAATGCATACACAAAATTGCTAAGTAAGTAAATCAGTTCTATACTCAATGTAACCATTCTCTCTTGAAATCAATTCAAATTTCAATTAAGAAAAGAAAAAGTTCCCTTCAAGACAGTAGTTAAGGAAATTAAAACAATTAATATATTAAGTAATATTTTTAGAGATGAAAAATCTTAAACGTGTTAATGGCAGTGTTTTACATAATTAAAGATGTTCAATTGCCAACATCAGCGACAAGTCCATTAACATAATATTAAAATTTTCTAGTATTATTTTATTATTTGTCATTCTGGCAGAGTCCATCCCAGAATTAACTTCTTAGTAATTATAAAAGGCAGTCAAAATAATGGATGCTCTGTTGCACGATTTCACGCCTATGCTATCACTCTCTCACCCTGTGAACTTCTGAGCACTGGCATCATAGCTGTGCGTTCATCTTTGAGAGACCAAGGACAAAGAGAGAATAACTATGAGCATTGTAGCATACTTCAAAGTTTAATTTATTAAATTTTATAATTGGCAAAATGCCAATAAATTGTTCTGAAGAGCCTAGTCTGAAATGTTGTAATGCGAACTTTTTTGGTCATTGATCAAACACATACAAATTTCCAAATAATACACTGGCACATCACTCAGTAATTAATAAACACTGTTGGATTCCATTGTTATAATGAGGATCCATTTAAATTCTTATGTTTCGGGAACGTCATAATAACTAAGGATAAATCAGAGCAAATCTATTGGCAAACAAAAAGCAAGACCCAGTCATGTGACCTAGATCTAACAAAAGAGTGCAAACTTGGAAAACCAAAGTGTAGCCTATGAAGTTAGCTGCTTTTTTTTTTTTTTAATAGATCGTTATTGGAGTATAACTGCTTCACAATACTGTGTTAGTTTCTCTTGTACAACAAAGTGAATCAGCCATACGCATACCTATATCCCCATATCCCCTCCCTCTTGAGCCTCCATCCCACCCTCCATATCCCAGCTCTCTAGGTCATCGCCAATCACTGAGCTGATCTCCCTGTGCTCTGCGGCTGCTTCCCACTAGCTATCTATTTTACATATGGTAGTGTATATATGTCAATGCTACTCTCTCACTTTGCCCCAGCTTCCTCCTCCCACCACCTGTGTCCTCAAGTCCATTCTCTATGTCTACATCTTTATTCCTGCCCTGCCACTATGTTCATCAGTACCATTTTTTTTTTTTTTGATTCCATATATATGTGTTAGCATACAGTATTTGTTTTTCTCTTTCTGACTTACTTCACTCTGTTTGATAGACTCTAGGTCCATCCACCTAACTACAAAAAACCCAATTTCATTTCTTTTTATGGCTGAGTAATATTCAATTGTATATATGTGCCACATCTTCTTTATCCATTCATCTGTCGATAGACATTTAGGTTGGCTCCATGTCCTGGCTATTGTAAATAGTGCTGCGAAGAACATTGTGGTACATGACTCTTTCTGAATTATGGTTTTCTCTGGGTATGTGCCCAGGAGTGGGGTTGCTGGGTCATATGGTAGTTCTATTTTTAGCCTTTTAAGGAACCTCCATACCGTTCTCCATAGTGGTTGTATCAATTTACATTCCCACCAACAGTGCAGGAGGGTTCCTTTTTTACCACACCCTTTCCAGCATTTATTGTTTCTAGATTTTTTTCATAATGGCCATTCTGACCAGTGTGAGGTGATACCTCATTGTAGTTTGGATTTGCATTGCTCTAATAATTAGTGATGTTGAGCATCTTTTTATGTGCCTCTTGGCCATCTATATGTCTTCTTTGGTGAAATGTCTATTTAGGTCTTCTGCCCATTTTTTAATTGAATTGTTTGTTTTTTTGATATTGAGATGCATGAGCTGCTTGTATATTTTGGAGATTAATCCTTTGTCCATTGTTTCATTTGCAAATATTTTCTCCCATTCTGAGGGTTGTCTTTTCATCTTGTTGATGGTTTCCTTTGCTGTGCAAAAGCTTTTAAGTCTCATTAGGTCCCATTTGTTTATTTTTGTTTTTATTTCCCTTTCTCGAGGAGGTGGGTCAAAAAGGATCTTGCTGTGATTTATGTCATAGAGTGTTCTGCCTATGTTTTCCTCTAAGAGTTTGATAGTGTCTGGCCTTACATTTAGGTCTCTAATGCATTTTGAGTTTGTTTTTGTGTATGATATTTGAGAGTGTTCTAATTTCACTCTTTTACATGTAGCTGTCCAGTTTTCCCAGCACCACTTATTGAAGAGGCTGTCTTTTCTCCATTGTACGTTCTTGCCTTCATTGTCATAAATTAGGTGATCATATGTGCGTGAGTTTATCTCTGGGCTTTCTATCCTGTGCCATTGATCTATATTTCTGTTTTGTGCCAGTACCATACTGTCATGATTACTGTAAATTTGTAGCATAGTTTGAACTTGGGGAGCCTGATTCCTCCAGCTCCGTTTTTCTTTCTCAAGATTGCTTTGGCTATTCGGGTTTTTGTGTTTCCATATGAATTGTAAAATTTTTTGTTCTAATCTGTGAAGAATGCCATTGGTAGTTTGATAGGGATTGCGTTGAATCTATAGATTGCTTTAGGTAGTATAGTCATTTTCACAATATTGATTCTTCCAGGGAAGAACATGGTATATTTCTCCATCTCTTTATGTCATCTTTGATTTCTTTCACTAGTGTTTTATAGTTTTCTGAGTACAAGTCTTTCACATCCTTAGGTAGGTTTATTCCTAGGTATTTTCTTCTTTTTGTTGCAATGGTAAATGGGAGTGTTTCCTTAATTTCTCTTTCTGATTTTTCATTCTTAGTGTATAGGAATGCAAGAAGTTTCTGTGCATTAATTTTGTATCCTGCAACCTTACCAAATTCATTGATTAGTTCTAGTAGTTTTCTGGTGGCATCTTTAGGATTTTCTATGTATAGTATCATGTCATCTGCAAACAGTGACAGTTTTTCTTCTTTTTTCCACTTTGTATTCCTTTTATTTCTTTTTCTTCTCTGATTGCTGTGGCTAGGACTTCCAAAACTATGTTGAATAATAGTGGCAAGAGTGGGCATCCTTGTCTTTTTCCTGATCTTAGTGGAAATGCTTTCAGTTTTTCACCATTGAGTATGATGTTCGCTGTGAGTTTGTCATTTATGGTAGGTAATTATGTTGAGGTAGTTTCCCTCTATGCCCATTTTCTGGGAGAGTTTTTATCATAAATGGGTGTTGAATTTTGTCAAAAGCTTTTTCTGCATCTATTGAGATGATCATATGGTTTTTATTCCTTAATTTGTTAATATTGTGTACCACATTGATTTGTGTATATTGAAGAATCCTTTCATCCTTGGGCTAAATCCCACTTGATCATGGTGTATGATCCTTTTAATGTATTGTTGGATTCTGTTTGCTAGTATTTTGTTTAGGACTTTTGCATCTGTGTTCATCAGTGATATTGGTCTATAATTTTCTTTTTTTGTGGTATCTTTTTCTGGTTTTTTTATCAGGGTGAGAGTGGCTCTGTGAATTTGGGAGTGTTCCTCCCTCTGCAATTTTTTGGAGGAGTTTGAGAAGGATGGGTGTTAGCTCTTCTCTAAATGTTTGATAGAATTCACCTGTGAAGCCATCTGGTCCTGGACTTTTGTTTGTTGGAAGATTTTTAATCACAGTTTCAATTTGATTACTTGTGATTTGTCTGTTTATATTTTCTAATTCTTCTTGGTTCAGTCTTGGAAAATTCTAACTTTCCAAGATTTGTCCATGTCTTCATGGTTGTCCATTTTATTGACATATAGTTGTTTGTAGTAGTCTCTTATAATCCTTTGTATTTCTGTGGTGTCAGTTGTGATTTCCTCTTTTTCATTTCTAATTTTATTGATTTGGGTCCTCTCCCTTTTTTTCTTGATGAGTCTGGCTAAGGGTTTATCAATTTTGTTTATCTTCTCAAGAACCAGCTTTTAGTTTTCTTGATCTTTGCTATTGTTTTCTTCGTTTCTATTTCATTTATTTCTGCTCTGATCTTTATGATTTTTTTCCTTCTACTGACTTTGGATTTTCTTTGTTCTTCTTTCTCTAGTTGCTTTAGGTGTAGGGTTAGATTGTTTATTTGAGATTTTTCTTGTTACTTGAGGTGAGGTTGAATTGCTTATAAACTTCCCTCTTAGAACTGCTTTTGCTGTGTCCCACAGGTTTTGGGTCATTGTGTTTTCGTTGTCATTTGTATCTGTGTATTTTTTAATTTCTTCTTTGATTTCTTGCAGTGATCTCTTGGTTATTTAGTAGCACACTGTTTAGCCTCCATACAGTTGTGTTTTTTACAATTTAACACTTGAAAGGAAGAATAAAACACTTGAAAGGAAGAATAAAATGTTACTCACTTTCCCCGTTATTTTGTTTTATTTCATTTTAACTTAGTTTATTGCTGCCCACAAAGACGTAGGTTTTGTTACTAAATAAAAGAAAAAAATGCAGACCATTAACAGTGTGTGTCATTGGATTCAATATGAAGCAATCCACTTTTCAAATAACGGAGCACAGACAAATCATTAAAAAAGAACTATGTCCTGCTTATGTATCCGTTTAATTTATTTCCTTGTCATATTGTATTGATCAGGGTATTAGAACTGTGCTGGAACATAATGACAAGTGTCGTGATGGTGGTGACAGGGAAATCTTAATATGGTCATATGGTCATGTAATGAGGCAAGCATACCCCAAATTTTCTCAGTAAGTAGAAAATAATTGTAGATTTTTTTGCTGTGCAATTTTATGAAGTTAAGAAAGTTTATTTTTAGTGTTGGCGTCCAAGAATTTTTATAAAACATAGATGTTGAACTTTTCCAAATGATTTTCTCATTCTCTTTTTTTAAGCTTACCATATCAGTTTTCTCTTTAAGGTCATTGATGTGTTAAATCACATGGAAAGTGAGTGTATTTTTTCTCTTTTTGTTTCTTTTCTTTTCTTTTTTGGCTAAATTATCCTGGCATTCCTGCTCTAATTATATTATATTTTAGTTAGTTACAGTATCCTAATAAAGTGAGTGTATTAGCCTTTTATATCTTTCTATTTTTAGAAAACTTGTATATGGTCAGGGCTGTTTTCCCAGGAGAATACATTAAAGTTCACTGTAAAGCCATCAGTGCCTGGGGTTTGAGGATGTACGAAGGTTTTGATACACATTTACATTTCTTTCTATCCAAGTTTTATTTTTTTAATTTCACTTTGTACTAATTTTGAATTTTCTCATTTTCAGACATGAATATTTATAATTATCCTCTGATTTTTATTTTCAAATTGTCATGTGATCAGAAATCATGGTCTGAGCTTTGTTAACCTTTTTTGAATTTTAGTTTGTAAGTAATTCATGGTCACTTTTTCTGATATTACATGATACATTGAAAATAATTATTTTTGTTTATTTCATCTGCTTCGTCTGGTTTTTCAGATTTTTTTCTCCATCTGTTGCAGTTACAATCATAAATTGTTTCTCAAAATGTACAAAGAGGAGAAATTGGTCCTCAGACCCAGTTTGTGCCTTCTAGAAGAGCTGAAGGGGCAGTGGTGTGGGAGGTGAGGGGTCTCCTCAAGGCAAAGAGCGAAGATGTATACCTCCACAAAGTAACGATAAGTTTTTAAAAAGCATGGTGCTTCCATTGCAATCACTTCGTCCTTGTGCTCTGTAGCTCAGTAGATTAGAATGCGCGCTAGTTGACCAGTGAGTTTCCACATCTTGTTCTGAAAAATTCTCCCTCACCTACAAGAACGACCCATTTTCAGTCTTCCCATGGATTTCTCAAAGTGTTCATGAAGGAAGCCAGCTGTCAGTATTAGCTCACCCTCTTTTGGAGGCATGGAAATTCACTATATTGCTAAGAATTATAATCCAAACTAAATATATCTTTATAGAAGAAAAACAAAGAAAACAGAATAGTCATTCTAACATACAGTTTCTACAAATACTTGTTATTTAATCATCCTTATAATGATTTAAACAATTTTTCTTGAGAAAAAACAGATATTTTATTTTAATAAAAGTGCCTGGTAGAATATTTCATGCATTTGCAGAGGTATTTAAATTTTTATTTTGAAAGATTATTGAAAATATTATCACCATCTTATTATACAATTACAAAATAGAACATTTATTGGAAGTTTTCAAGTACTAATAAAAAGAAAGATTGGAATGAAGCTCTCTGGAGTGGTCTGTTGTGGTGGCCTTAGTTAGATGGCCTTGGTTTCCATGCTGTAGAGTATGTTATTTAGTCCGACATTTTCCTTCTTAATTGAAATAGATTCTGAAAAGAGCCTCTCTGACGCTCAAATCATTATGTACGTTAGTCCCCAGATAGTAGGTGATTTTATCCTGAATTTTAGTCATCCACATTCCAGAGTTAATGAGAGGAAATGACAGTTTTCAAGAGATTGAGTTTTAAAAAAGAGTTTAATAATAACATGTTGAAAAACACTTGCAATATGTAATCTTTTTAATTTATAAGAGTCACAGTCATCTTCCTTCTGAGGAGATTTTTTCAGTGTGTTTTTTGGTCTAAATTTGTATGGTTGTGAAAACTGTGATACTTTTACTAAGCAGTAAAATAGACATTGATCCTAGTTAAAGGCAACTGCATATAGGCAAGTATGCAAAAGGCTGGCAACCTATCACTTAGACAACTGCCATCCAATACAACAGAAGTTTCTATGATGATGAAAATACGCTGTAATCTGTACTGTCCAATATGGTAGCTACTGGCCACATGTGGCTGTTGAGCACTTGGAATGATGCTAGTTTGAGGAATGAATTTCTAATTTAATTTAATTCAATTTAAATTTATAAAATCACATGTGGCTGGTGCCTACCACATCGGACAGCAAAGATTTAAACTAAACAATTAGAAGATTTTGTTTGTTTACTGATGTATGCCGGTTGCCTAAAAGAGTGTCAGGCACATTGTAAACTCTCACAAATAATTGTTGATTTAGTGAATGCAAAGGTCATATTCCAATATATGTTACCTTTTAGTATTCAGCCCACTTCAGGTGCTGACCAAGAGGCACTTACTGGTAAAAAATAAAATTTGATACTGTGAGTAGTGATGCAGATGATCTAAACACAGAGCTAAAATTTGGAAGTTGCCCCCCTTTGGCAAACTACATTTTGGCTAACACTAAATGAACCATTAATTTCCCTCCTCTTGGTGGATTATGAATAAGAGGTGCCAAGAGAGGAACATAGAAGCAGAAATAGAAATATCAGGGAAGAAATAAAATTTTTTAAAAACTATAGAGAGAGAGGAAGAGAGGAAAAATGATTAAATGAGATTACAGAATATTCAAGTGCATAAAAGCAATGAATGTCTCAGATTACTAGAGGTCTTAGATTTCAAGAACACTTTATTATATTTCAAAAGTTTGTGACCCACTTTTTCCAGTTTTTTTTCCCTAAGAGACACATTATATATTCTAGTATTGAGTTTCTGAGACTAGAGTGATTATTAAGCTGCTTCATTATTTAAACATGCATACTTATATTCATTAAATAAATAAAATCTGTATGTCTCTTCCTTCTAGCCCGGAATATTCTAATATGTTTATTATGTTCATTATTTAGGTATATGTTCTGAAATATTTTGAGAATTCCAAATATTTATTTGTTACTTTCTTTCTTACCATGTGAAATATGACTGTACTCGTGTGTGTGTGTGTGTGTGTGTGTGTGTGTGTGTGTGTATCAACGTATATTGTGAATATATGTTTGTGTTTGGGAGCTGGAAGTCATATATATACTATTACTCAAAATCCTCTGTGCAATTTGGGATTAAACACATTTATTATCAAGCTATATTGACAATGACTGTCAAAAGAAGGAATCAAGGTAAGTAGATCCCTGTTGTAAATAATCTCCATAAAATTTAATGCATATACACTCAGAAACACACAAACAGTTCTACCAACTATTAACATACTTTGTTCATTCCTCAGTAGTTCTAAGAGATAACTGATACTCAACATGATTACATCACACTTAAATGTACAATGAAGCAAAAAAAAAAAATAGTAAAGTATTTTATGTTGTTTAAGTACATTTGAATGAACTTATTTTTTATTCATCATAAACTATGGGAATATTAAATGACCTATCTATGGAAATATTAAAAAATATAAACAGTATAGATAAAGATAACCGTTTGATAAGGCACTATTCATAGGTAGTAAGTGTTAAGATTTTAGAGATTTGGGGAAACATAATTAATATACACATACACAAATGTATCCACTAGAAAGGCATATGATATCCATATATATGATACACACATATGTATGTAACTATATTTACATATAAATGTACATGTATATAGAAATACAAATATGTATATAGAAATACTTCTGTGCATACAATTTTTCCTGTAACATGTCATTTAATTCTGTCTCATGATGGGGTTTGGAATAACTTTACATTTACAAATGATGATAACCATCTACTCTGCTTTAAGGCAGTTACTTTTAAATAAATATTTGCTCAGTTTAGACGTGAACTGCCTCTAGTACTGTTTTCCCCACGGCTCCTTCTCCAACCCAGGATGGCACACAGTTTACTAGTAAAGAGCAGTCCTTGCTGTGAGGTGTGGGACAAAGCAACTGGTGCTGATGTCTCTGGCCCTAACTATTGTCCACACCTATGAGGTTATCTTGCTCTGAAAACCAGTCACCTATATAATGTCTCTTTGAGTCTGTAGTCTTTTTTTTTAATTGAGGTATTGTTAATTTACAATGTTGTGTTAATTTCTGCTGAACAGCAAAGTAACTGAGTTATACACATATAGACATTCTTTTTTTTACATTCTTTTCCATTATGGTTTATCCCAGGATGTTAACTATAGTTCCCTGTGCTACACAGTAGGATCTTGTCCATCCATTCTATATGTAAGAGTCCGTAGTTTTTTGAAGGGTCCCCTGTGCCTGACTATGGCATATGGGGAATTCTGAATCTGCTGAAAACCAAAAAAGCAATGCAGAAACAGTATAGCCATCCTGGGCCTAACCACGCTTCCAGCAGGCTTTTGTTCAGAGTTCCCGATAAGTAGTAGGCAAGAATGCCTTCAGAGGCTACCTCAGCCTGTTAATTCTGCATTGATTGTTAGGGACAAAGTGCCACCTATTAACCTATTAACATTTTTTTTATTTCATGTAAGATATTATCTTCTGAAAAGTTTTATAATTTTGATGTTTCCACATTTATGTTTTTAATCAACCTGGAATAATCTTTTCAATTGTATAGCATTCACAGCAATGCTCATCAAATATACCATTTGTCACCTACATTTCCAAGCCATCTTGCATCTCTGTAAAATTTATATAAGATTGCAATATTGTTTCTTCACACATTTGGTAGAACTTCTTGGTAAAATCATTTGTGCTAAGAATGTTTTGCTTGAGGAAATGTATTTGAAAAGTATTGCTTCTTTAGTAGTTATAGAACATAAAGTTTAATTTTATGTTCTCTGGCTTCATGTTTATTGAGATTTTCTTTCCAAAAATGTCTGCTTTTGTTTAAAAGATCAAGTTTATTGTCAAAATGTACATAACTCCCCTTAATATTTCTTAAGCATTTAAATAACTGTAGTTTCAACTATTTGTCATGACTAAAATTGTGATTTTATTATCCCTTAATTTTCATGATTACTGCCATAGAGTATTGGTAAAATTTAGAGTTGTTTTCAAAAAACAAACTTTTGGTTTTCTGGACCCACACTATTACATATTTTTTGTTTTAATATTTGATTTCATATTTATTTATTTATTTTAAATTTTATTATTTCATATTAAGTCATCCTTATACATTCTTTGACTTTGTTTTTGCTGTTATTTTCTTAATTCCTGGGATATATTTCTAACTAATTTTCAGCTTTTTAAAAATTATAGGTACCTTCTTTGTACATTCTATCATTATAAATAAAGACAGATTTACTTCTGTCTTTCCATTACTCTGTCTGCTATTTCATTTTCTAATTTTTTCCTTTTTTTTTTTTTTCTTATTGCACTGGCCACGTTCTCCAATATAATATAGAATTAAAGTAGTGAGAATGTACATCTTAGCTTTTTTTTTTTTTACTTTGAAAGTGTGTGAAATTTTATCAGAAACGTTTTTCTTTTTTAGAAAACAGCTTTGTTGCAGAATTGATATATACAATAAGCTGCATCTTTTTCAAGCGCACCATTTGGTAAGCTTGACGTGTGTGTACATCCTTGAACCACTCTCACAAGAAGATGGTGAACACGGTCATCAGCCTTGTTTACTCACGGCCCTTTGTAACCTCATCCCACCTCACCCCAAGAAACCACTGATCTGTGCTCGGTAAGTATAAGCTAGTTTGCATTTTACAGAATTTTTTATAAATGAAACCATATAGCATGTATTATTTGATGTCTGGCTTCTGTCACTCAACAAAATAACTTTGACATACATCTCTGATATTGGGATCAATAGTTCATTCTTTTCCAGTCCTGGGTAGAATTATATTGTATCGATACACCACCATTTGTTTGTCCACGCACCGGCTGACGGACATATGTGCTGTTTCTAGTTTTTGCTTTATTGTAAATAAAGCTACAACTAGGAAAAGAAGTTTAAATGTCTTTATAGTAACATATGTTTACATTTCTCTAAGAGATGAATCACTAGATCTTATGTCAGATGTATGTTGAAGGTTCTAAGAAACTGTCAGATAGTTAAGCTGTCCTTTTGCATTCTCAAAAATTCATAGCATATATCATTTGGTATGATACTTAGTAGGTGTTTGATAAACAGAGATTAAAAGAAAGAAAAAAGAAATGTGTGCATATTGTTTTTAAGGTAAGTTTAGACTGTTCTAAAAGTGGCTTCTTAGGTTAGTCATCCTTCCCTAAAGTTAATAGCTTTTTCTTCTTCTTGTTTTTTTTTAATCACATGATTTTAAAATGATCTCATCTTCAAAGGTAACTGATTAAAGCAAATACATACATAAATGATTGAATTGATGATTTCCAAACAAGTTTTATACACAAAGTAAAGGACACAAAACTTGATAACAATTGTCACTGGTGATGGATAGAACAGGGAAGAGAAAGTCAATAAGTCGATGCCGTTTAGAATTTGGCCTTACAAAAAGTGCACTTAGATATCTGTTGGGAATAGTGCTGCAACCCCATTCTTGATGTTTCCTTTGGCTTAAAAGAAATTTCATAATAAAGGAGTAAATATTCTGCTAGGTACATTGGGCGGGGGACCTAAATTTGGGATATTTTCAGTTTGGCTCTTTCCTTTTACTCCTTGGGAATCAAACTGCTTGAAGTAAATACACATTCTACTTTGCTTCTTCATGTGAGGGGCTGGCTCCATTTTGTGAAGTAATTTGGTATTTTAAGACACTTTGGCATTGAATATGCATTCTGAGGGTTTAGCTATAGGAAAACTACTAGCCATGATTTCCAGTTCAGATTTAACAATATTAAAATTGATATTTCTATTGTACATATGAGTTTGTTTTTGATTACTTATAAATGATTCAGGATTGAGGTGCAAAACAAGAATGTTTTATATTGGACCTCCATAATATTCATTGGTTCCTTCAAATTTTACAGTAAAAGGGAGAAAATATTGAGAGAATAATCCAACGTCTCTAGAAGAATCAAACATTCTGTAAGCTACCTATTTGGATAATGATGAGGCTATGTAGAATAAATTAGATTCCTTTAATTAAAAGTATTAACCACAAAGCTGTTGATTATCAACTATAAAAAGCCTAGCCTTTTAATCAGATCTTAGTTTAACTTGTAAACATCTTTAAATATCATTAATTCTTTTTCTAGGTTTTTGATAATACAAATATATTGTAATTATTTTTCTAGATAAAGGTATTTCTGTGATATACTGTTGCTTTCTTGAAATTACAAATCTGGTGGAGATTAAACCGAGAGAGGAAAAAATGTGGCAGTGAGAAAAACGCAGGACAAATATTTCAGCATGTCAGTTTTACATCTGGCTGATATTATGATGGCAACAGATCTGTCAAGGCAAATGCTTTCCTGACAAGCTATTTAATTAGAATTACAATCATCTTCCCAGAAATGATCCTTAAAATAAATAGTCTACTGTAAATGGATGAAAATAAATAGTTTGTATCTCCCCAAATCTCCTGAAGTAAAAGAGCCGAAGACAAAGAGTCTTATAAATACCGTAATTTTCTAAATGAAAATGCGGAAGGAGCAGTTTAACATTAGATAACAGTAAGCTTTGCTGTGATGGGAAGTGTTTTGTTTTGTTTTTTTCTTTTACACTTTTTTTTTCAATGATTGATGTGGCTGATAAAGTGATATTTTCTGTCACAAACATTATTAATCAGGTGCTCTATCTACAAACCCTCTACATCAGTGAAAAATAAACGTGACTAGAATTATTTTTAAATTATATGTAATGTAGCACAATGCAAGGGTGTGTAAGAAATCCTAAATGTTTTTTTTTTAATTTTTGAATTTTATTTTATTTATTTTTTTATAGAGCAGGATCTTATTAGTCATAAATTTTATACACGTCAGTGTATACATGTCAGTCCCAATCGCCCAATTCATCTGACCCCCACCCCCACCCCCCGTGGCTTTCCCACCTTGGTGTCCATACGTTTGTTCTCTACATCTATGTCTCAACTTCTGCCCTGCAAACCGGTTCATCTGTACCATTCTTCTAGGTTCCACATATATGCGTTAATATACGACATTTGTTTTTCTCTTTCTGACATAGTTCACTCTGTATGACAGTCTCTAGATCTATCCACGTGTCTACAAATGACCCAAGTTCGTTCCTTTTTATGGCTGAGTAATATTCCATTGTATATATGTACCACATCGTCTTTATCCATTTGTCTGTCAGTGGGCATTTAGGTTGCTTCCATGACCTGGCTATTGTAAATAGTGCTGCAATGAACATTGGGGTGCATGTGTCTTTTTGAATTATGGTTTTCTCTGGGTATATGCCCAGTAGTGGGATTGCTGGGTCGTATGGTAGTTCTATTTCTAGTTGTTTAAGGAACCTCCGTACTGTTCTCCATAGTGGCTGTGTCAATTTACCTTCCCACCAACAGTGCAAGAGGGTTCCCTTTTCTCCACACCCTCTCCAGCATTTGTTGTTTGTAGATTTTCTGATGAGGCCCTTTCTAACTGG
Organism: Eschrichtius robustus; assembly: GCF_028021215.1. Taxonomy (NCBI): domain Eukaryota; kingdom Metazoa; phylum Chordata; class Mammalia; order Artiodactyla; family Eschrichtiidae; genus Eschrichtius; species Eschrichtius robustus. The sequence goes on from NC_090826.1 coordinate 176,909,657, forward strand.
TGTGAGGTGATACCTCATTGTAGTTTTGATTTGCATTTCTCTAATAATTAGTGATGTTGAGCAGCTTTTCATGTGCTTCTTGGCCATCTGTATGTCTTCTATGGAGAAATGTCTATTTAGGTCTTCTGCCCGTTTTGGGATTGGGTTGTTTGTTTTTTTAATATTGAGCTGCATGAGCTGTTTATATATTTTGGAGATTAATCCTTTGTCCGTTGATCCATTTGCAAATATTTTTTCCCATTCTGAGGATTGTCTTTTCATCTTATTTATGGTTTCCTTTGCTGTGAAAAAGCTTTGAAGTTTCATTAGGTCCCATTTGTTTATTTTTGTTTTTATTTCCATTACTCTAGGAGGTGGATCAAAAAAGATCTTGCTATGATTTATGTCAAAGAGTGTTCTTCCTATGTTTTCATCTAAGAGTTTTATAGTGTCTGGTCTTACATTTAGTTCTCTAATCCATTTTGAGTTTATTTTTGTGTATGGTGTTAGGGAGTGTTCTCATTTCATTCTTTTACATGTAGCTGTCCAGTTTTCCCAGCGCCACTTATTGAACAGACTGTCTTTTCTCCATTGTATATCCTTGCCTCCTTTGTCATAGATTAGTTGACCATAGGTGCGTGGGTTTATCTCTGGGCTTTCTATCTTGTTCCATTGACCTATGTTTCTGTTTTTGTGCCAGTGCCACATTGTCTTGATTACTATAGCTTTGTAGTATAGTCTGCAGTCAGGGAGTCTGATTCCTCCAGCTCTGTTTTTTCCCTCAAGACTGCTTTGGCTATTCGGGGTCTTTTGTGTCTCCATACAAATTTTAAGATTTTTTGTTCTAGTTCCGTAAAAAATGCCATTGGTAATTGGATAGGGATTGCATTGAATCCGTAGATTGCTTTCGGTAGTATATTCTTTTTCACAATATTGATTCTTCCAATCCAAGAACATGGTATATCTCTCCATCTGTTGGTATCATCTTTAATTTCTTTCATCAGTGTCTTATAGTTTTCTGCATACAGGTCTTTTGTCTCCCTAGGTAGGTTTATTCCCAGGTATTTTATTCTTTTTGTTGCAGTGGTAAATGGGAGTGTTTCCTTAATTTCTCTTTCAGATTTTTCATTATTGGTGTATAGGAATGCAAGAGACTTCTGTGCATTAATTTTGTATCCTGCAATGTTACAAAATTCATTGATTAGCTCTAGTAGTTTTCTGGTGGCATCTTTAGTATTCTCTATGTATAGTATCATGTCATCTGCAAACAGTGACAGTTTTACTTCTTCTTTTCCAATTTGTATTCCTTTTATTTCTTTTTCTTCTCTGATTGCCGTGGCTAGGACTTCCATAACTATGTTGAATAATAGTGGTGAGAGTGGACATCCTTGTCTTGTTCCTGATCTTAGAGGAAATGCTTGCAGTTTTTCACCATTGAGAATGATGTTTGCTGTGGGTTTGTTGTATATGGCCTTTATTATGTTGAGGTAGGTTCCCTCTATGCCCTCTTTCTGGAGAGTTTTTATCATAAATAGGTGTGGAAATTTGTCAAAAGCTTTTTCTGCATCGATTGAGATGATCATATGGTTTTTATTCTTCAATTTGTTAATAAGGTGTATCACATTGATTGAGTTGTGTATATTGAAGAATCCTTGCATCCCTGGGATAGATCCCACTTGATCATGGTGTATGATCCTTTTAATGTGCTGTTGGATTCTGTTTGCTAGTATTTTGTTGAGGATTTTTGCATCTATGTTCATCAGTGATATTGGTCTGTAATTTTCTATTTTTGTAGTATCTTTGTCTGGTTTTGGTATCAGGGTGATGGTGGCCTCATAGATTTAGTTTGGGAGTGTTCCTCCCTCTGCAATATTTTGGAAGAGTTTGAGAAGGATGGGTGTTAGCTCTTCTCTAAATGTTTGATAGAATTCACCTGTGAAGCCATCTGGTCCTAGACTTTTGTTTGTTGGAAGGTTTTTAATCACAGTTTCAATTTCATTACTTGTGATTGGTCTGTTCATATTTTCTATTTCTTCCTGGTTCAGTCTTGGAAGGTTTTACCTTTCTAAAATTTCGTCCATTTCTTCCAGGGTGTCCATTTTATTGGCATAGAGTTGCTTGTAGTAATCTCTTAGGTGCTTTGTATTTCTGTGGTGTCTGTTGTAACTTCTCCTTTTTCATTTCTAATTTTATTGATTTGAGTCCTCTCCCTCTTTTTCTTGATGAGTCTGGCTAATGGCTTATCAATTTTGCTTATCTTCTCAAAGAACCAGCTTTTAGTTTTATTGATCTTTGCTATTGTTTTCTTTGTTTCTATTTCATTTATTTCTGCTCTGATCTTTATGATTTCTTTCCTTCTGCTAACTTTGGGTTTTGTTTGTTCTTCTTTCTCTAGTTCCTTTAGGTGTAAGATTAGATTGTTTATTTGAGATTTTTCTTGTTTCTTGAGGTAGGCTTGTATAGCTATAAACTTCCCTCTTAGAACTGCTTTTGCTGCATCCCATCGGTTTTGGGTCATCGTGTTTTCATTGTCATTTGTCTCTAGGTATTTTTTGATTTCCTCTTTGATTTCTTCAGTGATCTCTTGGTTATTTAGTAACGTATTGTTTAGCCTCCATGTGTTTGTGTTTTTTACGTTTTTTTCCATGCAATTCATTTCTAATCTCATAGCCTTGTGGTCAGAAAAGATGCTTGATATGATATCAGTCTTCTTAAATTTACTGAGGCTTTATTTGTGACCCAAGATGTGATCTATCCTGGAGAATATTCCATGCACACTTGAGAAGAAAGTGTAATCTGCTGTTTTTGGATGGAATGTCCTATAAATATCAATTAAATCTATCTGGTCTATTGTGTCATTTGAAGCTTCTGTTTCCTTATTTATTTTCATTTTGGATGATCCGTCCATTGGTGCAAGTGAGATGTTAAAGTCCCCCACTATTATTGTGTTACTGCCGCTTTCCTCTTTTATAGCTGTTAGCAGTTGCCTTATGTATTGAGGTGCTCCTATGTTGGGTGCATATATATTTTTAATTGTTATATCTTCTTCTTGGATTGATCGCTTGATCATTATGTAGTGTCCCTCCTTGTCTGTTGTAGCATTCTTTATTTTAAATTCTATTTTATCTGATACGAGTATTGCTACTCCAGCTTTCTTTTGATTTCCATTTTCATGGAATATCTTTTTCCATCCCCTTGCTTTTAGTCTGTATGTGTCCCTAGGTCTGAAGTGGGTTTCTTGTAGACAGCATTTATATGGGTCTTGTTTTTGTATCCGTTCAACAAGCCTGTGTCTTTTGGTTGGAGCATTTAATCCCTTCACGTTTAAGGTAATTATCGATATGTATATTCCTATGACCATTTTCTTAATTGTTTTGGGTTTGTTTTTGTAGGTCCTTTTCTTCTCTTGTGTTTCCCAATTAGGGAAGTTCCTTTAGCATTTGTTGTAGAGCTGGTTTGGTGGTGCTGAATTCTCTTAGCTTTTGCTTATCTGTAAAGCTTTTGATTTCTCCAGCGAATCTGAATGAGATCCTTGCCTGGTGGAGTAATCTTGGTTGTAGGTTCTTCTCTTTCATCACTTTAAGTATATCATGCCACTGCCTTCTGGCTTGTAGAGTTTCTGCTGAGAAATCAGCTGTTAACCTTATGGGAGTTCCCTTGTATGTTATTTGTCGTTTTTCCCTTGCTGCTTTCAATAGTTTTTCTTTGTCTTTAATTTTTGCCAATTTGATTACTATGTGCCTCGGCGTGTTTCTCCCTAGTTTTATCCTGTATGGGACTCTCTGTGCTTCCTGGACTTGGGTGGCTATTCCCTTTCCCATGTTAGGGAAGTTTTCGACTATAATCTCTTCAAATATTTTCTTGGGTCCTTTCTCTCTCTCTTCTCCTTCTGGGACCCCTATAATGTGAATGTTGTTGCATTTAATGTTGTCCCAGAGGTCTCTTAGGCTGTCTTCATTTCTTTTCATTCTTTTTTCTTTATTGTGTTCTGCAGCAGTGAATTCCACCATTCTTTCTTCCAGGTCACTTATCCGTTCTTCTGCCTGAGTTATTCTGCTATTGATTCCTTCTAGTGTAGTTTTCATTTCAGTTATTGTATTGTTCATCTCTGTTTGTTTGTTCTTTAATTCTTCTAGGTCTTTGTTAAACATTTCTTGCATCTTCCCAATCTTTGCCTGCATTCTTTTTCCGAGGTCCTGGATCATCTTCACTATCATTATTTTGAATTCTTTTTCTGGAAGGTTGCCTATCTCCACTTCATTTAGTTGTTTTTCTGGGGGTTTATCTTGTTCCTTCATCTGGTACATAGCCCTCTGCCTTTTCATCTTGTCTGTCTTTCTGTGACTGTGACTTTTGTTCCACAGGCTGCTGGATTGTAATTCTTCTTGCTTCTGCTGTCTGCCCTCTGGTGGATAAGGCTGTCTAACCCTAAATGGTTTTAAATCCTGATACCCATACTTGCTATCAAGGTAACCTTGGAAAACTCTTCAATCTTGTTGCTGAAAACCCAGCCTCTGTTCACCGGTGCCAAATAGAAACCCAGGGACAGAGCTTTGGAGGAGCAAAAAAGAGTTGCTTTATTACTTTGCCAGGCAAAGGGGACCACAGCAGGCTAATGCCTTCAAGACTGTGCCCCCCTTCCTTGGAAATAAGGGGTCTTATAGTTTCAGGGTGGAAATTAGGTCTCTTAGGATTGGGGCTGAAGTAGTCTTGCATTCTTCTTTCCTCCTGGAGACATTGATTGAGATCATTAGGGCTGTCGTCAGGTGGTTCCCGAACAGGTTCTGGTGGTCCTCGAGGTTATAATTCCGTGATCTTCTTTCTGGAATGAACAATGCTCACAAAGGAAAGGAGTGTTAAGGAGTGCTGTCTTGGAAAAGTAAACATCAGGTGCATAGTACAACTTTAGCTAGAGGGCAATCAGTATCAGAGTTCAATTAAGCAAAAAAGAGAAGGAAGAAAAAGAAAAATCATCTATAGGAGACTGGTTGAATGGCTGAAAAGAATAAGGGCTGATTAAGGGCTAACATAATGGGGGCGCCTCAACTAGTTTCTGCTACAGCAATCTCTTTCAAGGCTATTTCCAGGTCCCTAATTTATAGACAGTATTTTTGTTTCTTAAGATATTTGTGAGAATCATAAAATGTAAACCCATTTAAAATAACGTCTAGGAAAGTATGGAATATAAAGAAAATATATATTTAAACACTATGTCTATCCCTGAATTTTGTTTTTATGGAAAGAAATTTGATCTGATTTGTCAAGAGCCTTAAAGTTTGCAGGTTAAAAGAGATTCAATGATACTCTTTAAATAAGAATATTTGTGGAGTAAAGAATCATGGAATCTCAGAATTGCAAAGGACACTATGTGTCATCTTTGCCCAAATACCCATATGATTACACTGTTTTTTATAATATAACTGCCAAGAGAAAACTGTGTTTGTGGCTCCAGTTTTTACATATTAATATCGATATTTTTTTGAGAATCACAGTATTTTAGATGAAAAAGTCTTATTTACAAATTATTTGTATATTTCTCTATTTTAAGATAATATTTAGGTATCATGTACATCATAAAACAATTAAAAACAAATAAAAATTATTAATGAAATATTAAAGAGAAACCATAATATTTCTTTCCCACATGTCAATGGATCAATTTGCAATGCAAATTGACTACTAGGTGGTCTAGATATTTTCAATGTATTTCTTTGGCCTTGATGAGAAAGAGCTAAATGGAGTATATAACTTAGCTCAGATTATACATGAGAATTGTCAAAGATGAATTTTAAGTTTTGGTTTTTATTTTTGTATATAATTTTTAAAACGTGATGTACTAAATGTGGAGATATATTTAATTGATTCAACTTAATTTTTATTATTTGAACATTCGAAAAGCATAGTTATATTTTAAGTATCCATGAGTGTTTAAACACCATAAATTAATAGTTTCAGATTTTAAGTATTTGGTAGAGTTTTAAATGTTACATTTATCATACAGAAGATCTTCACCATTCTCTCTGATAATGTTATAAAGAAGTAAATGTTACAAAATAAGTGAATGGCAAAAATACAATTTAAGTTTTTATATATTGGATTTATGTGTAAAATTTTGTGTGAATAGTATGTTATTTTTGCTCAGAAAAATCTTGAAAAGAGCTTTATATGTTATAGATTTAGTTATGCCATGTATAATGAGAAACTGGAAAAAATAAAGAAAAAAATTCTACACATAATCACGGAACTAAAGTAATGAGATTATGCAACTCTCCTATGATATATATAATCTCAAAATTCTTAGAGACATTTTTACAAGAAATAGGCTAATGAAATATTATCTACAAAACTTGAAGAAACTTCAAAAATAGCTTTCTTTTTATAATGTTCATTAAATTAATATAAAAGCACAAAGGTATAATTTCTAATAATTTATTATAGATATTTTGTTCTATTTCCCTTGCTTTGGTTTAGTAACATATAATTTAACAAATCTTTTCCCTTTTCAATGTACTTAAGTTTGTCTCATCTTTAGTTTAAACAACAACTTAGGCTTTAAGCAGTGTTTCCTCTGTAAATGATGCAGCCTGAAGACAAGGAAAGATGTTCACCTAGTGTACAAACTAACTCACCAGAGGGGTTCCATTAGGTTTAGGGAAGCATTCTTCTTTGTATAAGAAATACAAACAGGGGTTTCCTTGTGTCATGTATACACTGGGAGTTGAAATACTGTGGCTATGGCAGAACGAATTTTAAAATTTAGATTCATATTTTAAATGAAATTTGTTAATTCTCAACCAACTTTTACCTAGTATACTTTCAGCAAAACGTGACTATATACCAAGGATATTTGGATATAATAATAAAGGAGATATCATAGCTTGTTCATTCAGAGAAGGATGTTTTCTAAACTTAAAATTGCAGATAAACTAGCTGAGCTTTTTAGAGGAAAGCACGTAATGAAGGAAAATGCTTCACCCCAGTCAGTAGAAAAATCTCTGTGAATATTTAATCACAGGGTTCACATTTCTTATTTTTATTTTTTTATTTAAAAAAATTTTTTTTTACATCTTTATTGTAGTATAATTGCTTTACAATGTTGTGTTACTTTCTGCTGTATAACAAAGTTAATCAGCTAAATGGATGGAACTTTGGTTTGTATATATCTATGTGTTGTCTGTAATGATCACGAGGGGTGTGGCATGCAGTTTATTAACCATCCCCATCCTCCATTCCATACCTCAGAGCCAAGGGACTGTCATTTTACTACTGAGGAAGTCCAATCTGCTGTAGAATGTTTTTTAAAGTACCATGTGTATGTGGTAACAATGAGGTCAATATGACCAGGGAAATTCAAAAGCTGAGGATATAAAAACATTGATGCAGGAACAGAAAGCATAAGACACATTTCTTTGCAGTGGGAAACTGAAGGCACAGAGTTGAGAAGCAGCACCTTAGCAAGGAAATCTTTTGAATGCTTCTGGATTTTGAGAATTAAAGAGAGAAGAGCAGGAGTTGGAAACTTTGCAAATGTGGAATTGTATCAAATACAAAATTTCACTAATTTTCACCCTGGTAACTGTTCTGGAAATCTGTAGTATTGCAAGGGAATTTCTTTCCATATCAATAGTAGAGCTATTTCTATAATGACCAAGGGAGATACAATTTTAAATACATGCAATAGTAGATTTCACTGTGCATTGTCTACATCAAATGAAATATGTAGACACAGAACATGCTGTACAAGGATGGTACAGCATATCTGACCTTCATACAGACAATTATGTCATAAGAGTTACAATAAGCTTTGAAGAAATCACTGGAAATTTTATGTACTTGGGCTTCTTGGTAGAAGTCTTACGTTATAGGAAAGAAGATCTTTTTGCCTCTGTCTCTTGACTCCAAAAGCAATTTATAGTAAGCCTATGCATTTAAAGGAAACACAGTAACTCCTTATTGTTTTAGGGGGCCCAGCGGTAAACGGTCAGAAATGTTGAATATTTTACTCACAAAAGACAGGAGAGACTTTGAACCAAGTGAAAAATTATGTTCCATGTATCATTGAGATGTCAGGATTAAGGGCCAACTGAGAAAATAAAAATAAGAAATTGTAAATATACAGAGTAAATACTGGTTATAGGTACTAAATAAGTAGCCCAAACTTTATCCATGCAAAATGAATGAAGTGCTTATGTGTAAAAAATTTAGCAATAGAAAGAAGAGAGATATTGTGTACATTTTGAAATTATAAGTTTTCTAAAGGACACAGAAGGAGTTATTTTCTTTTAAGGAATTATCTGTGACTTCAGGGGACTCATTTTTAAAGAGCAGGAGAAGGTAAAAATTTTATATTTAAACTATCAAATGATATAAAGAGTGGCAACAAGTTTAAAAATTTTCTATTTTATATTTCATATTACAGTTGACTCTCCATATTCATTGGTTCTGCATCTGCTAATTCAACCAACGGAGGATTGGAAATATTATTAAAAAATTCCAGAGAGTTCCAAAAAGTAAAACTTAAATTTGCTGTGAGCAGGAAATAGTTATTTACATAGCATTTACATTGTGTTTACAACTATTTGCATAGTATTGACGTCATTTACATTGTATTAGGAATTATAAGTAATCTAGAGATGATTTAAAGTTAAGTATATGGGAGAATGTGTGTAGATTATATGCAAATATTATGCCATTTTATATAAGAACTTGAGCATGTCCGGATTTTGGTATCTGGGGGGTGGAGGTGGGGCTTGGGACAAGTCCCCCCTGGGGATACTGAAGGACAACTATATTCCACTTCTGTTAGTTACTGGTTCAGATTTTATAACCCTGTCTGTTGCTAACTGAGTAACAGCATAACATGATTTATTGCAGAAGCCTCTTTAAACTATTATAATATTACTACTACTAATAAAAAAGGAATGCCTCTCTGATAGCATAAGGCCTCAAGTGGAGTTTCCATCTCACTGAGATGAGAGGAGCATTGATGGGCACAGGTCCTGATTCAAATACAGCAGAATAGAGGGAACCATTTAGGAGTAATGAGAATACTCTAATACTGGATTTTGGTGAATTATATATTTACAATGGGTGAATTTTATGTTATGTCAATTAAGTCTCAATAATGTTGTTAAAAAGCTAATTTTGCAATGTTTCAGTACTCAGTAGCTCTAGATTTTATGAAGCAAACTATCCAAAACAGGAAAATAACCACTGACAATCTTCTAAGTAGTTTTTAAGAAAGGAGTTTGGTATTGTGCTTTTTAAAATTTCCTCAAAAGGGACTTTACAGACTTTTAATACAAAAAAGCTTGAATCCCCTAAAGAAAATATTAACATTACAGATATATTCCACTCCATGGTCTCTCTCACTGCTCTTTCATCCCCATGTGTCAGATTTAATAAACTAAAATTTTCAAAGAAAACAGCAAACTCAAATCCCTGTCCTTAAAAGTTCACTTTCCCTTAACTTCATTCACTATTTTCAAAATTCCCAAATGGCATTCAACGCTAATAAAAGTAAATGCATCTGTCAGCAAAAGAATACTTTAGAGACATGTTGCAGTGTAGTTTAAAATTTAGTAGACGTTCTTTATAAATTGGATTCATTCATGTATAATAAAATCTACTATCTGATATTTATCTCATCTGTTTGTGTGTGTGTGTGTGAGACCTTGCATCCATTCTATTAGAATAGAAAAATAATATATGTTTTCTTATTACATTAGAAAAGGTCACTTATCTAGGGAATTCTATTTATACTAGATTCTGAGTCAACTTGGTGCCAATAAGAAGAATATTCTTGTTGATTCTCAATACTTATGTATGATGTTACTAACCTGAATATTTTTCTTTCTAAAATAAACATTGTTCAGCCAGTTTACTTATTTTCTCAGAATTAACTAAACATTTTTCAAAAAATAAGTGTTACTTTTAGAAAATGTTAGCTTGAACAATATATCTTATCTAAGACTTTACTTCCACATCTTTAAGATGGATATTAATTCCTGTTATGATGATTAAATAGGATATTAATATATCTAGCCCAATACCTAGAAAAATTGTAATTGTTCAATAAATACTTAGCTTTGCTTGGTTTTCTTTTTTGTCTGAAGGTTCTAGTTATATCTAGAAAAATAACCCTTTCTTATAGAATATGGTCTTTTAATAATATGTCTGAGGTCGGGTATTTTAAAGTAGGTGCACTTTGAATTTGAGGTTGAGTTAAATCTATCAAAAGTATTGCTCTACAACATTCAACTCAACCTCAAATTCAAAGTGCACCTACTTTAAAATACCCAACCTCAGACATATTATTAAAAGACTATATGTGGAGAAAAGGGAACCCTCTTGCACTGTTGGTGGGAATGTAAATTTATACAGCCACTATGGAGAACAGTATGGAGGTTCCTTAAAAAACTACAAATAGAACTACCATACGACCCAGCAATCCCACTACTGGGCATATACCCTAAGAAAACCATAATTCAAAAAGAGTCATGTACCATAATGTTCATTGCAGCTCTATTTACAATAGCTAGGACATGGAAGCAACCTAGGTGTCCATTGACAGATGAATGGATAAAGAAGATGTGGCACATATATACAGTGGAATATTACTCAGCCATAAAAAGAAACGAAATTGAGTTATTTGTAGTGAGGTGGATGGACTTAGAGTCTGTCATACCAAGTGAAGTAAGTCAGAAAGAGAAAAACAAATACTGTATGCTAACACATATATATGGAATCTAAAAAAAAAGTTCTGAAGAACAGGAATAAAGAAGCAGACTTTATGGAGAATGGACTTGAGGACACAGGGAGGGGGAAGGGTAAGCTGGGACAAAGTGAGAGAGTGGCATGGACATATATACACTACCAAATGTGAAATAGATAGGTAGTGGGAAGCAGCTGCATAGCCCAGGGAGACCAGATCGGTGCTTTGTGACCACGTAGAGGGATGGGATAGGGAGGATGGGAGGGAGATGCAAGAGGGAGGGGATATGGGGATATATGTATACGTAGAGCTGATTCACTTTGTTGTACAGCAGAAACTGACACAAAATTGTAAAGCAATTATACTCCAATAAAGATGTTAAAAAAAAAAAAAATTGCTCTACCCTTGTGATGAAGTTAAAGCGTTTACCCAAGGACCACAGTGGATCAGTCTACAGTGTAGAGAATGGAATCACTTGAGGGAAAGGTATGCCCAGATCCAGGAAGAAAACATTTCTTTACACCACTCCTCTGTGTGATGTATAGCTGCCAGAAATAAATGAAATAATAATGAAACTGGATCAAAATCAACAAACAATATGGGACAAATAATTTAGGACTATTGCCATACTGTGAGAAAAACTGGCGATACATTTTGATAAAAATATTATTGTGGGGTGTGTTATAATACAAAAAAGTGACACCACTGAATTCCTCATGGGCTAAATAGACTCATTTTCCAGATTCTTGCTGAGCTCATTAACTTTCCAAACTGTCTTTGCTTATTCATTTGCTTTTCCTTCTATTTCTAATTGCCCAGCTCCACATAGCAGGATACTCTTGGACACGAAGACTTCCCTCACCAGGTAAGCCCTCACCTACAAGTGAGCTCTGTACCGGTACTCTCCACAACACTCCCAAATTTGGAGCTCTTATTAACTCTAACCTAAATAATTATAATAGTCTCCTTATCATTCTATGTCTAGTTTCATCCTGTCTACCCTTTTCCACATGAGACAATGTTGCAATGTCGGGAAATTACGTTAAAATACCCCAGTATTCACAGTGATAAGTGTGCATATTTTTGTGTTTGCAAATTAACTATGAACTACATATTCTGAAGCCCTTGTTCTAGAGTTTGATAAGGCAATAAATACTGTTACCTAAATCTTGACTAAAGAGACTTTTACTTCTCATAAGGCACGTTAAGAATGCTTTGTTGTTGGATTGAATAGCAGTGTTCATGTTTTGCAATTGATAAAGATTATTTTCACACCTGTGCATTTGAGTGAGTGGAGGGTAGAATCTTCAGACTGTACATTAGGTTTGATCTTCCTTGCAGCCTCTGGAGGATTTATCAGTGATCTGACTAGAAAGGTAGTTAATTCTGCTGTCAGAATATGTTGCATTTGTCTCACAGTAAAGCCTTCAAGTAAAATTTTGAAGCAACAAAAGAGAAAAGAAGAGAGACAAAAATCTTTGCAGGAGATAGGAAATGGGCTGTATGACTTTTTGTGGCAAAATTGGATACTTAACACTTTTACTATAATATATCACTAAGAAGGTCTAAAATTTCACTTACCTATAATTATCTGAGACATCAAAAGGAAGCTGGCAATTGTTGAAAGCCAGAATGGCTTAAGTTGATTAAACTTCGTAAATGACAATTCTTATTATTTTTGATCCTTGATCAAAGATATAAATGATATTTTTTTATATAAATTCCTTTTTTCTCTCCATCATATTCAAGGTTCTCTGCATTTTTAATTTTTAAAAATTGTTTGCTTCTTACCTCTTTGTTCATTCATAGGAAAACCCTTGGATAAATGTATTAATATGTTTATCACAATTTAATTTAGAGTAAAAGCTTAATGTCTTGAGGACATTTGACTCCATCCACAAAACTCAATATTTAAAGTATGATTCCTCTGAAGAAATTTCCAAGCTAACCACAGCAAAATTCAGCAGGACACTGAACTGTCTCCATTCTCCTCAAACATATATGTGCCTCTTCATTCCTAACAAATAGGTAAGAAAAACTAATATATTAACCAGGCTCAAGTAATTTGGTATCAACTTTATAATTTCTACTGAAAATTATTTTTAACACACTATATTCTACCATTTATTTTATCTTCTGTGTCCCTTTCCAAACGCAGCTTAACTCTTGTTTTATAAACAAACAAAGCCCCTCTTGTCTCTAAGAGTCTTATTTCACCATTTTGTTTAATAAAATGATGGTGAAAGAAATGATATGATGATGATGATGACAATAATTACTAATACCTAGGTACTTTTTAATTTTTATGAATATAGTAACTAATTTGATTTGTCAGCACTCTAGGGTAAGTACCCATTTTGTAGATAAAGTAAATTAAGCTATGTGGTATTAAGTTACTTGGCAAAGATCACACAGGAGAGCAGATTTAGAATCAGCTACTCTGGCTTCACATACTTTAGTGTTACCGAATAAAACTCAAAAATCAACATTATAGGCATAGTTTTATGTGACCTGGTTATAAAATTTCTACCTCAGAACTTTTGTCATCCTGTCTTCCCCTAATTACATGTAGCTTCTTCTTCCTTTGAACACACAAAAATTTTCTCTCTCTTGTAACACTTGATATTTTACTTTTTAAATTTCTTTCATCGTTCACATTCGTGGCACCATCATAATATTTCCACCTCTTTAACATACATACTTGAAACATAATTAGTTCCCTTGGGTCAGTAACTCTGAAAAGTGCCCTTGGGAGTTAGGTCATAATTATAAATTTCAGACCAAGAAAGGAGCAGACATGGCAAATAGAAAATTGAAGCAGGCACAGATATCCTCTTGCCTGAGAGTAAATCATGGTTTCAAGAGTACGTGATGAGGGAAGAAAGGTTTTACTCTACAGAGATAGCATCAGGACGGTTCTAGAAGAGTTAAATACATGGGTGTCATTGGAGACAGGTAGGATGTTATTTGATATAACACAATAGACAGTGCAGGGACAGCCAGACAGATAGGTTCAGACTTAACATCACGGGCATTTGTCCACTAGGTGGGAGGGCTTAAGTCACATGTCATTAGTTCAGAGTTCAGAGTTTTCCAAGAGATAGTCAGGAACACAATTCAAGTTAGAATGGGTGCCTGAGCAAATTTTAAGAGTAATAACTTAAATGAGGTCTTCTCTCACACAATTAAATGGCTAACAAGAAAACAAAGCCTAAGAACAATTACCAGAATCAGGGTACAAAGACATCCTGAACGTCTGCAAGGATGACTTAGTATTTCACCTGAGGTAGCAACCTAAGGCTTCTTAATTCCTTCTGACTGAAGTCAGCCTTGAGTCAAGACAGCCTTCCAGAGCCTAGGGGTTGGACTGACCCGGGGTTACCTGATAAAGCCTCAAGTGGCAGCGCAGAAGAGCTTTCAGAGGTAGAGTATGTCAGATGCCTTAGAAAATATATTTTTCTCTGTAATGCTTTAAAATGGCACCTGGGATACTGCAAAGATTTCTTTTCAGGTTGAATTGCATTAACTTGAATCTTTAAAAGGTAGATATCATTGAGGATAAGCTTGGAAGAATATCTTCCCTTTTATTACAGTTCCTTTCTAATGCACTTTTTCTTTCATATTTTATTAAATATGAGCCTGCACTAAAATACTTTTTGATCTTCACTTCCTATGCTCTTGAGCACCTAAATTCTACTTCATCTTCCCCCTAAGGTTCCAGCCTCAATTCATCTCACATATTAAGCAAAGTGAAATTGACATTAAAGCCAGGGAAACACATCCTGCTTCATTCATACTTAGTATTTCTGTGCTTACAGTCAGAAAAAAAAAAAAATGTACATGAACAAGAGCATCTTCTTTCACTCTTTCTAATGCACCCACTGAAGTTATTGCTATAGCTTTTTTTTTTTAACATTGAGCAAGCCTATAGGCTCTTTAATTTAAAATCTCATTGTTTTGATCTGCTATTGGTTGAATCTGTGAGTGTGCAACCCAAGGCCCATTGTATATAATTCTCCAGTTATATATATTTTTCTCCATCTTAAGTTCACCATCTACTCATCTACTTACAAAGATTCTATTTCTTTTGATCTTTTCCCCTAAAAAAATAAAAACCAAATGAGCAAAATACACCTTGAGGTTTTTCTTAGAAAAAAGAAAAAGCACATCATGGCACAATAATCTCTTAGAAATACTAGTCCAGAAAGAAGATCTACAGATCTACAGAAGTTGTATTTAAACTCCAATCTGGAACAAAGTTGAATCTTATACTTAAAGTTTTCCTAAAGTGAAAAAGAAAAAAAAAAAAAGACGTGAAAATTTTACTTCAGAATTCAGAATTTTGATAAGGTCTTTTTGTCTTTGATTACAAGATCTGTACCAGACAGTTGAATTTATTATTATTACCTCAGATAGGAAAACTATTTAAATAAAATAAGGAGGGGGATACTAGGAGAAGATTAATATAACCCAGCCATGCCCAATTTTTAAAAATAACCTTCATAGCAGAAGAAAAGTAATAAATACATGCAAACATGCTCCAAAGATTTACTGAAACTCAGTGATACTTATCACAAGCCTAAAACCAGAATATGCAGCTCCCTTGTGGGAACACTCAGATAAAAACAGAAGACCTTTTTAAATGTTGTATTAATATGGATAAATTTAAGACTGATTCTTGTATTAGTTTCCTGTTGCTGCTGTAACAATGACCACAATCTTAATGGTTTATAAAAACACACATTTAGTGTCAAAATGTTTGGGAGATTTAGGAGTCCAAAATCAGTCTCAATGGGCTACAGTCAAGGTGTCAGCAGGGCTGTTTCCTTTCAGAGTCTCTTAGGGTGGATCCATTTCCTTGCCTTTTTCAGCAACTAGATCCACTTGCATTCCTTGGCTTATAATTACTTCCTCTGTCTTTAAAGTGCATCACTCCAACCTTTGCTTCTATCATCACTTCTCTTCCCTGTGACTGTGAAACTCTTGTTTCCCTCTTACAAGAACCCTTGTGGATTTTATTAAAAGCACCAAGATAGTCCATAGTGATCTTCCCTTGTCAAGGTCCTTAACTTAATTACATTTGCAAAATCTCTTTTGTTATGTAAGATAACACATTTGTAGATTCTGGAGATTAAGATGTGTACATCTTTGGGCGAGATTATTCTGTCTACTGAAATTCCGTACGTATATTTTCTACCCAGTCTGAAAAATTGACTCAGAGCTTCTGTGTAAAGCAATGATTGTATTATCTTTGTCATGATCTGTTAGGTGAAAAAGAATCCATCTAAGAATAGATTACAAATAATTCAAAATTACTCAAGGCCAACCACTGAAAGAATCATAAGAGGGTTTCTGATATTAACATATTTTTTAGGCGATTAGCAGGAAATTTTTCAGAAACAGCAATGCTTCTAAATGTTTGACTCCACTGAGATCTTGAAACCAACCCCATGGATTATGGAAACCAAGAATGCCCTCAAATGAACTCAAAATATGCCTTCAACAACTTATTTTCATGTGCATGAAAATTTAAGCCATGTCCTATGGGTGTCATCTCAGCAGTGTTTCATATATCAAGGAGCTATTGTCTATCCCTTGATCCCATAGCCAGAACTTATCCTTGCCTCCCAACAACTGTAGTCTCAGCTAAATCAATCAAAGCATCTTCAGGTTTCAAACTGGGAATACCTTTAAGTCTGATGTTACCAAATGAAGTGCAATCCCTATTGTCAATGGACAGTCACTGATATCTTCCTAACAATAAGTTAACTGATCACTATTATATGTTTTTCTCATATTTCTATCCACCAGTGTAACACTCTCATTCCAGGAACACTACTATGCTTACCTAATGAGGAAAAAACTCACAATAATATTAAGAATAGATCTTTTGGGTATGTCATTAAGTAAATCCTGACTTAGTCTCATTTCCTGATGGACTTATCTTAAAAATGATGGACAGTTTTAGTCTGGTTTAGCAATAACCAATCCAGACTTCTTTGAATCTAATCTAGTATAAATCCAAATCGACCCAAGTGACCAAATTTGTGGCCTTCCCTGGGTCATGACAAATCGCTAAAAATGCAAGGCTAAAATAAATGTGGTATTCATTATG
This sequence comes from Eschrichtius robustus, assembly GCF_028021215.1. Taxonomy (NCBI): domain Eukaryota; kingdom Metazoa; phylum Chordata; class Mammalia; order Artiodactyla; family Eschrichtiidae; genus Eschrichtius; species Eschrichtius robustus. The sequence continues at coordinate 176,926,465 of NC_090826.1, forward strand.
CTTTTGATGTAGTTCATGATTTTGGAATGCTTTAGAAACAAAATTGTTAGTTAACCTCGTCAAGTTCTGTGTTAAAAAAACAGACAACAAAATATATAAATCACTTCATGTCTTGATGATTCTCACAAAAATTTTGCATACACAAAAATAATGGCTCTGGCCCACTAAAAAAGAGGCAACATAGGAGTTGGAGAAAATGCTTTAGCAAAACATTAGGTTAAATAAATTGTTCTGCCTAAAGTTTTTCCAAAGACACATTCATGGAGATATTTACAATTTCACCACAGATGTGTGGTCTCCGGTTCCTGAGTCTGAAGAAAAGAGTTGGAAAAATCAAGCTGTCAGATCAAGAGGAAATAATCTGAGAAAGCTAGGTGACTGTGTACTGGGACCGGATGACCTCAAGTGAGGCTAACATACTCCATGAGGCAAGCTTTTAAAATCGAATCGAACACTGGTGGGTTTCTAAAATAGCGATTCATGACTCACCTGCAACCTACATGATACTGGAAAAGCTGTAAAAGTGGCACATGGACGGAAAGTACATCCTAAGGGAAGATTTGTGCATCTCTAAATGAATTTAATACTATTATCTCTCACTATGGGTTATGAAAATGCATCAATGAATATACATTTATTTTCCTTATACGTAGAAACAATTGTCTATTTAAAAAGCCACAACACTCACAGTGCCTTTAAAAATAACTATAGAAATGGTTGGACCATTCTAGTTTACTTATTCAGTATTGAAGAAATACATTTTTCCAGGCAAGTTAGGTGTAAGTGACATAAGGCATTTCCCCTTACACAGGAATCTGACTATTGATTATGCCCAAGAATATGGAAAAGAGGAGGGAATGAAGTATTAAAACATAAATAAGTTGAACTACCAAACAACTTTGAAATCTCATGTTTGAAAGTACTTTCCTTACCTGTCATGGACCTGCATTCTTACCTCTGGATGAAGTCATAACTTGCCTCTCTCAGAACCGGTATCTGTACTCATAACTGATTTCAATCTTGTACATTTTTATCTATCTAAAATATTGTGGAAAACATATGAAGTATAATCATTCCTACCATTCTTATAATCATTAATAGGTACAGGTTACCTTTACTCTCCAACTATCTAATCATCCCCTGCATGACTATGATGTATCCTTGATCAAAGGTGGATTGTTCTTGATCTTCAATATAAATTACTTCATGGGATCTCTTAATTAACAGTTAAATTAAACAACATTTATTTTTAGATGTACTCTTAGCAAGTGAAATGACATCAGCCATCTTCAAACAGCAAGAATTAATAAGATACCATCATTAAGCATCTTGATTAGAAAACCTCCAGAAGCAACTATCACATGAAAGTTCCAACAACCGTGGAAAAGCAAATGGCTTAATAAAGTAAGTAACTTTCATTTAAGGACATCAGAAAATGATTTTTCTCTGGATACCTGGAAACAGTGATTGTCCCTTTCTCTATTTCATACTTTTGTTATTTATCCTCCAGATTGTACTTTTCTTCTTTACTGATTTACTGAAGAAAAGACTATATATTGTTACTAAAATTTTCCCATTAGTTTTTTTTTTTTTTTTTTAAAGACTAGAAGAAACACTTTTTAAATTTATTTATTTATTTATTTGTTTTTGGCTGTGTTGGGTCTTCGTTTCTGTGCGAGGGCTTTCTCTAGTGGCGGCAAGTGGGGGCCACTCTTCATCGCGGTGCGCGGGCCTCTCACTATCGCGGCCTCTCTTGTTGCGGAGCACAGGCTCCAGACGCGCAGGCTCAGTAGTTGTGGCTCACGGGCCCAGTTGCTCCGCGGCATGTGGGATCCTCCCAGACCAGGGCTCGGACCCGTGTCCCCTGCATTGGCAGGCAGACTCTCAACCACTGTGCCACCAGGGAAGCCCCCATTAGTTTTCATCTAATTTTTTTTCTCTTAGGATCCCATCTAGGACACGACATTGCATTAAGTTGTAATGTCTCGTTAGGCCTCTCTTGACTGTGACAGTTTCTCCGGCTTTCATTGTTTTTGATAACCTGGATGGTTTTGAGTAGTACTCATCAGTTACTTGTTAATGTCCCTCATTTGGGATTTGTCTATTTTTTTTCATCATTAAACTGGGGTTGAGTTTTGGGGGAATAAGCTCACAGAGGTAAAATGTTATTCTCATCACATCCTATCCAAGGTACATATTACCAACCTGATTTATCATTGTTGACGTTCATATTGATTACCTGGCTGAGGCGGTGTTTGTCAGGTTTTTAAAGTTGCCATGTTTCCCCCTACCCATACTGTAAACTTTGGAAGGAAATTGCTCTGTTCAGCCCACACGTAGAGAGGGGGAGTTACGCTCCATTTCTTGAGGGCAGAGTATCTACCCAAATTATTTGGAATTCTACTGAATGTGAGATTTGTCTATTCTCTGTCATGTATTTATTTATTTATTTATAAAAAGTGCATATCAGTATGGATCCACAGATGTTAATTTTAAAATTGGGTTATGAACCAATGTCACTTTATTTATTTTGTTGTTCAAATCATTCCAACTTTGGCCATTGGATCCTCTTGCAGTTGGATCCTGAAAACCATTGCATGGTCTTTTGTTGTTGTTGTTTTTAAGTACTTCATCACTTTCTGATGCTACTAGTTGCTTCAGGCTAATCTTGTGTATTTTCTGCTCCAGTCCTGGAATCAGCTATTTCCCCAAGGAGATTTGGTTCCTTTTATTGGCAGCTGGTATTGGAAACCAGAATCTGGGTGCAAGTGTACTCACTTGGATGTTAGTGCTTCTAGAACTTCTCTGCTAACAGAGCAGAGGAATATATGTGTGTATACCAACCTCTGTATATTCACATATCTATAAACATTTGTGTCTATATTAAAATAAACATGAGTTCGCACTGATGCCTCCAACTCTAATTAAGTATCATATGACTCATTGTAGTCTTCCTTCCTTGCTTGTCTGTAACATCCCCCACTAAGAGTAGGACTATTGGTTGCTAGCATCTGACATCCATTTACTTAATTATTCAATTCCAGTATGCAAATATAGCTATATTGGAATTTTTAATCCATACCCCTTGTAGGATACAACTCTGTCAATGAGTGTCCAGTGCTTATGTAAAGAATTTACCTTTAGTTTTATAGAGTCCTCTCAACTCTAAAGTTACTTAGGTCAACAACTTTTCCCTCACCCTCTTCAGTGAGACTGTTTCAAACATTCATAATGAGTTAAAGTCTTTTGTTATTGTCTGCTTGCCATCCTGAGATCCTATGGCCTCTTAAATGATTCTTCAAAATTTGCCTACTGTCAGTATTTTGTATTGTCTTAAAAATACTTAACTATTCTATTTGGTGTAAAATGGCTTCTCATTGTGAATTTATTTGTATTTCCATGATGACTAATGATGTTAAAAATCTTTTCAAATGTTTATTAGCCATGCTTGTTAACTTCTTTAATGAATGGTTTATTTAAGCCTTTTACCATTTACTTCATTGGGTTGTTTGTCTGCTTTTTATTGAGGTGCAAGAATTGTTTTATGATTTGTGCATGCAAATGCTTTGTCTCACACACACATATATGAGATATATAGATATATATCTAGATGTATCAGTGATATATATTATATGATATATATATACATAGTATTTTAGCCAGCTTATGTGTTATTTTCTTTTAAAGGGCTGATGTTTGCTTTTTAAATGATGTCCAAATTATTATTTCTTTATGATTACTAGTTCTTGTGCTCCATATAAAATCTTTGCTTACCCTGAGATTGCAAACATTTTCCCTAAATTTTCTTCTAACAGTTTTATAGTTGTAGTTTTATCCTTACTTCTATGATAAATTCCACACTAAGTTTTGTATATGCTATGAGGTGCAGAATTAACATTATTGAAATATTCATACTACTCAAAGTGATCTATATATTAAATGCAATTTCTATCAAAATTCCAAATGCATTTTTCACCAAAATAAAAAAAATCCTAAAATTTACATGGAATCACAAAAGATCCTGAATACCTAAGGTAATCTTGGGCAAGAAGAATAAAGCTAGAGGTATCACACTTCCTAGTTACAAATTATCTTACAAAGCTATAGTGAAGTAAAGTATGGTACCGGCATAAAAACAGACACATAGATCAATGGAACAAAATAGACCAAAAATGAACACACACACCTCCAATCAACTACTTTTTGATGAAGGCACCAAGAATACACAATAGGGAAAGGATAATCTCTTCAAGAGATTGTGTTGGGAAAACTGGATCCACAATAAAAGAATGAAATTGGACCCTTACATTACATCTTTATTTTATGCACACAAATCAACTCAAATGTATTAAAGACTTAAACGTAAGACCTGAAACCATAAAACACCTAGAGGAAAACATAGGGAAAAAGCTCCTTGAAACTGATCTTGGCAATGAGGAAAAAGCTCCTTGAAACTGATCTTGGCCATGATTTTTTGGATATGACACAAAAAGCACAGACAACAAAAGCAAAAATATACAAATGAAACTACATTAAACTAAAACGCTTCTGTACCACAAAGAAAACCATCAACAGAATGAAAACACAACATACGGAATGGAGGAAAATATTTGCAAACTATATTTCTGATAAGGAGTTTGTATTCAAAATATATAAAGAGCTTTTATAAGTAATCATATTATAATTGAAAATAGTTAACTACATATAAGCCACAAGGATAAAGACTTTCAAATATACCTAAATCTGTATAAGCCTAAATAGATGCCTATATATTGAGGAACACAGAATGAAAAAAGATGCTTTTTTAGTATGAATATAAGGTGTTTGATATACTTAATTCTCTAAAAAGTTATTTCAATAGGAAAAGACATTTTCTTTTTATTTATTTGTCACAGTGAACAACAGAAAATCATTTTTCGGTGGGTGCTACAGAGTCTGTTGCATTTCAAAGACAGAAATTCTCTGGTCTCGTGTGTTTTTACACCACTATGATTCTTCAAACTGCTTAGAAATGTTTTAAAAATAAACCATTAGTTATTGGTATGAAGAAACACTTGTTTTCCTTTTTTCTAATTCATAACCAGCTTCTATCACACAGTTGATTTTTGTGGAAGAAGTTTACAGCTGAGTAAGCCAACTTTGATATAATGGAACAGTTTGAACACTGTTCTCCATTTCAGTCCACTTTGCAATACATATATTTCCCACTGCTAGGGAAATTCTAGTTTTTACATTCATTTTTTTAAGCAAGAAAAGGGTTGGGATGTTTAAAACATTCTAGATGTAAATCTACATAATTACTTTAAGTTGAATAATAAATTGAAGTGAAACCACATTTTCTGCAGCATTGACTAATCATATGGAGTGATGTGATATACAAATAATTTGTAAATCACTCTATTAAAAGCTTGTTTCTTAATAAATTTCTCCCTGATTCCAGAAAATCTTGTTAAAAAAAAAAAAAACTCAGTCAAACATCCTTTGTGTTTGGCACAATGAATTGGAAAAAATGATTTGACATAATTATATTCTTAGGTAATTAATCTTTTTAATTATCCTTATTGTTTAGAGCAGTTGCATAGAACATCATATGAGGAAATAATATTTGAGGTTTAAGCAAATTTTAAAATATCAGTATCATAGAAAATTGATCCATAATGTGTGTAACAGTATTTATATGTTGAATTGTTAATAGGGCATATTTAAGTATTTTCTCTATACAGTGAAATAGGAAGACAATCATGAACAACCACAGTAGATGTAAGCGAGACTAGACTTTGCAAAGATTTTTAAAAAGCATATGTCACGAACATGGGCAAATGCAAATATATTGTAAATAGTTCTATTCATTTGTTGTAAATAAAACATAAACCTTAATTTAAATAATTTTATATGAATTGTGGATATATACACTCTCTATATATATATATTTATACACACACACACACACATTTCTGTTAAGGTCAGGGAGCAAAAACTGAGTAAAAAGAAGAAAGGTATATCAATAAACGAACAACCCAATCAAAAAACGGACAGAAGATCTCAAGAGACATTTCTCCAAAGAAGACATACAGATGGCCAAAAAGCACATGAAACGGTGCTCAACATCACTAATTATTAGAGAAATGCGAATCAAAACTACAATGAGGTACCACCTCACACAGGTCAGAATGTCCATCATCAAAAAATCTACAAACAACAAATGCTGGAGAGGGTGTGGAGAAAAGGGAACCCTCCTACACTGTTGGTGAGAATGTAAATTGGTATGGTCACTGTGGAAAATAGTATGCAGGTTCCTTAAAAACTAAAAATATAGCTACCATAAGATCTAGCAATCCCACTCCTGGGCTTATATCTGGAGAAAACCATAATTCGAAAAGATACACGCATGCCAGTGTTCATTGCAACACTATTTACAATAGCCAGGACATGGAAGCAACCTAAATGTCCATCAACAGAGGAATGGATAAAGAAAGTGTGGTACCTATATACAGTGGAATATTACTCAGCCATAAAAAAGAACAAAATAATGCCATTTGCAGAAACATGGATGGAACTAGAGATGATCATACTAAGTGAAGTAAGTCGGACAGAGAAAGAAAAATATCATATGATATTGCTTATTTGTGGAATCTAAAAAAAATATTGCTTATTTGTGGAATCTAAAACTTATCTACAAAACAGAAATAGTTACAGATGTAGAAAACAACTGTATGGTTTCCAGGGGGTAAGGGGGGGTAAATTGGGAGACTGGAATTGACATATATACACTACTATATATAAAATAGATGACTAATAAGAACCTACTGTATAGCACAGGGAACTCTACTCAATACTCCGTAATGGCCTATATGGGAAAAGAATCTAAAAAAGAGTGGACATACATATATGTATAACTGATTCACTTTGCTATACACCTGAAACTATCACAACGTGGTAAATAAACTATACTCTGATTAAATAAATGAAAAAAAAAAGGTAATGGAAGTTCTTCATTAAGCTGAGTTTGTTTTTTAAATATTAATACATTTATCTAATTTTTGAACTCCCTATCTTCCTGTTTTTATTATCCCAATTGCAAGCATACTTCTCTTTATTTTTAATATACATTATAATGTCAAGCCTATTTTATTATATATATGTCAAGTTGAATTTTTAAAATTTATTCTATTTTATATCATTTTAGGCCTTTTTCATATACAATTATTCCCCTTCATTTACCATCATGTTAAATCTTCTCCTAATCATATATTTCAAATTATGTCAGTAAAATTCTCAAAATTTTAGGTGTCCTTTTGCAGGTGTCATTGTCTTATCAAGATGTGACACACAATTTCAAATTTGCTTCACAGTGAAGAAAAATAGAAAATTTGTTGCATTAAAATATACCAATCACAACCACATTCTAGATCAATTATGTTTCTTGGTTAAGTTCAATAGTTAGTGTCTCTGAAAGTGGATATTATTAGCAATATATCAAGGAAGTAAAACTAGATGAGGATTTGGAGTTTTAGTTTTAGGATTAGGCAGGACTTTCCTAATGTGTAAGAAACAGGAAATAGTACAGGTAAGTTTGTAATGATACAATCTGGTCATTTCACTTCTACTGTGATGAATGGCCTACATATCTCATTCATGTCCTTCTGCTACTTTCACAAGTTATGAAGTCCCGGGAGAAAGAAAGTCTGCTTGGTCAAGCAAGTATGGGTCAATACAGCTCACCTGTACTGGGGATGCTGGAGAGAGAAAAAATGGATCCTGTAAGCCAGAGCTATTTTCCTACCAATACTGTACACAATAGAGCAGAGAACATCCCCCAAAAGGAACCTGGCAAATGCATAATACACAACCTAAATATGCCACAGTTAGAAATTCAAATAGTTGAATAAAATTCAATCACATTTGCAAATATTCAGAGTTTTTAGAAAACTGAATAAATATCTTTAAGAGGTGTCAATAGATATTATTCAAGGCAGTCCATGTGTAAACGTTAAATTTGAGTTCAGGTATCACTCAAATGGATAGTTTTCATCAATAAAATGGAAGAAATGAATAACAATATTTGGAAGAGAAGTAAAGTTACAATATTCTTGGTAGGTTAATTCTGGAGCTGTCTCTACAACTGCAGCCAGATTAGCTGTATCAAAGCATTGCCTGAATTTGAATTTGAATTTCATATTACAAGAGGATGAACTGCATGACTAGAATTACTAGGTCCCTACTGAGTGGTGCTGTCATGTAGACAAGTAGCAAAAAGAAAAGATTATTCTGCCCTATCCAATTTTGATGTGCTCGAATAGGTCTGGTCTTCGTTATACAGATAAGATTGGGACTTGATAGACTCAGCAAAGTAGAGAGTTGAAATGTTATCCTGAAAATTTCTACTGAAATAGAATACTAAATTAGATTAGGAACCAAAACCTAATTTAGAACTGAAAAAATAGAATTGGAAATCTATTTTGTTCATGTTTATCAGATAATTATAGAACGTTTCTTTCACTTAAGGCTACACTCATTTTTTTCTTGGGACTCAATTTAATGGCAACAGTATGGTGGCAAAAATGCAATTAGGTTTTTGATGAAGCATCTTAGAGTGGACTGGTTTACAAGCACTTACTGTTCATTGTGTGGAGAGCAATGCATTAGGTCCTTGGAGAGGGTGTTCCAGCAAGGGAAGATGCAAAAAAATAAAAATAAAAATAGATGTAGTAACAGTTTCATTATAATTAGAGATTAGATATTAGATTGTTTCCAGCCAGAAGTATTAGTTTGCTCACACCCACTTTTATTTCACTGTCACCTAAAAGTTTATTTGATAGAATATTTATGAATGACACCACAAAAAGAAATTTTTTGGATTATATTGTCTACTGATAACAGTGGATATATTCTCTTTTATGGAACATTTACTATGTTAAAACACACTGCTAAATGATCTGTGTTAAGAAGTGTGAGGTAAGGGAAATGTAAAAGTTAGGGTGCTGCCTTCCAGAATCGAAATGTATTATAGATAAATTGTGCCGATTTGGAAATCAAGTGAAAACTTTTAAATATATTACCTACTGTAGACTCATTTAAAAATCAGCACAATAAAAAGACAAAAACAATTCTGAAATACAATTAATGATGAACCAATATGTATAATCAGTATTTAAAAAATATTTTTAGGAAATATGAGCTTTCCAGTCCCACTTAAAAAAAAAAGAACCAGAAAAAGAAAAGATAAACTTTAATGGGAGTATGTATGCTTATTAATTCAGTCAACAAATATTCAACAAATATATTTGGTCGTTTATAATTTTCTTCCAAACTGTTGCTAGTGTGATGGGTAAATGCAAGATGAATAAAAATGGCTTCGAATGCTCCACATAGAAGAAAATACTCAGGTTTATCCCTCTCTGTGTGTAACTTACAAAAAAAATTTAAGGATGTTGTACATTGTGTAATAGTTATGTTTATTTTTCATTGCCTTCTAAGAACCTGTAAAGGAGTTTTTAATAAGCAAAAAAAAAAAAGATTACTTGGTGTCACTAATGAAAAACTGCACTGTTTTAGAGCAGAACATTCTGATGTTATTGGAGTCTATCTTTTTAGGACATTTTTAAGTTTAGTTGGTAAATGAGGAGTACTCTCTCAGTTTTTTTTTTTGTATTTTTTTTTTAAGAACTCTTCTGTATTATAAATTGAATCCTAACTGGCATATTTTTAATCCAACTATTTCTGCATTTTTAGCTGTTGGTTTTGGATTTCTCTAGGTTTTCATAGATAATAAACTAAGAAGATATTAAACAAGCTTCAGCAAGACCTACTAGCTCTTTTGACTTCAATAATTGCTTCACTTCACCCCCTAATAGTTAAATTACCTGAAAAGTGTTGTAATGTATGCCTGCTTTTTTTTTTTCAAATTAGCATGCATTTTTAATTTGGATTTGTCACACATGATTTTATTTGTTTTATATTTTACTTTTTTCTCATGATCAAATGGTCACTTTGCAGGTTTTCACATACTGTTTCCAAAGAATGTCAGAACACCTGTTATCATGTATACTAGTTGTCTATTGCTGTGTAAAGATTACCTCAAAAGTTAGTGGCTTAAAACAAGGTGCCTTTATTATCTCATAGTTTCTGTGGGTCAGGTGACAGTTAGCTGAGTGTCTCTGGTTCAGGGCTCACACCAGGCTGCAGACTCGAACAGGGAAGGATCTAGTTTCACTGAAGAGGCAGTTGACAGACCTCAGGTCAATTCTTGCTTTTTGATGAGATTCAGCTCTTTGCCATCCTTGTTTTTCTATAATTGTATAATGCTACCCACAACATGGCAGTTTGCTTCCTCCAGAGTGAGGGGAGGGAGAGGGGGATAAAGAGAAAGGGAAAGAGGAAGGGTGGAAGGTGAGTGAAGCAAAAGGAAAGCAGTAGTCTTTTAAAATTTAATTTAAAATGACATTTCATTACTTTTGCCATATTCTCTTGATTAGAAGCAAGTAACCAGGTCCAGTCCGCAATCAAGAAGAGACAATCACACAAGTTCATGAAAAACAGGAGGCGCGGTCATTGTGAGCGATTTTACAGGTTGTCCATCACAACATGGTAACAACAACAACAACAAATGTGTACTTTTTAAAGAATTATGTGAACCAACATTGTACACATAGATGAATTTTAAGCATCAACACCTTATACCTAAATCTACTGGCCAACAACAGGAATAGCTTAACACACAATAAAGAAACTAAGTAATGTAAAGTTAAGAAGTCTTCAGGTGCCATGCTCTTCCCTGTGAAGAGTGTCTGTTATTATTGATGAGAAATAGGTTGGGTTTTAGGTCTTCAGCCGTTAGCTGATTTTTTTTTTTTTTGCCAAATTTTTACATCCATCTCAGGAAAGAGGTTGTTTATTATCTAGAATCTTTTTTTTTTTTTAAAGAGCTGAGTTATTCTTTTTTTTTTTTTTTTAATTATTTATTTATTTATTTTATTTTTGGCTGTGTTGGGTCTTTGTTTCTGCGAGGGCTTTTCTCTAGTTGCGGCAAGCGGGGGCCACTCTTCATCGCGGTGCGCGGGCCTCTCACTATCGCGGCCTCTCTTGCTGCGGAGCACAGGCTCCAGATGCACAGGCTCAGTAGTTGTGGCTCACGGGCCTAGTTGCTCCGCGGCATGTGGGATCTTCCCAGACCAGGGCTCGAACCCGCGTCCCCTGCATTGGCAGGCAGATTCTCAACCACTGCGCCACCAGGGAAGCCCCTATTATCTAGAATCTTGATGATTAAGAGAAATGGTGAGAAATGTTCTAAATCTAAAAATGTTGGTTGGACAAAGTGTAGTAATATCAAGAACAATGGGTTAATTTACCAGACTAGTGACAGAATTCTGCTTCATAATCCTAATACATGAACTTTCCTAACCACTCAGATTACAGATTTGCCAAATTCTGAGACATGAATATTATAGAATTAGTCTCTTGCACTTTCTCTAAGACAAGCAGTCTAAATGCTCTGGCATTTAAATGTCTTTATTATTGAATTTAATGTGTCATGATATTATTTTCTCTATGTATTTCAACTTTGAAGATTTACAGAATATAGTTTAAAAGTTATAGGTAGGAGAACAGACATATCAGTGCATGGTTTGTAGGAATGTAGGTGAATGTCTGTGTACTGACTTGAAATGGTTTCCCAGATATATATTTTTTCACAGAAGATAACTAAGGTGCAGAGCTTTTTAAGTATTTTATAATTTCATGTATACAAATACTTATATATGTAAATATTTTTATATCTATAAATCTAAAAATAATATGGAAGTCTTGGGTTGGCCAAAAAGTTTGGTCGGGTTTTTCCGTAAGATGTTACAAAAAAACCCAAATGAACTTTTTGGCCAACCCAATAGTTGCCTTGTAGACAAGGGCATCAAGTTTCAAGGAGAGGTTTATTTTTCACTGAATATTCTTGCATATTTTTTATTTTTATCACTCTCTTGTATTAAAAAAATCAAAGTAAAACAGTAATAAAATAAATCTAAATAAATTAATAGGTGATTACATGATTATTGTAGAAAAAATATGTTAACTATATTACTTGGCAAAATTTACAATTTTTATTAAACGTTGACAATTATGATAACACCTGTTAAAGAAATTGGTCAATTATTTTATAAATTTAAGAGACAATTTTTTTCAGCATGCATTTGCTATAATAACACACCAATTCATGATTACACTGAAAATATTTTTATTAAACTACTTGGTGACTAATAAAAATATTTTCATTTTTGCACGTATTCATAAAAAGTAACCACTTGAGAATATTCCTTGTCTAATATGCAAATCTACATAGTGAAGATTTGCTTCTTTTTTATTAACATTCATGTAAATATTATGTATTTTGCTTATAGCTCTTTTAATGTACCCTCTGACCTTTAACAGAAATATTTCTTTACAAAGAATTCTTGAGCATTACATTTCATGGTCTCATAACATAATGTCATTAGAAAATATAATTCATTCTTTATATCCTATAGACATACCTGAGAGATTTCTACCTTTCTTGGCTACATGTTAACAGATTTTTCTCTTAAAAATGTAGAAAAGCATAACCATGGGATGTCTCTAAGGATTTATATTTAAATTATAATTTAACATCCTCAATTCAGTGAGTTTTGCTTCTAATATTTTAGATTATGACTTTGTTATTTAAAATTGTAATCTTTTGCTATTCATATGCAATTTTATTAAAGATAACTATTTTTCACTTAACAGAACTAAGATAACCCATTCTAGGAAGATTTAGATCAAATCCATTTTATTTTGTGCAGTGAATTTCTTTAATCTGTCTCTCATGCTGAGTGGTAGATGGCATTCATGACCCCATTTCTTCAGCACTTTGCTATGCTTTTTCAGTGTCTCCCCATTTTGATATTTGAGTAATGTGATTTGATTTGATTTAACCTACAGAATAAGATGGAAATGACAGCTTATCTGTCCTGTGCCTGGGCCCAAAATGGCATTGTTTCTGTTTTCCTTCTCATCGTTTGGTCACCTCCAAGAGAAGCGCATGCCCAGACTAGCCAGGTGGTCTTAGGAGGAAGGTGAGAGAAGCAGCACGGCCTCAGCTAAGCTCCCTCATCCCAGCCTCAGCTCAAGCAAGCATGTCTGTGATCAGCAGGGCACCCCCCCCACAAAATCCTCAAATACTTGAAAATAAATGCTTATTGTTATACACTACTGAGTATTGAGGGCTCCTTTTCTAAAACAGACCTTAATTTTTAGAGCTGTTTTAGGGTCTTAGCAAAACTGAGCAGAAAGCAGAGAGAGTTCCCGTGTGTCCCCAGCTCCCACATATGCAGCCTCTCCACTGTCAACATCCTGCAGCACCAAGTGGTGTATGTGTTATTATCAGTGAACCTACATGGACACTTCATTATTACCCAAAGTCCATAGTTTTCATCAGGGTTTACTCTTGGTTTTGTATATTCTATGGGTTTTGATAAATGTAAAATGACAAAAGAGAAATTTAGAGTTAATTTTTATTAAAAATGTAAGGCCTGTGTCTGGGTTAATTGTTCTATATGCAGATATCCAGTGACTCCAGCACCATTTGTTGTAGAGACTATTGTTTATATGTTGACAATAAAAAATCTTCAGAATAAATATCTGGAGAAAATTATCTTTTAATTAGTGAGTTTTAAAAATATGAATCCTACTTCTTTTGAATCTAGTAGAGATGAAAAATTGAATATGATGAAATAAATAAATATCAAAGAAATTATGCAGGAAATTAATAGCAATAAAAATATTCACCTAAGAGGATATTTCTAAAAGAAATCATCAATCTTTTGAGCAAGTGTGTCAAGGTAGATGTTGAGTATTTGTAAAGTTTTTCTTGTTTGTTTTTTTTAAGCTGACATGATAGGAGATCTTGACTCAAAGAGTTAAAGTTTCAATGAAGTTATGTGTGGAATAGCTACCAAGACACTGAAAATAAGCTACACAAGTCACTCAGATGTTTTTTCTGCCACCATCGTTTCTAAGACTTCTACCTTAATCCGAAAAATATAATGAACTAACATTGGCGTCCCAGGAGGACACTGGGAGAAGCCAAATGCCACACTGTAGGTTTACTCAGTTTACTCAGTCTATGGAATCACCTAAGTGATGAAGAACTAAGGCCTGCCAATAGCCACACTCATGAGCTTGGAAGTGGATTATTCAGTCCCAGTGACGGTTCATATAAAGCCAGCCCCAGCTGAAAGCTTAAGAGCAACCTGCTGAGAGCCCCTGGGCCTGAACCACCCAGATAAATTGCTCCTGGATTCCTGACCCACAAAAATCTGTGAGACAAAAATGTTCATTTTTTAAGCTGCTGAATGTTGTGGTGATTTGTTATTTAACAATGGTAATGAATATGCTGATAATTAGAAACTTAGTTCAAATCTTCTTTTTATTTTATTGTTAATCTATCATTTACTTGACATACTTGTTCAAAATGGACAGAATTATAATCCAAAAGCATGGACTATTATTTTTGATTCACAAATTAATTGATCAAATGCTACATATTTTCAATATTTGTTTAAGAAAAAAGAGCATGCTTGTTTCTATCTTATATGTAATTTTCCACCTGATGTATAAACGTCAGTGGAGAGGACCTTTTGCAAACCCTCTCAAAAGCAAATGAGGAAAATATACCTGAAAAACACCAGACAAATATGGCAATTATTGAATAAATAAGTAGATATTAAAACATTGATTTCATTATTATATTCCAAACATCACAATGATATCTTATATTGAACAGGCATTTTCTTTTGCTCTGAAACGCTTCACTTTATATAACGGAGAATTTTTTGCTTCAGAAACACTGATTATTCCATTGTGAGCTGTAGTATTTTCAAAAGATAAAAGATGAGAAAAAAATCTTTAAAGAAATGAGATTTAAATGTATATGGCACCATATAAGAATCCCATGCCGTAAAATACACAGGAAAATAAAGGGTGAAATTGCTGTTTGTAGGAATAAAATAGTAGCATTTTATGGGTTCGGAAAGTTTTATGATACTACCTAATGATTTTCTTTGCTTGGCCAGTGTACAAACGCTTCGGCATCCATAGTTTTCCATGTCTAAATTGCTAGTCTGCTTGTTTACGTGGCTTTCCTCCAGTTATTTTATGAACCTCAGGCTTATTAGATTTCACTGTTGAGAATGCAGTTTCCTCAGATTTAAGGTGGCCTGCATCACCTCAGTGTGGATCATTTCTTTCATGCTGTGCTTCTATTTAATGACTGAGTCCATGCATCACCAAATACAGTGGTGAGTTGGCAACTACATATTTTCTCTATTTCATTTATGGCTCAAGAAGGAATCTTGAATGCCTAACTCCACCACAACCAAAGTTACTTAAAGAGAAGGAACTGAAAGCCAGGGAATTTAAAGAGTTTCTCCAAGATCTCTTCGCTCTCTGTTAAATGTGGCTTGCTTTACTCCAAGATACACTGGATAAATTCACAGCTAAAATTAATATAGGTAAGACCCCCAAATTATCTACATTGACTATATTAAACGAAAAATGTGTAAACATATAAAAATTATATCTTTAAAAATCCCAAAATTAATTGACATGGGAAGACAATGTAGAAAAAATTACTTAAAAATCTTAATTCTTAGATCTAAAAATAGAGTCCCAGAGGTATTAAGTGAGTGATCTGGCATCACACAGCTGGTGGAAATTCTGGAATTATAATTTTAATACATTCACGTAAGTTTAGGCATAACAGGAATTTTTAATTCAATGTCTTGAATTTCTAAATTTTTCTAGTAGCCTCTCTGTCATAATTATATATCTAAGTATAAAGCAAAAATAAATAACCTATTATTCCATTACAAATCTATTTTTTTCAGAAAGAAAAAAGAAGATAACCTATATTTTGATTATAATAAGAAATGTTAAACTTTTTTTTTTTTAAATTTATTTATTTATTTATTTTTGGCTGTGCTGGGTCTTCGTTTCTGTGCGAGGGCTTTCTCCAGTTCTGGCGAGCGGGGGCCACTCTTCATCGCGGTGCGCGGGCCTCATTATCGCGGCCTCTCTTGTTGCAGAGCACAGGCTCCAGACGCGCAGGCTCAGTAGTTGTGGCTCACAGGCCCAGTCGCTCTGCGGCATGTGGGATCTTCCCAGACCAGGGCTCGAACCCATGTCCTCGGCATTGGCAGGCAGATTCTCAACCACTGCGCCACTAGGGAAGCCCCTAAACATTCTTTATAAGGCTCTTTTTCAAACAAAAAATTGGGAAAGGTACCAATGAATTCTAATAAAGTAAATATTAACTTTAAAAATATTTTCAATGATTAAGTTATTAACTTAAAAAATTTGTTCTGTGGTCTGTGTTAGCAGGGTATGAAGCAGTTAGTGCGTTTTAGAATAAGTTATTTGTGATTTTAACATGGCAAGAAAAGTACTATTAGCAATTTTCACAAGATGTAAAGGAGATGATCTTGATATGATTACACAGAAAATTGCTCAACATGTCTTGTGCTCTAAGCAGAAAAGCACTCTGCAAGTAATCATTTAAGACCTCAAGATGAGATCCGAGGACACAAAAGACATATACACATACCCCCAGTTCCTGCCAAAGATGGGAATTGATGTGATCCAAATAATGATGCAGAAGTAACATGGTGTAACAAGGAAAGACATTAATTGAAATAAGCAACAATGGTGAGAGAGATGGAAGGAACATAAGTGTGAGTTTTGATTCATTTTCAGTTTCTAGATGGGCCAAATCTTTTCAAGTTTATGATTTATTAAACATTTGAGGGATCAGAGGACTTAGAAACAGTATTATTTCTAAGTGTCAACACTGGCTGCATTTTTAATGTTTATTTTCAATGATACTCTTTCATTTATCACTCTTTTGTCTCTTTTTATTCTCTTTGATTTTCACTCTTCTTCCCTCCCTATCTCCCTTCCTTCCTTCCTTTCTTCCTCCCTCCCTCCCTCCCTTCCCTCCTTCCTTCCTTCCTTCTTTCCTTCCTTCCTTCCTCCCTTCTTCCTTCCTTCCTTCTTCCTTCCATGTATAACTGCCATCATTTCTTTTTTTTTCTTCTTATCCTTCTTTCTTTCTTACCCCCCTATTTGAGAAGATTCAGTAATTTTTACCAGTGTAAAAGTGTCTGCCCAACTAATGCCCAGTTCTCATACACTGACAACATTCAACAATGGATATTCCTCAAATTCTCAGCATGCTTATTTATTGTTATTTATCTTAGGGCTGCTAGATAAAATACAGCATGACAGTTAATTTTGAATTTTATATACAAAACAAATCAATTTTTAGTAGAAATATATTTCATGTAATATAATTTGGCATTCTTTATTTTTATTTGCTAATCTGGCAACCCTAATTTACTTAATAAATAAATTAAATGTCATGTGAAATAATAATAATAGTAAAAATCCACAAATCCAATCACATGCTTTTTGTCCTCATACATCTGAGTTTTCTGGAATAGTGTAAATTAAGAACATGAGCTTTAAATCCAGATAGTTCTGAGTTTGAATCCTAATTGTGCGATTCTGATCGAATCACTTCACCTCTCCAGGCTTGTTTTTCTCATTTAAAATACAACAGTAATAACAGTAAAAGCTTCAGAAACTTGTTAACAAAAATTAAATGGTATTATATGTGAAGTAAGTGGCAAAGGTAGTTCTTGTTTGTAAGATGCTTATTTCAAAAATGAAATTAAATGAAATAAAGTGTTTAAAATTCCACCAAGATGCTAGAATACATACCTTCTCTCTCTCTTAAAAATACACCCATTTATTTCAGATTGACAGGATATAAGACCATTCATTCATTTGTTTATACACGAGGTATGTCTGTCACTTAAAAAGGAAGTGAGGAGGTCACGTACAGAGCTTACAAAATTGCAAGTCAGAACTTGGAGCACTAAGAGATAGTTTGAAAATACACTGTAGCAAAACAGACCAACCTGAGCCAAGATTAAATTCATCGTTAAGTACTGAACTGTCAGTCAGGCCAAGTGGCAAGTATGACAAAATACAGAAATACTGCTTGTCGAGGACAGTAGAAAACAGTTTATTTACAAAGTATTCATCCAGAACCTACTGCAAACCAAGATTTTACTCTGGTCAGACTAGGTAAGGTCCCGGTTTCAAGGAATTCACAATACAGTCTTAGAGAAAAGAAACCTGAACAATCATTTTAAAACAATGCCATAAATATAAAGATAGAAATGACATTATTCTCAAATTACAAGGGTAACTTCTGGAGAAAGTGATCGCTGACTTTAGACTTTAAAATTAGCAGAAATAAATGGGAGAGAGGAAGATAAAACGTATCAGGACACCATGAGTAAAGGGTCAAGTGCGTGGGTCCATGTTGCTATAAGCAATTAAATACCTCTAATCCTAAAATGTGATGGAGGAAGCATCAAGAGATAAGGAGAGAATCTACTATGTTCAAAGCAAATTAGCAACAATATATGTATTTTTTAAGAACTCATTAACATCTGGATATAAATCATAATTTTGCCATTTTGGGCAATTTTCCAGCCATTGAAGACTCCATGTAGGAAAAGAGAAAAAATGTGGATAGAATGCATGTAAAACAAGAAGCACTTTATGCTCTAGGGGTGGGAATAGATGATGCCACACATGTCAGTGGTGACTCACAGAATCACAGGTTTTAAAGTGTTGAAATTTGCCTGGGATAGACACAGAATATATATGAAACTGACATTCAGATTTAACATCTGAGGGTTAAGGGATGAAGTCTTACAGAACAAGCTAATTAGGAGAAAATTTAGTACATTAAGAGATCGTTGAAATCCTGAAAATAGATAAGAATCGTTCCACCTCCTTCTCCCAAGAAAACATGTAAAGGCAAAGGGAAAAATTCAATAGATTGAAAAAGAACTTTTAGGGAACTCATACTTTTAAAACTGTGCTAAGCTTTCCCTTCTCTCCTCTGCCTGAAACATTCAATCTTTTAAATAGGGGAAAGCATGTAGGCATCTTGGGGAGGAAGGAAGGAGTGGGGAGGGGGAGGGGAGCTGGCGGCCTGAGCAGGGTGAGTGAGACCTAGCCTGGCCTGGGGTCCCAGAGCCAGAGCCGTGGTGAGTGTGTGTAGAAGGGCGGCTGTCCGGGCGGTGGTGGGGATGTCCTGTTAGGGAGTTTAGATCCAAGCAGCATGAAGAAGGGCATCTCCACGATGGGTGCCCTTGTTCGTTAGGATCTGGGGGATGGCGTGAAGCAGCCCAGCACCGATGTCAGAGTTTAGTTGGGTTGAAGAGAACATTCCTGGAGGGGAGGGTATTGGAGTGACATTTCAGAGAAGATGTGAGTGAGGTGGGACACACACCCATTAGAGGATATCAGAAGGCAAGGGTGTGTGGGGAGGTCGACCACACGAGGGCAGCCTGACCCTGCTTCTCACGCCCTGCCTGTAGGGAAGGGGGTCCGGGAGCAGAGACTGCCTAGCGAGGTGGGTCAGAACCCGAGGGCTGGGGAGGCAGCTAAATGGGGCAGCAGAGCCTGGCGTCCTGCAGCTGGAGCCATGCGAGACGTCCGTGGGGAGGAGGAACTGGCTGTGCTGATGGAGGATTAATCATACGTAGATGGTGATTTGAAAAAATATTAATAATTAAATGTACTAATAATTCAATTTATAAAATAAATAAATGCAAGAATAATGAATACCATTGTATTGAAAATTTGCTAAGAAAGTTGCTAAACAAGTAAAATTTAAAAATTATCACGAGAAAAAAATTCTTGTAGCTTCGTATGGTGACAGATGGTAACTTATTGTGGTGATCATTGCGCAATGCATACAAATGTTGAGTCTTTATGATGTACACATGAAACTAATAGAATGTTGTATGTCAATTATACTTCAATTTAAAGAATTCATGAGAGCCACACTTCTCACTGTCAGAGAAAGGAATATAAATTTTTTTTTAAAGAAGCAAGTTAAAATGAACACTGTGGATTTGGATGGGAATTGGAAGTATTGTTAATGCTTGTCTTCAATATAAAGAAATGGTTGAAAATACCTCAGCTGTAAATGTGTATATTTTTTGTATAACTATATATATCTATATATAGATATACACATATACCTATATATATCTATATATAGATATACACATATACCTATATGTACACATATTTATGTGTGTATATATATATACATATGTATATATATATATATATATATATAATGTGTGTGTGTATCCACATTCTCTAGCTCTGTTTGCAGAGAGGGCCTGGTAGCAGATGCACACCAATAGCAATGAGCTTGGCTAATATCCACTTTTATCTTCTAAATAACATTCTCCAACAAAAGAAATTAGAGTTTCTTATAGACAGGGCTGATTTGATTCCAGGGCATGAGGCATGGAAAGAACAAGTAATTCATGGTATGTATATATCTCTTACCAGAAACAAGGAAGTGCTCAAAAAGTGATGGGTCAAGAGAAGGGTGTTCCCACTGGGCAACTCTGAGACAACTGGAGAATTGAATAATTAATAATAGTAAGAAATTGTAACTCACTTGTCAAGACTCTCAAGAGAAGACTCTCATAGAATTCTATCAATGCCTACTATGCAATGAATATGATTTATTGATAGCATATGCTTATAGATGGATATCAATACTTGGCAGTATCAATCTGGGGCAATAGGCATTTTCAAAGATGAAATGTGTAAACTATCATTACAGATCAGCATTAACAGCACTCACAATCAATCCTGAAGATAAGGAATACTAACTTTGAACCAAGTAAAATATTCCTTAAAAAAAATCTCTTTATATTCAGTGCATCTGTGTTTCAAAAAATAATAATTATTATTTTTTAATTTCATTAATAAGAAATTGTGGAAACCTGTTCATATTAGTACAGACAGACCTCATTTTAGTGTGTTTTGTCATATTGCATTTCGCAGACATTGCATTTTTTAGAAATTCTTCAGTTTCTCAGTTCAATTTCAAATTCTTCATGTGCAGCAATATTGCATCAAATAAGTCTACAGGCACCATTTATCCAACAGTATTTGCTCACTTTGTGTCTCTGCATCATGGTTTGGTAATTCGCACAATATTTTAAAGTTTTTATTATTATTATATTTCTTATGGTCATCTGTGATCAGTGATCTCTGATGTTACTATTGTAATTGTTTTGGGGCACCATGAACCACACCCATATAAGACAGTGAACTTAATAAATGTGTGTGTTCTGACTGCACCACTGACCAGTCCTTTGCCGGTCTCTCTCCCTCTTTTCAGGCATCCCTATTTCCTGAGACACAAAAACATTGAAAGTAGGCCAATCAATAACCCTACAATGGCCTCTAAGTGTTCAAGTGAAATGAAGAGTCGTACCACTCTCACGTTAAATCAAAAGCTAGAAATGATTAAGCTTAGTGAGGAAAGCATGTTAAAACAGAGAAAGGCTGAAAGCTAGGCCTCTTGTGTCAAACAGTTAGCCAATTTGTGAATGCAAAGGAAAAGTTCTTGAAGGAAATTAAAAGTGCTCCTCCAGTGAACACAGGAATGATAGGGAAGTGAAACAGGCTTATTGCTGATATGAAGAAAGGTTCAGTGGTCTGGATAGAAGATCAGACCAGCCACAACTTTCCCTTAAGCAAAGCCTAATCCAGAAGAAGGCCCTAACTCTCTTTAATTCTGTGAAGACTGAGAGAGGCAAGGAAGTTTCAGAAGAGAAGTTTGAGGCTAGCAGAGGTTGGTTCATGAGGTTTAATGAAAGAAGTTCTCTCCATACCATAAAGTACTAAGGTGAAACAGCAAAAGCTGATGTAGAAACTGCTGCAAGTTATCCAGAACATCAGGCTAAGATAATCAATGAAGGTGGCTACACTAAACAACAGATTTTCAATGTAGACAAAATACCCTTATATTGGAAGAAGATGCCATCAAGAACTTTCATAGCTAGAGAGAAGTCAGTGCCTAGCTTCAAAGCTTCAAAGGACAGGCTGACTCTCTTGTTAGGGGCTAATGCAGCTGGTGACTTTAAGTTAAAGCCAGTGCTCATTTACCATTCTGAAAATCCTAGGGCCCTTAAGAATTATGCTAAATCTACTCTGTCTGTGTACAGACAGAGTATAAATGGAACAGCAAAACCTGAATGACAGCACATCTGTTTATACAACATGGTTTACTGAATATTTTAAGTCCCTTGTTGAGACCTACTGCTCAGAAGAAAAGATTCCTTTCAAAATATTACTGCTCAGTGACAATGCATCTGGTCACCCAAGAGCTCTGATGGAGATGTACAATGAGATTAATGTTGTTTCCATGCCTGCTAACACAACATCC
The DNA here is from genome assembly GCF_028021215.1 of Eschrichtius robustus. Lineage (NCBI taxonomy): Eukaryota > Metazoa > Chordata > Mammalia > Artiodactyla > Eschrichtiidae > Eschrichtius > Eschrichtius robustus. Next base: position 176,948,813 of record NC_090826.1, read on the forward strand.
GTTCTTCAGCCCATGGATCAAAGAGAAATTTTGACTTTCGAGTCTTATGATTTAAGAAATATATTTTGTAGGGCCATAGCTGCCACAGACAGTGATTCCTATGATGGATCTGAGCAAAGTAAATTGAAAATCTTCTGGAGAGGATTCACCATTCTAGCTGCCATCAAGAACATTCATGATTCACAGGAAGAGGTCAAAATATCAACATTAACACAGTTTGGAAGAAGTTGATCCCAACCCTCATGGGTGACTTTGAGGGTTCAAGACTTCAGTGGAAGAAGTAACTGCAGATGTGGTAGAAATAGCAAGAGAACTAGAATTAGAAGTGAACCCTGAAGATGTGACTGAATTGCTACAATCTCATGATAACACTTGAATGGATGACGAGTTGCTTCTTATGGATGAGCAAAGAAAGTGATTTCTTGAGATGGAAACTACTCCTGATGAAGGTGCTGTGAAGATTGTTGAAATGGCAACAAAGGATTTAGACTATTCCATAAACTTAGTTGCTCAAAGCAGAGGCAGGGTTTGAGAGGATTGACTTCAATTTTGAAAGAAGTTCTACTGTGGATAAATGCTATCAAATGGCGTTGCATGCTACAGAGATATCTCGTCCATGAAAGGTTGTGGCAAACGTCACTGTTGTCTTATTTTAAGAAATTGCCACAGACACCCCAACCTTTAGCAACACCTGATCAGTCAGCAGCCATCAACATCAAGACAAAACTCTCCACCAGCAAAAAGATTATGACTCGCTGAAATCTCAGATGATGGTTAGCATTTTTCAGCAATAAAGTATTCTTAATTAAAGTATGTACACTGTTTTTTTAGACAATGCTATTGCAGACTTCATAGACTACAGTATAGTGTAAACATAACTTTTATATGCACTGGGAAACCAAAAAACTTGTGTGATCTGTTTTATTGAGATATTCTCTTCATTGTGGTCTGGAGCCAAAGTCCCAACATGTCCGAGGTATGTCTGTACCTATGTATTATCCCATTTCTATATCTTAGCCATAAAATATTTGCCAATGTCCATTCTAGGTCAATTACATATTTAAGTAGGCATTAATCATTTTACAATACTGAATGCAATTGTGCAAATACATATTACAGATGTATTTCCCAAACTATAAAATAAAAAAGAGGAATATCTGAAGGTACTGAAGTTTAATCAAATCATTGTCTATCAGCGTGCTCTACTGGAGTTATGATAATTTATCAGTGTTATAATTGATCTATTACAGTTTATGTACCCCTAAAATGATCTTTCATTGAATATCAGGGCATCTTTGAAGATGAAGAAGGAAGAAAGAGGGAGGGGAGTAACCAAATGGGACTAGAGTTGCTGTTGCTCTGTCCGCACCAAAGATTTAAATGAGTCAATCAAAATACCTACTATGTACCTAGCACAAGGATTGTTGTCAGGAGGACTTATCAAGGCCATGCTGTGTGAATGGGTGTTTGAGATGACATCGAGTAATATCAGTTGTACTGAACATGCTGGTCGCTTGTTCCTGACCGTAAAATTAGAGGATTGGTTGCACCATTTCCAATTTTCATTCTCTTCATTATACTTCTGATAATGTAGAACTAACTTGGAATTATTTTCAGACAATTGATAAAATAAACTCATATTGAATTAATTCATGTTAACTAAAATATGTAAATTAAAAAAATTAATTTTCCTAGTTTTTGTATAATTGAGAGATAATATAGAAATATGGACACTCTGTGAACTTTGGACTCAAGTAGACTTTGGGTTTAATTCCTATTGTCCTTAATAAGATCTGTGAGTTTGTCTTTACCTATAAAACTGGGAATAAAAATTCCTTCTTTATATTGTGTGTATGATTATATGGAATAATACATTTAAAAGATCTAGCATCATGACGATGTCGCTCATATCTGACAGGTCATGCCTGACAGTTCTTTTTCTTCATTTTGTGCTTATTTTGGTTGTTTCTAGCACCAGTCTCTTTTGGTTTTTTACTTACTATGCCTTGATTTTTGTAAAACTTATGTCCACCTTACTTCCTCTTTTTAAATTAAGTAGTTTCCCTTTTACGTCTCTTAAAATTTTAGATTTATAGCTGCTCCTCTACATTTGTGATCCATAGAGGATATTTTCTTAAAAGTCAAAGTGTACAATATGAGATGTGAACTCCTGGAAGAAAGCATGTTAATGTTGCCTTTCACCTTAGCCTGATGGGAAAGTTTAAATATGAACAATTCATGATTAAAAATGAGGAGTTAATGACTAAATTGCCTAAGGACAAAGAAAAGGAATTTGATAGATAAGAAATTTACTATGTTTTCAAAAAGAAAGCCCTTGTAATAATTATGCTTATAAAAATACCTTGAATTATATGAATTAAAAAATATTGTATTGCTGTCATTTATATTAAATAGAGTATAAAAGACAGAAAATCAACTTCACTGTCAGTGAAGAGATCCCATGTCCCCCAGGACACATTCCCTAATGTTGAAAAATGGATGGATTGGAGGCCAGAAATAGGGCAAGAAAGAAGTTATCTCTCATAACATAATTTATCAGAATATATGTTAATAGAGGTTTAGAATTATTATTATTAAATAAAGAAGAACAAATTATTACATTTAAAGTTTCTTTTTTTTTTCAAAATTAACTTCCAAAATGTAATAATCAGCAAGAGGAGCAATAATACATGGGTAAGGATTCTTGAATTACACAGATCAAGGGCTGAATTACAGGATATTTTTAAATGGTTGCAAAAAAAGTAATAAGAATAAGCAAAGCAGAAGCAGGAGCAGCAGCAAGCGAGACCATATACAGTCTCTAAAGCCTAAAATATTCACAACCAATTCTTTACAAAAACGTTTGCAGGGGCTTCCCTGGTGGCACAGTGGTTGAGAATCTGCCTGCCAATGCAGGGTACACGGGTTCGAGCCCTGGTCTGGGAAGATCCCACGTGCCGCGGAGCAACTAGGCCCGTGAGCCACAACTACTGAGCCTGCGCATCTGGAGCCCGTGCTCCGCAACAAGAGAGGCCGCGATAATGAGAGGCCCGCGCACCGCGATGAAGAGTGGCCCCCGCTTGCCACAACTAGAGAAAGCCCTCGCACAGAAACGAAGACCCAACAGCCAAAAATAATAAATAAATAAATAAATAAATAGAAGTTTGCAGATCTCTGATATAGGACATATATTTTACGAATAATTATATTAATTTGTTTTTTTAATTTCTGAAGTGATTTTATAAATAAGATCTTATAACTCATTTTCCTTTTGATTAAGTGTGAAAATGGGGAATAATATCTGCTTTACCATATTTAAATGTCATCATTTAAATGACGAGATAATTATCAGATTAAGCTTGGGACAGAAGAGGTAGTTTAAAGGCAAGAATCAAGATGAGGTCACCTCAGGACTATGAATAGTGGAAGTCAAAATTGGGTGAAAGAGGCAGAAAGAAGCCGAGGTTTCATCACTTACTAGATGTCTGGGGCAACAAGTTAGTTACCAAAATTGCACATGCATATACAGACACAATCAGAATCAAACAACCATAGTAAATGGTCATAAATAGTTCTTAAACAAATATCATCATTTTATATATTGCAGTTTAGAAAACATTGAAGCCTATAGTTTATGTTTAGGTTCAATTGAAACCAATGAGGTATATAACTTTCTATAATAAGAAAAAATATAATGATGTTGCATTGATATTAACTCATATATTTACAATTGTTACCTGAATTATCATAAATTTATTGTTGGTATCTAAATTATTGGAGAAATGAATTCTGTGAAGTGAATTGTTTAGCATGAATTATTTGCAAAATAGAAACCAGTAACCTGAGAGTTTGCACTCAGACCCTCTTGGGATGCAGTTTCTCTTAGGAAGAATCTGGTGCCATGAAACACTGAGAATACCGTCTATTCCTATGGACGTTCCAATGCAACAATAACAACATACATAATATCTACTGAATGTTCCTTATGTGCTAAGCCACTTGTAAAAATTATACATAGATTATCCAAGAGCTTTATATACATCATAACTGGTCAAACAGAAAATAGTTTTAACTATTACAAGAGACAGACCATGCTTGCAGAAAATGTTAGATGGGAAGATAACTTTAACAATACAAGCAACACATCCAAAAGACTATTTGTTAGCGTTCTAATGTTGGCCAGTGCTTATGGTGGAGAGTAGTTAGCCTTAAAGCTATTTTATTTTCCGTGGGTAATATTAAATGGAGATTTTCTTTTGGACCACTTTCTCTTAAAAGTATTGTGACAAATGAGCTTTCAAAGAGTGAATTACTGTTAACTTGTTGGCATCTCTTTCCCAAACTATGTCGTTCAAATTTGTTCTGAGGCCCTTATGCCAATGGCAACTCTGAAAGAAGTTTTACAAATATAAGTACTTGTGCCGGGTATTACAGTAATGTCTGCTAGAAATAGTTTTTCTCCAAAGAATTGGAAAATGTTGATAAAACATAAATATTTCAGATTTAGGAAAGATTAATTTCAATCATATTTTAGTATAAATAGATACTTCTAAGGTTAACTCATTGTAAATATACTTCTCCATTGACATTTTTCCTGGAGTCAAATATATTTCATAACATCATAAATCCATAGGAAGTTTTATATGATTGCCTGTATTCTTATATCAAACAGGAGGAATATATTATTATCGAAGTACTACTCAATACAGTGCACTTAAATAGTCATTGGTCTGCAGAACCATGGCATTTGTAGTCTGGTAGTGCAGAAAATTCATCATGAGTGTCCTCAGAGAGACTCAGGCCTTTTTGACCTACTTCACAAGCAAATGAAATACTTTCTTTGCTCACTCCTGTGGTGAAAAGTCAGACAAAAGTTAAAATAAGGGCATGGTTTGGAAAAGCTATGAATAAATTAGCTGTCGGTGCCGGTTAGTGTTGCCATCTGTCAGGTCCAAAACCCACCCTTCTGAACTTTGTTTTGTGATGTTGGGGTTCAGGCTCTGCCTCACTGTGTTTCCCATGTGTCCGTGAGGTGCGTGTGCAAGGGCCCATCTAGAGAAGTGTTCTGGAAATCTGGGAGAAGGAGGAAAATATCTTGACCTTTCCTTGGTGTCCTCTGGTCCCACCTGCATGAATTCAGCAAAAGCCTGTTGTCCTGGCAGAGGTGTTTAGGTCCAGGACCCAGTTTTTTTGTTTTTCTCTGTGTTCCCATAACCAGCTGTAATGTGTTCCCTTAGGGCTGGAAGCACCAGCCCGTAATGCTTTCTTCTCAAGGGTCCCAGTAACTGCAGCTCCCTCCTCCCTGCTGAGGTCCTGGCACCCACTGGCAGCCTTCCCACTTCAGAGATTTTAGTTTCACCTCCACAAAAAACTCTCCTCCAAACTTCTAGGTTCTAATGATCCAAATTCTTCCCTGTGTTTGCCGAATAATTTCTAGAATTACTATCCATGTGTTACCCCAGAATCCTGATTTGGCTTTGCAGTTGTTGACTCACAACCGGTAATGAGTTCTTTGTATTAATTTCTGTTTGTAAAAATAAATGATGTAGCTTCTGCTTTCCTTACTGAATCATGACTTAAACCATCTTTAATTAAAAACTTGACTTTTCTTATTAAAGTCAAAGGAATCTTTTTTAATGCTAAATAAGAATTAAAACAGAAGAAAAAATATCTTATTTTTCTTAGCCCCTATTCCCCTATATACTGTAACAGATTTAAAATGATGAATAAGTATAAAAAAAGAAAAGAGTGACCCAAGGATGCACTTTTCACCTGCCTGTTTCTCAGTCCCGAATGTATGTTTGTGTTAAATTGTTATATATTAATATTCTGCCTTATAAGACAAATTATTTATGAAGATACTGATTAGCAATAGTCAAATGCTAAGCAACCATTATGCAATGGTGCATGGAATACCTTACCTTTATGTATAGGAAGACAGAAAAAAAAGAAAATGAATCCAAGCAAAAAATACAATGAGAGTTAAGATGTTCTATTTAGCGGTGACATGTATATGATATAGACATGTAAGAAACAAAAAATTACAAAGAAAAAAATTCAGTAAGTCACAATATATATAAAACAAATATTTGTCCATCTCTCCACTTGGTTTAGGAAAATAACAGAAAATTTTGAGGTATTTTTCTCTAAATTACTTGTCAAGGTGACTAGTGCTGGGACTGTAAGGTCTTTATATAGCAAGTCATGTGGGTAGAGGTTTTTGATCTCCCAAAGACGATGGCTAAAGACTGGTACTGCTCTTTCATGCTTTGCTGAACTAGTAATTTTCAGGGAAATAATTGTTCAGACAAGTCTTGTTATAAGGAAAATAAATTCCAGCACATATTTCTTCCATCAATGTGGCTTCAGATAAATACCATATCTTTAATAGAAAAGGATGGGAGAGGGTAAAGAATTTGCCATATTTCTTATTTTTGATGATTATACTCCTATGCTTTGTGACTGTGGACAAAAATTCCATTTGATCAGTCTTATACAAATTGGAAAGCAAATTAGGTATCTGAGCAGTAGTTTAGAGTCTAAGTGACCTTTTTGTAATTCAGACCTATGTTTATTTATCACAACAACTATAAATTTATTTCTATTTGAAGTTATTAAAGGTTAAAAAATAACACAAACATGAGTTAATAAGTTGTTGCCAAAATTAACCAATCAATCAACCAATTAATCAAGTTACTCTCTTTATATTTTCCATCATATTTTCAGATGAAAAAAAATGGTCTTTCTACTTCAGATGAAAATTTAATATCAAAAGAGTTTACTGTTGGATTATTTATTTGCATTTTGTTTAAGAATTTAACTTTGCATAGTCTTTAAAGTAGTATTCACTGTTGACAAAAGGATAATTAAATTTGTGATCTTCTCTTTGAACTTGATGTTTAGATGAGAATCATGAAGTTAATGACTAAGAGTGAGCAACTGTGATTTAGGGGAAATTCATCAAAAACATTCCCTATCTACTTCAGATGAAGAAAGATTGTCTAAAAATGTATGCACCAACTAGCTAATCCAGCCTAAAGCATAAAAAGCAAGAAAAAGGTACAAAGTCTTATCAATCACTTTCTCTGATTGAGAAAAACCATAAATTTTCATAAAGGTTAAATATAAATAATTATAATTTATTTAGTAATATTTTAAAATATAAATGTTTGAAAATAAAAGTTAACAATTTTTCTATTTTATTTTAATTTCAAATTTTCTCATTGGTTTTCAGAAAAAACCTTAACTATTTCTCCCTGAAACTTCAAACATGTTCTTAGTTCACAAATTCCTCTCAGTCTTTGGTTTTTGACTATAAGTTTGCATAAAAGGTACATACCATACTTGGATATAAGGTATAAAGTTTTAATATGCTGCCTAGACATACTAACTTAGATCACTGTTTAATCCAAGTCCCCTTTATCCTTTTGTGGGAGAGATAGAGCCCCAACAAGTGATTGCCTTCCTTTGACTTTGCTCCATTTGGCTTAAATTCCCAGTTGAAGGATGCTAGGAACTAGTCCCTTCTAGTAGACCCCACTGACAACCCTACTAACAGTTTCTACTGCAAACTGGGCATGTAACAATAGTCTAAAACCGACAGTCTTACTTGTTCATTAACCTAACTGGCTCTTTATTTTTGTCTCTCTCTGAACAAAATGATCAATCTTTCACATAGGGGTTCTGGATACTGTCATCTGCCCTGCTTTTTCTAATGACCCAGCTGAAATTCCTTATTAGTTACGTGATAGAAACAGAAAGAGGGAATATGCCTTGGATGGTTTCTTTCTGTTTTGTTAGTTTTCTTCAAATTAAGGGCTCTAACTGGAACCAAGGGTCTAGGATTCTAGCTATTCTATTAACTACAAGCTCGATAAGGAAAAACCGAATAACTGCTCCTGGTCTCTGGCTCTTCATCTTTTAATTAAAGGCATTTGGATTAAATTTTCTCAATTTTCTTGGAATTCTAACATCGACTGAAAGTAGCTCTTTGTAAAAATGAATCGTATTTAATTGAAATAAACTTTGAATGGCCAGCGTTCCTGCTTTTTCTTTTTTTTTTTCTTGTTATCTCTTTAATCTTTACCTTTTTATTTAAGGGGAGTAAACAATTTGAGCAGAGCAGTTTTTCAACAGGCATACGCATTGAAGATATTAGCATATTTATCTGTTTTCTGACACTATGTTGGTGATAGTTGCACTATTGGACTAGTGTGAATTTAAGGTCTAGAAAAGCAACATCGGAATCTAGGTGTTGAGAATTTCAGTTTAGAGGGAGTATGTTGATTACATGATTTGAAGAGTATAAAGACTAGATGGTATACACACGAGCGGACAATTGTAGCAATAACCTTCAGTGGGTGAGGAGACTCTGGACTGAGATGGGGAATGAAACTGATCATAGGATAATGAAACTAAGATATGGGAGTGAAGTAGAGAGAAGCAGCAATGCAAAATCTAATAGGATTTTCAACTTGAAGTGGCAAATGGCAGAAACGCAGAATTGTTAAGGGAACTGTTTTGAAAGAAAAAAAAGTAATAATGTGGCCGTTGGTATATGCTGAGATGAGGATGAGGAAACCAGATGAGATAGCTGGGTTTAGAAATGGAATTTAGACTTGTGTATGTGTAGATGGCAGGCACTTGCCACTCCCTAATTTCCTGCTAGATTTCCTTATATGCTCAATTTTTTAAAAGATAATGATTGGAAATTTAAGAAATGAGATGCTTTGTTTTTACGGTGTAGATATTAACAATATAAGTGATATTTAGAAAAATTAATTCCAAAAGATTAGGAAAATATTTAAGAAACTTTTTAGACCAGTTCTATACCTTATGCCATTCATAGCTGGATCCCATTTACACTTTTAAGCTTCACTTGAAAATAACTACATGCCACATAATTTCAAATGGCCTTTCTCATCACAGTATGGTTATTTTTAAATAATTTTAAATATTTTTAAAATTCAATTTGCATTAGCATAATTCTAACTGACATTTAAACTGTTGGGCTTTACATTTCTCACCGAGTGTTAATTTTATCTGGAAATGATAAAGAGTATTTCACCGTTAAGGCAATGATCAGATATGGAAATAAATTTAATTAAATTTCAAAACAAAATACCAACCAGATATCAAGATAATTAAATTGAAGTGTGATGGGCTTGAATTTGAGGTATCAGTTATTTAAAATGCTTTGAGGGACTTCCCTGGTGGCGCAGTGGTTAAGAATCTGCCTGCCAATGCAGGGGACATGGGTTCGAGCTCTGATCTTGGAAGATCCCATATGCCCCGGAGCAACTAAGTCCATGCACCACAACTACTGAGCCTGCGCTCTAGAACCTGTGAGCCACAACTACTGAGCCCACGTGACACAACTACTGAAGCCGTCGCGCCTAGAGCCCGTGCTCTGCAACGAGAAGCCACCGCAATGAGAAGCCCACGCACCGCATTGAAGAGTAGCCCCCACTCGCCACAACTAGAGAAAGCCCACGTGCAGCAATGAAGACCTAATGCAGCCAAAAATAAATAAATAAATAAATAAATTTAAAATGCTTTGAATAGTCAACTAAACTCAAATTTGCATATATATATATGTATATATATATATATATGTGTGTGTGTATATTTATATACATATATAGGTATATGTTTTTTTCATGAGAAGTCCAGTCAGTAAAATGTGCAATATACACAGACATATCAAATCAAAATTAGGTATACATAGTCAAGCTAATCTGAGATTTTCTAATAAAATCAATTAGGCTAGTCAATCAAAAAAATTAACTTGATTTGTAATCTGGATACGTATGAAATCTGAAAAAATATAATATTATACCATATAGTATTTGGATTTAAATGAGAAAAATAGATCAATTGATGTGTTAATTTTTAAAGATTTTGAAATAGGGATGAATGAATTTAACAATGTAAGGCACTATCAATGCACTTTTTTTCCCAAACAATGTGAGTAACAAATGAACTTTTTAATTATAACTCATGATAAAAATAATTCATATTACAAAACCCTTTGTGTTGTGATCCAACTTTCTGTGTGTCACCAACTTGTTCTGCTGTGCTACTCAGTAAGGAATTAAAAAAAAAAAAAAGACAAAAAAGAAAAAGAAAATTGGAACAATCCTGAAAAGAAGGCAATATTCTACTCTGTGTACATATTTATCATTGAAATCTCTTCTTTTGCATATTGTCTGTCAATAGTATTTACATTGACTTCTCTTATTGATTTATATGAATTTTTGTATATATCCTTTTCTCAGATATGGAAAATTTTTTATTCTGTTTTAATTTGCTTTCAATTCTATTCATGGAGTGTTGGTTTGTTTCATATGCATGCCTTTAAAAATGTTTATTTACTCAAATTCATAAGTTTTTCTTTTGGGGCTTACTTTTGAAATTTTTTCAAAAGCCTACTTTAAATCTTAAAGTATATAAATATAATTAACATTTTATTCTAGTAATTTAACTTCGTATTTAAATATGTACTTTGTGTTATTTCTTTTGGTGCACAATGGATGAGATCCATAAAGCCAGCTATCCATCCGCAGTCCATGTCTCTTACCCTCTATTTCCTGCCAGGAATTTTGACCTATAGCCACGTTTTGCAGCTATGTTGAATTATGTGACTACTCCTTTTCAGTGGAATACAAGTCAAAGTACTGCATCATTTTTGCAAGCCACAGTATTGGGGGTTTTGCTTTCTCTCTCTCTTCTCTATTTATTTGCTGGTATAGAACACTTCAAAGTCCTTGTGTGTAGTAGAGGTTAGAGTAGAGCCAGGAAGAAAGCTGCTCTCTGATGAGGAAATATCGTATGGGCTATTACATAGGTCATTATACTTTTATTGTATGTTTATTATAGCAGTTAGCAAAGCTGATAATGAGATTAATTAAAAATAAGGTTAGCTTTGTATTTTTTCCAAACAATGAATCACTTGTTTCAATATCGTTTATTGAATTATTCATCCATCCACTTAAGTAATAACGAGGTTATCATTTTTTCAATCAATTAGCCACTTGTTACATTGCAATAATTGAATGATTCATCTATCCCTTCTTTTGAAATATCACCTTTCTACATAATAAATTTTCTTTCATGATAGAATTTATTTCATTAAATTTTTATGTTTTATTTGTCCATCAGTTTCTCTGTCAGATACACACTACATTTAGCACCATGCTTACTTAATAGCTTTTAATATTTGTTAGGAAAAGTCTGCTTTAACAATTAATTTTTTCTGGGCTGTTCTTATTCCTCTATCCTTCCAAATGATTTAAGAATTTTTAGCAATTAAAAAGGACATGGGGAGGGGGAAGGGTAAGCAGGGATGAAGTGAGAGAGTGGCATGGACACACATACACTACCAAATGTAAACTAGATAGCTGGTGGAAAGCAGCCGCATAGCACAGGGAGACCAGCTCGGTGCTTTGTGTCCACCTAGAGGGGTGGGATAGGGAGGGTGGGAGGGAGACGCAAGAGGGAGGGGATATGAGGATATATGTATACATATAGCTGATTCACTTTGTTATACAGCAGAAACTAACACAACATTGTAAAGCAATTATACTCCAATAAAGATGTTAAAAAAAATAGTATGTCAGTTGAAATTGTGTTTAATTTATAACTTAATTGGATGGAAATTTTTTTTCTTTCAAATATTGTATTTCTTTCCAGGAACATATTATGTTTCCCATTTATTTGGGTCTCCTTTTAATTTACTTAGTGGCACACACTCATTTGTAAAAACTTTGCAAAACAATTGCAGATGAAAACCCTTAGGTTTAGAAAGAACACAGAGAGTAATATTAATGGCAGAGTAAGAACAAACTTGTTTTTCATTAGAGTCTTTTTTGAAATTAATACAACTGAACAAAGAACATCAAGGTGTCATGTGTCTGTTGGGGACATGGTGTCATCACAAGTGCACACTTCTGTGCATTGTGGAAGAAAACTGGAAGTAATTCCTGGATCAGTGTGGGTAATCGATCTCAATGTCTTCCACATGGGCAGAGAACCAATACACCGTATATTTCCGTATTGCTGGTAATATTATTCAGTGACTTTTATCATAACGAAATGTGTGGGTATAAAGTATTAGAATCCTTGATTTTAATTATACTAACTCACAGTACTCTATCCAAAAGTATCTTCCTTGACTTTTCTTTCCTTTCCAATATTAAAAGTTGCATTCCTTTCAACTCATTCCATATATATTCTCAAATTTTATGTATCAAATATTGGCCTAAAATATTTAAGAATGTGAAATGTTTCCACCTTCATTATTTTTATAATTTAGGCTTAATAATTTTAGTTACATGTTCTCCACTGATAACTAGAGTATGTTCTCTTTTTAGTTATTAAATGTAGAACCATAATCTTATTACTGGTAAAGAGAAAAATGATTCTAGTAAAGAAAATTTTATTCTCTTCCTCCTGAGCACACAGGAATCTAGTTTCCCAGTTTCCCTTGCAGGTTAGAGCTCTCTGTCTGGGTCAAAACAATCCAAGATGGGCTGAGATGATGTACCTCATTTCTAGGTGTGGTATGAAGAGAATATAGAAGCCATCCATGCCTTCTGTTCCTCTGCCATATGATCATGAATGCCATTGGTTCAAGATGCCATGGGTGCAAAATGGAGGAAGGTAGCCTTCCCCTCATCACATTTTTGTAAACAAAAGTAAACCCTAATTTTAGCAAAAAATATATTTTGGAGCATATCTTTCTTTGCTATGCTTAGAGCTGCCGACAGTCTCAGACTGCTGATTCACATACAAAGCCTCCTGTGTTCAGAAAAGTCCAAATTATCTACTTTACTATTTTTGCCCCCTTTTCTTTTTTATTATTTATTTATTTGAAGTTTATTTATTTTTAAAATTTTTATGCAATATTTAAAGGTTATTTTTTATTTACAGTTACTACAAAATATTGGCTATATTCCCCGTGTTACAGTACATCCCTGAGCCTATCTTACACCCAATAGTTTGTACCTCCCACTCTCCCACCCCTCCATTGCCCCTCCCCCCTCCCTACTGGTAACCACTAGTTTGTTCTCTGTATCTGTGAGTCTGCTTCATTTTTGTTATATTCACTAGTCTGCTGTACTTTTTAGATTCCATGTACTATATTTTAAACTCATTTGACACACTTTTAAAATATTTTATGTACAAAAATGTTTGCAACTTCATCATTTGGAAACACTGACTTACCTAAGGTTTAAAAATATCTTTCATGTACAAACTCTAATATTTTTAAAATAACATTTTCCATCTCTAATAGAGGTCTACCTTGAACTGTGTTATCAGAAGATTTCTCTTAGGACAAGTGATGCATAAAGTGCACTTTAGGAATGTGTTTTTGCATCAATATTTCCTCTCATCAATTATGTGTTCTGCTCCTCTAAGTTTAGCTCTGAACTGACATAGAAATATTTCTTTTTAGATAACTGCCCTGGTGATAACTTTCACCAGTAGTTTTTAATGAAAATCTTCATAAAGATGAAGTCTTGCCATATTTAGCCAAAAATTCTATAGCCTCAATTTTGGGCAGCATAAACTAAGGTACATTTATTTTGTTAATAGAATTACTCATCAAAAGTTTCTGATTTTTTTTTTTTCTGATTTATTTTTGAATGTTAAATATTCTGAAATATTTCATTTATGCTCAGTTTTCTTTAGAGTAATTTATGGGAAGAAGCTCAAGACATAATTTTGTTAATAGTTTGGTTCCCAGAGGGTAGGTTCTTGTCTCCTCGCAGAAAGAATTCCAAGACAGTCAAGAAAGTAAAGTGAAGATTTATTTAGGAGATGGTAAGCTGTCCTGTATAATACATAGTCCAGCCAAAAATATTCCTCGGTTTTGGTTTTCAGGGAGAGTAAGGGTCGCCTCCAAGGCTGAGAGAAAATCCCTTCCCAGTAATGGCCTGGGGAATTCAGGCATGACGAGAAACTTGTGAGTTATAAGGGTCTTTCCCCCGGTACAAATTAGAGGGGTGGTGAAATGTTTTAGCTTTGGTCTCCTTCCGCCCCAACAATAGAGCAGGTTTCGGGGGCAAGGGGCCCAAGATGAGAAGTTAGGACAGAGTAAGTGGCTCCCGTATCCACTAAAAACTGGACAAGCTTACCTGCCAATGGTCACCCGTGGTTCCTCCTGTGTGATGGTGACTATCTTCTCGGGAGCCTTGGGAGGTCCTGGGTCCAGTCAATCAACCACTGCCATGACTGGCGTGGGGGAACTTCCTCGTTCCCTTCAGAGCTGGGGACATTCCCTCCTCCAGTGGCCCATCTTCTTGCAGAGTGGGCATGGCGTTTTGTGTGTAGACTGGGACCTGTTTCCTGGGCTTTCCTTGTTCCAGTGTTTAGGGGTCCCACAGCTAAAACAGGCTCCCTTTCTTGGCAGAGGTCTTCTGGGAATACTTTTGGGGTGACCAGGAGGTGGGTTAGGTCTTGTCAGGACGGCTGCCAAAAGCCTTAAGTCACGCTGTTCCTTTTTTTCCTCCTCAGCGTGGTCTCTATTGTTAAAGACACTGAAGGCCTTGTCATTAAGAAGGTTGAGAGGGGTTTTGGTCTCCATGGCAAGCTTTTGAAGCTTCAGACAATGTCAGGGCCGACTGGCTAATGAAGTGGGTTGCAAATACAATGTTTCCTTGGAAAGTGTTTGCGTCTACATTCGTATATTTTCTGAGGGCATCTATCCATCAGGCCTGAAATAGGGCTGGATTTTTATCTTGGCCTTTGGTGATGTTTTTAACCTTGTCATAGTTAATAGGTTAATTATGCATCATTTCACCCCTTCAATGAGGCAGAGGATCATGTGATCCCTTTTAGTGATAACTGGCTGACCTGGCTGATAGTCCCAGCTGGGATCCATTAGAGGCATTGCAGTCATGCCCACAGGGTTTTGGTGAGGTTGGGTGACATGTAATCGATCAGCATATGTTTGAGCCTGTGCCGAAATACGGGTCTTTTCCTCAGTGGTGTAACAGTGGGAAAGGACATTTAGCTTCTTCCAGGTAAGGTCAAAGGAGAGAGTCCGTCCTTGGAATTCTCCAGTGAACCAGCTAGGGAACCCTGAGAATCTACCTAAGTGGCACAGGTTGAGGTCGGACAAAGAAAAAGGGGTGTGGACTCTGGTTATTCCCTGAGGCCCTCCTACTACTTCCTGAAGGAGGAAAAGAAGCTCTGGCTGAACTTCTGGTACAAAAGGGTAAAGAGGCTTATAGGGTGGGGGAGGGGCTGAAGATGGTGAAAGAGTGCTGGGAACTGGGTCTTCTGTCTGGGGCTTACGCTCCTCCAGGGATGCCTCTAGAGAGGGCTTTTGTGTAGCCTGAATGGGTCCCAGCTGGCAAGGTTCCCTAACATAGGACTTGAATAGCTCCGGGTTCTCTCTTAGGGCCATGAAAGCCTGGACATAAGGAACTTTGGTTCACTTTCCCTGCCTTTTGCAAAAGATGTCTAACTGTAGCATGCTATTATAGTTGAGGCTTCCATTTTCTGACCAGGGCCTCATCGTACTCAAGCTTATACTGGGGCCAGGCTATGTCACAGAAGAAAAGGAACTTTGTTCGTTTTAAAGAATCTAGAGAAAGCTTGTCTCAGTGACTCGGAATGCGCCCGAGGGGTGAGTCCTTGGGGATGGAGGAGGTGTGTCCCATTGCTCCTGTAGCAGAGAGGAGCGCCAGTGTGAGGAGGTCCCATGGGGGCTCCCCAAGACAGGACTGCTTCCGGGCACCCCATCCACCTAGTCTCCTCCACCCTAGCTACTAGGGAGGCTAGCTACTCCCCCACGTGACGGTCCTGCTGGCCTCAGCTAGGGGCCTGTGTCCTATCCTGACATCCAAAGTCCCCGGGATGAGTCACTCTCCTGAAGGCTTCTCTGTAGATTCTATGGCCAATGATTAATCCCTGTGTTCCCGGGTATGTTCCCGTGCAACAGACATCCTCATATTCCAGGACCTATTTAGGTCCCAGCTTCTTTGTCTAAAAGAGTGGTAAGTTTCTGAATATGGGCCATTAAGGGAGGTGGTTTGTGAAAAAGCCTCTTTCTCCTTCCCTTTTGTACGTGGTGCCCCCCGGCCTCGGTGCTGCCCCTTCCCACACGGGCTCCATCCAGCGGGTGGTGGGGGCCGGTGTAGGGGGTGGTATGGCGGCCGAGGTGGAGGCGCGGTGTCTGCACTTAGGGGGACGGAGGGCCCAGTGGCCTTGCAAGGACACTCCCAATCGCGTGACCCCTGGTGGGGAGGCAAGCACTGCCAATGCAGGTTGACGCCCCAGCGTGAGTCCCTGGGGCGTGGCCATGTGCACGCCCCACCCTAACAGGGCGAGGCCGGTCGGGGGTGGGGACTCCTGGTGGACTGCGGAAGGGGCAGGCTGAACGCTGGGTGCTGAAGATGGCGGCGCAGATGTGGTCCCACCACCATGGGTCCCAACCGCCCTGTGCGGGACCCTCTCCCTCCCCAAGACGCGGGGGGTACAGTGCACATACCACCTACGGCGCCACAAGGCAACTCCTGATGGGACCGCAGTGGCCGCAACCATGGCTGACCTCTCTCTATGTAAGTCTGCATTTTCCATTTCCACACAATTGGACCTGGTGACAGTTCATTAAATGGTGGCTAGGGCAAACCCAGAGGGCAAGGCTCCTATGGTTTGGGTCCCCAGGTGCCTGTGAGAATGGCTGGAAACGTTCCCTGATGTGCCCTGCGTGTATGTATCAGTGAGAAGTGGAAGACCTGGCTGCCAGGTTGGAAAAATGCCTGGCAGGTTTCTTTTTTCCCATTTCCAGCTGAGTAAGGCACGAAAGTAAGAGTGAGATAGGACCCAGGAAGCGTAAGAGAAGGAGGGTAGCGGGAAGTCAGGCGGGGCCTCTCAAGCGCCAGGGAGGCCTGAGGCTGAGGCTTACCGGATTCTCCTGACTGTTGCTTCGCCAAAGGTGTTCCCGGAGGGTAGGCTTCTGTCTCGTGGCAGAAAGAATTCAGAGAGGATACAGGGAGGGCAAGAAGGCCGGTGAAAATTTATTTAAGTGATAGTCTCAGGTGAGTAACTGCCCTGAGTTTCTTTGGCAAGCGGGTTATGTGGGGTGTAGAAGTGAAGGAGTGGAAGGGCTTGGGGGATCATATTTCCTGATTTTCATCTCAGCTCCGCCTTGCCGAGGGGAGGAGGATTTTTGCCCTTATTTAGTCTTGATCAGAAGTGTCATAGCATTGGTGCATGATGGGAACTCCTTATCTGCGAGGCTAATTTTATTGTAATGAGAACTTAATGAGCAACAGGTTACATTTGGACCCCGGAGATTCTGCCTTTTCCCACCTTTCTTTGTCTGCCTCCAGGACACTTAAGGTCCCAAAATGTGTGGTTTCCTTTGACTCTGGAGGTTCCTGCTTTTCTTTGTCTGCCCAACGAACTCCACCCTCCACGCAGTTTAGAAGTTGTATGGTTTCCTGCCATCTGGCCCATGCCCCCCTTTCTCTGCTCGTATCTAGCTACCTGCCTGCTTTAACAGTTTTATGGAATTATAATGATCATGTAAAATATTTAAAATATAAAATGTCAAAATATGGGCAATCTGTTTTTCCAACAACATTTGGTTTTTGTTTAAATATTTCTCTAGAGGAAATGAAGTTGCTTGGTAATTATCTTTGCTCTCGTTAAAACACAAAATTTCATCAGGAAGTTTATATTTTATCTAAAATGTTCTTAATTGTTTACATTTGACTGTGAAATGCCAGCTGAGGGTTTATAGACATTTTCGTAGATCTATGAATTTTTAGTTTTTGTATTAAGTTGAAAAATTATCAGCCATTATAACTTTCTATATTTGCAATCCAGTCATTCTCTTATTTAGTTCTGGGATTACATGTATATTAGACCATTAAATAATACACCATAGGTCTACAATGCTCAGATCAACTTTTTTTCTAATTTTTTTAGTGATTTTTCTTTTCGTGCTTCAGAATCTATTGCTCTGCATTCTATTACTGATCTTTTCTTCTTTCTGCAATATCGTTAAACCCATCCATTAAATGATTTATTTTGGATATTAAAATTCCTTTTCTAAAATTTTCTTTTCTTTATTGTTGCTTCCATTTCCCTTGTAAAATTCTCTATAAGTTCACTTGTTATGTATGTATTTTACTCTAAATCCTTAAACATATGTATAGTAGGTGATTTAATGTCCTTGCCCAGGAATTCCAGCATCTCTGTCATCCTTGGGCCTGTTTCTACTGGCTATTTCTCCCTATCTATTTTTCTCTCATTTTATTTTGCCAATTAATGTTCCTGTTTTGTGTGTCTTAAAATTTTTTATTTATTTTATATAGCTAAGCACATATAACCTATTATGTTAGTGTTCTCAAGATAAACAGTAACTCGTCCTCAAGTAAGAGGACCTGACAACATCATTTGTCACACACAGTTCATCCTAAATTTACCTGGTAATTGGGGTGAACATCTGTGTTAGCTGACTGGCTTTATCCAAGGAGAAACAAACTTCCATCTTTACGACAGGAGGTCATTTTGCAACTTGGAGAAAAACACCCACAAAGTTAGGTTGCTAGCCTCCCACAAAAACTGGGAGAGGGGATGCTAGCTCCCTTGGTGTTTACATTTCAAAGAGATGGCTCTCAGGTCCTTGAGAAAGAGAGTCCTGGGCCAAAAAGCAAACGTAAGCCCTATCTAGTCTTAGGATTTCTATACATCTCGAAGAGATATTTTTAAAAAAGAATTTTTTAAAATACAAAGCTACTTTGGAAAAGAATTTACCTCAGAAAAGGTAAATGCTCTGAGACAAAAAGGGTAGGAAAATCTCTTCCCTTATTTTCAAGAGGAAGCATTGTCTTTTATTTTGAATTTGAATTTCTCTTTGTACCTTTAAATGAAAAAAAAAAATGTACTATTTAAATGTGTAGGTGAACATTTAAAATATGACTGAACTGTCATATTAGGTCAGTAGGAAAGGCTACATGATTCAACAAATGGAATCTAAAAAATGGTTATCCATGTGGAAAAGTAAAATTGGGCATGTAGAATCTCTTCACGGAAAGAATACCAAATAGTCATTAAACATATGAAAATACACTCAATTAGCTGGTTGATTTTAAGTTTATTTCCATATCATTTCTCCCATTAAGAGTTGGAGTCTATTTCCCCTCCGCTTGAATCTGGGCTGGTCCTGTGATGTGATTTATCAAAATTATGCAGCACAACTGTCATCGTGTGACCTTAAGTCCAGGCCTCGCTGCTTCCATTTCACGTTTTTGGTAGCCAGTTGTCTGAATACACAGATGGAGGGAGAGATCACATGGAAAAAGAGAAGAATTAGAGGTTAGGAGACCACAAAGGGAGAAAGGGAAGGTCATCCCAGCCCAAAGATCCCATCCACCTTGCTGAGACACCGACATGTTAGTGAGACGTTTTTGGATACTCCGTCTTAATTAGAGTCATTTTTATACTTTCTTCATTTTCTGGTTTTGTATTTTTAGTTATACAAAATATAACTAAAAATACAGTAAACATGCTTAAATCTTAATGTAGAGTCAGATTATTCCCCATGATTCCTGCACCTACATCAAGGTGCAGATTGCCTGCCCTCCAACAGCCTCCCTGGTGCCATATCCCAGTCCCTAAGTTACACCTGGTACAAAGTTAAACACCAGCTGTCCTATGAAGGATGCCCTTTTACCTGAACTGTATTTCTTCCTCTTTCTAGATTAATTTTCTTTTGATAGAGCACATACTCCAATAGCCTCCTTAAAATGGATTATAGAAAGTAAAATAAGATCTTGAGTAGCTTCAATGTCATTTATATTCATACTTGATTTTCAATTTGAGTATAGAAATTAAAATTATATATTTTTCTTTTCTTCAAACATTGATGGCGTTACTTCACTGACTTACAGGTAAAGTCACATGCCATTTGGGTTTCTGAACATTTGCTTATGAGACTTTCTTCTTCCCTTCCAGATGCTATGGTTATGGCTCTCTTTCCCAGTGTTCTGAATTTTGACAATAATGTGCCTTGGTGAGAATTTCTTTTCATCCATTGTTCTAGGCATTGTGTAGGGCTCTCAACTTGGCGTTTCAAGTTTATCAGTTCTATGAACTGTTCTGGAGGAAATATTTAATAATTTACTTCTCAATTTTGTCTTTTATCACTATCTGGCACAATAAAAGTTCAGATATTGAAATTTCCTGAAATTATTTCCTTATTTCATATCTAAATTCTCCTTTATTCAGTCTTTTTGCCTGTAATAGCATCTGGGAATAATCCTTAACTTCATTTTTGCCTTTGGAACTTTCATTTCTGAGATCTTTATCTATCTTTTTCTGTATGTATGTCTATATTTCCAAAGTATCTTTATTTGTTGTTTCTTATTAAAGATTATTTTTGCCCATGTATAAAAACCCTCTCTGAGGCTATTACTCACAGATGTGTGGGTGTGTTGTATTTTCTCCCTGCTGTCCCTCTTGTTTCTTCTGGTTTCTATGAATTGCTTTTTTCCTCCTAATGGTCATTTAGTTTCTGTTTTCTGGTGATTAACTATCCTCAAATATCTGATATGTCTTAGCTATCCAATCATATGTAGTTGTGGGGGATAAAAAGCTGAATGACTGTTCTCTGGTTCTGTTTAAAACATACCAACTAATGAGCTTCCATCTACACTGACGTGTCTGGTCTATGTACTTGGGCAACATTACGTAAGAAGATCTATTCATTTCTGGTACTCACTCTTCTCATGGAGGAATTCTCCAGTGCCCTACTTTGGGAGGTTGAAGTCTAGTTGTCATGTTTGTCAGAGCCAATTAGAGATGGAAAGGGTTGCTCTTGGTTCAGGATAGTGCATTTCACTTAACTAACATTCCTTTTTCAGTATGAACCCGCTCATTTTGCTGATATCAGGGCTCCCAGGCTCCCTGGTTGGTGCAGACCCTCCAGAGGATAGATAAATCAAGGCTAATGCCACAGCAGAATAAAGGCACTTGCTTTCATTTGTGCTGAGGGGGAAGAAACCTAAAAATCTAAGAACATTTAAAATTACTTTCAAATATTATTTTGGTTTGTAGACCTATATTCAGCTTCTACTTTCAGAGGTAGTTGGTTCCTTCAGGGGCTGAGCTGCTTCAGCCTAACCCACGAGAGGAGTAAAGAGCCTTTTCATCAACAACACCTAGTCCGTTTTCTTTCTGTCTTTCAAATTTTGCTGCTGCCATTCGCTCTTCCATTTCCATTGTCTGTATGTATGTGTTCATTAAATATTCCTTTGTAATTACAGTGGGGCACTGTGAGAGGCAGATTGTGTAACTTCGTGTTTTATCTTTTGTGTTTACTAGAAGGATTTACACGAACTCCTTCAAAAAAATTGTTAGGAAAGTAAAGCAAAAGAGACTGCAGTTGTTGGAAATGCACTTAGGCCCCAGTGAACTACCTTTTAATGTGTGTACGTTTGTTTTTTTTTTCCTTTATTCCCTGGAATTATATATTTCCTTGAAGGAAATGCTGTATTTATGATATTAGATATTTCACAGTTAACTTGTACAGTTTTCTAATTTGCATTTGTTGTGTGCATTTCAGTCAAAATAAGGCCATTACTATCAATCAGAAAATGCAAGCCTTTCGATGAACATGAAATACTTTAGCATATAAAATATGCTAAGAAAAAAAGAAAAAAGTAATTTTCTCTGTGTATAGTTTGTGGTATGACCCAAGTTTAATATTTTGTTTTAATCAAGTTTTAATATACTAAAAGTCCAAAATATAAAATTATCGATCAAATGTGGGAATTTTAGTGAGTTACTGATACCTGTTTCTGCACCTGTGGATTTGAACCTGTAATGTTCATGGAAGGAATTCTGAGGATGATGATATTGTGATGTCAAAAGAAGACAAATTTAAAATTGTGAGACAGGTGTTATGTAAATACAAATGTTTTAGCCAAAAAGCATCTTATTATTACTTATTTAAAATGTAAATGCATCAGTGCATGTTGACTTCATTTTTATTGTCGAAAGAAAAATCGGATATCTTAGACATACCCCTCATCTAATTAATTTTTCTACTTATGTGCTATTTGTTAAAGCTCTTTGATAACTCTCTTAGAAATTAAATTCAATTAACTCTGTAAGTAAGACAAGAGATATCTGATATGGTTAGGATGATCAAACAAGAGGTGTAAATTTTTTACAAATTGGAAATGATAATAGTACCTGTATAGTGAAAATAAGAAATGAAGTAATATTGTTATTACTGCTAAACAATGCAAAATAATTTTTACACATCTGATTGAATATGGTTCATCTGTAACAGGTTCACTGTGACAGTGATTATTAGCTGTGCACTTATAACTTGATACGTCTTCTTCTCTCTTCCTAGATGGTCTGAAAAGTGTATTTACAAATATTACTAACCTATATGAAATTTAGGTCAGACCTAGAGAACATAAATGTGCTACAAATTTAAAACACACTATTTACTTTTAATTCCGTTAATCCTAGAATCGTAAAATACAAAAGGCAGTCTTCCAGTTAATTGATTTAATATTTTCTAAAAGAGTTTCTCTCAAATCTGGTGACTTTACAGCTACCTCAATTATAATTATTAAAAGAATTTCACAGATTTTCATTGTGTGTGAACAACCAGAAGACGCTGCTTTTAATTTATAGATGATTCCAAGAAAATTGAATATTTTGCCTGGAAAGTGTTACAGATTGACCATAGAACCCATGAGTTAATTTTCAGTTGAGGATCCAGCTCCTACAAGTAATTACACTTGTCTTAGCAGGCGCTAATTCTCTCACCTTCCAAGTCCAAATCAAAAGTGTAGATGACATCCAATTAACTGAGAAATTTCAATCCACTTGCTAAACTTAATAAATGATTGTCTCATTAAACTGACAGTATGAATATGCCCTTCTGTTTACATGTTAAAAATAGTTTATCCAGGGAGAAAATACATGAATTTGTAAAATTTTGGAGGGGAACAGTTGTGAAGGGAAAAGATCACTTTGTTTTTGGAATAGAGTATTATTTTAAAAAAGCATAGAAAGGTAAATTTAAGAAAAGTAACGTTTATCCAGCTCAACAGATTGGCAGTCTGCAGTCTGTGCATTTATTCAAATTTCTGCAGTTGATTAAGGATGCTGAGTAAGCAAACATCCCTTTCCATTTAGCAATATTGAATGAGAGAAAAAACTCTTCTCGCCAACACAAAAATCTATATCAATAGTGTCTCTTCAGGAAGTAGCTCATATCATTCACAAATTGTCTTAACTTTAAGTAGCTTTGATTGAATATATCCTTATTCTGATTGTGGCTTGATGATGTTTCACTTCCGTCCCTATAATCTTTACTGATAGGATTGTTGGTATAAGTTGGTGGACCTGGAAGCCTTAGGCTCTAAGTTACTTTTTTTTCTTTAAGGCACCAAAAGCAGCCAAGTTATCAAATACTTGACTGGCTTTTGCTTCTTTAGTAATTCATTCAGCTATTTTCCTGGCTCTGGATCGTCATCAAATTTCCATGATATGCTTTTCCTTCCATCATTGGTCACAATGCTTGAAAAGCCTTGAAACCACGATGGCCTGGATTATTGCCCACCGTCTGAGGTTCTTCATCTCCTGTTTCCTCACTTTCTCTAAAAAATGCCTTAGCCAGCATTTAGATTATGGAGACAAAGTCCATTTCAATTTTCCCATTCAATTAACTGCAGCAAGAACATAGGTTGGAATATTGAAAGAATTCATGACTTTCCAAAGGATGTACTTACAAAGGTTAAGAATAGCGTACAGAAGAAGAAAGAAAGCACAAATACAGGTCAGAGAATTCTAGGTGCACTTACAAGGATTTCCCTTATTAGGGTAATATGCACTTTATCTTTGGAGAAACCACCAAGCTATATGAGATACTTTACTCAGGGAACCAAAGTCTGAGTTCACCTAGTGGCTTTTATACCCGACTGGCCACATAGTCAAAACCAGACTGTGTAACTGGCTAAGCCAGGTACAAGTCATTGATCTATACATTTTCAATAAGTAATGTAGATGAGCTTATTCGGAGTACTTTGGGGAATGATTTGGATCTAAGCAGCATTTTATAAGTCACTAGCTGGTACATTTCATCCTCTTGGCCAAGGGTTGACACCAGAGTTCCAGGCATCTCTAGAGATAAGCATAGTCTACCACCGTCCAGCCACGAGTTGATGCTGTCCTTTCACACATGCTTTACACACCTTTGGCACAGTGCGATTTCCAGCAATTTCCTAGATTGATGTGCTTTGTTCCTCTGGGGATCTGGTTTTGGTTTTGATTCTCACCAGTTACTTATTTCAGTGTTTGGCCTAGTTGTTGGCGTTTTACATGTGTTTTATTTGCCCCTT
Organism: Eschrichtius robustus; assembly: GCF_028021215.1. NCBI lineage: Eukaryota > Metazoa > Chordata > Mammalia > Artiodactyla > Eschrichtiidae > Eschrichtius > Eschrichtius robustus. The sequence continues at coordinate 176,973,196 of NC_090826.1, forward strand.
GTCTTCCTCCCTCCCCACCTCCAACTGTAGCCCTTTGTTTCCTTTTGAGCTCCTAATAGGTACAGAGTCAATACCAGTTATTGAGAGGATTAACAATGTCTACAAGCTATTATGTTATGTATTTCTGCCTAAATTACTTCCCTGAATAGTAATTTTGGGGAAAGAGGACTACTGTCTGGGATAGGTACAGTGTAAGAGAAGACTTGATAAAACGTATTTTCTGTACTAATTGGAGAGGAATTTATATTATGAAGGTCTAATGAAAATAGTATAATGGAGGGCTGAAGCTATTAACTCATGCAAGTTCATCAAATAAATGTTTTGAGAAATTTTAATGTCATGGTCTCAGTAAATTAAAATGTGGACGGCGGAGGATGAAATCTGTATTCTGAAGCAAAGACATCTCAGTAGTGAAGATTTCTTGTGTCCTTGTGTGGCAGGCACTATTCTAATCACTTTTTAATTTACTGATTCATTACAACATCCCTATTAGGTAGGTATTATCTATTAGCCTGGGTTACAGAGGCAGAAACTGAGGCACAAAAAGGTTTTGGTAACTCATAAGTGACTTCATAGTTATTGAGCAGTACAATCTAGGTCCTCTGGCACTATTGTCTGCCTCTTAACCACAAGACAACAGACACTGCCTCTCATGGAGTTCAGGGCAGAGGGTGGGGGGGAAATGTGAGTAAAAGTGGAGATGCATTTTGCCAGGGTTAGTTTTTGAAAGCCCGATTTTTTTTTTTTGTTTTTAATAGCTGAAGGATACAGCCTACTGTTTGGAACCTTAACCTCAGTGATCAATAATTTAATCATTGGTATCAACTCATCATGCACTTCAGAGTCTTATTTTGAATTTAAAAATACATAAAAATTACCCATGTTTACACATTTAAAAAGATCCCCAGTGAATCTGATGAATAGCCTTGGATTAGATTGAGTCATTTAAAGACGTTTATCGTAGTCTTCCAATACGGAGCAGGGGTGGAACAAAGTTGCAAACAGGCATCAGATATCACTTTTTTTTTTTGTAAAAAGCAAGATTAAATTTGTTCTGAAGCAGTTTTCTACTAAATAAAGCATTTAGACCAATCAAATTTAATATGACTTTCAGATACCCTAAAATATCTTGGTTTTCCAACATATTTAATGTAATTCTTCAGGGACCTTACTTTATGTTGTTTATCAACTTAAAATTGTTGAGATTTTTGGATAGTCAAAGTTTAGAGAGATGTACATTGTTCCTCAATCTTTGCATTCACAATATCCTTAAATTTTCAATGCTTTTAGTAGTCAAATAATTATGTCATTTAAAATATTTGGGGATTATCCTTTCGTTATTTACAGCATCTTCAAATTATTTTCTGATTACTACAAAGAACCTAATTATTGAGATTTTTTGCATGTGCAAATAATTAATATAAATGTGTAAGAAGTTATAAATAAAATATCTTTAAAGGGAATTACTTGTCTTCAGAAAGATATGCCAAGCTAATTACAATGTTAGTACATCCATAGCACGTGGTTTTTGACAGTCAAACATGAATACATATTAATTTCAGAATAAGCACATTGCTTCCTGAAGAATGTATGATGAAATGATAAGTTATATTAAGTTATATAATTTTACAAGGAAATACTTGCTGACTTTTATACTTACCTGTATCACAGGAGAAATAGTTATGAACTGAATCATGTTTTCTTACTTAATTGTGTATTATTTTTAACTCTGGTGAAATTTTTTTAAAACCTCTATAGAATTCTAATTAATCAATATTAGCAAAAATAGCAAATCTAGAAAATCCAATCTAAAGAGAGTATTTATGTTCAAAGGAGAAAGCTTTAAAAGTAGAAGCAAATATGGGAATTTTCTGGAGGTCCAGTGGTTAGGACTCCACACTTTCACTGCCTAGAGCCTGGGTTCAATCCCTGGTCGGGGAACTATGATCTCACAAGCCACATGGCATGGCCAAAAAAATAAGAAATAAAAATAAAAATAGAAGCAAATAATCGTTCCTTAAATTTAAAAAAAAAAAATCTTAATAACTACATTGATTAATAAATAAGGGCATTTTCTGTTGAAAGTGATAGAACATCTGACTCAAATTAGCTGAAATAAAATGGAGTATATTGAGTCTAATAAGAAGAAAATTTTAAGAATAGGGTAACTTAGATCTAGGGCTCAAATGGTATTTTGAAGATTTTGTTACTTCCCCTCACTTTCTTGTCTTAATGCTGTCCTGAGTTCATTTTCCAGCATCATGTGGTAAAAAGATGATATTGCTGCTTCAGGAATCTTATCCATTCAGACTTTAAATCCAGCAATTAAGAATTTGAATATTTTCCCAAACACTCCTTAAAAATCTTCAGGTACACTATTTCATTTAGGTCTAAGTTATATGTTCTTCTCCTAGAGTGAAACTAATTGTTGTGTTAAACTTTACTGAGATCCTATGGGAATGAGTGTTTCCTCAGAAGAAAATTTTCATAAGATTAACATAATGAGCATGAATAGAGGTGAAGTAGCAGAAATCATAGATGCTCATTTTACTTTGTTGGAAGATAACACATATATGCTCATACAGGTACAGATTTCCCCTACATAAGTACATGTAAAATCTTCATCCTCATAGAATGAAACAGTTTGCAACAGGAAAATGTACACAATAACAACTAGGAAAGCTGGATAAATTACTAAATTCCAATTTTAAAAGTATGAGAGCTGTAAAATCAAGAAACACTAGAGGGACTAGAAAATAGAGAAAAAAAACATTTCTGAACCATTAAGAAGTGAAAGAGTATTTGTAGCTGAATTTCTTCCCTTCAAGTATTTATAAATTACAGTCATGGCTAAGAGGCTGAGAATCAGAACTTGGTCTGGCAAAAGAAGTAATGCTTCCAACGAAACAAATTTATGATTAATGACTAATTTAGTAACAGAAGTGGTGGAAAGTAGAAATCGATGGAATTATATGTTTAAAATGATGAAATAAAATACAAGTTTAAATTATATGCTCAGCAAAATATACTCTAGATTTAAACATGGAACAAAGAAATTTTATTTATTTATTTATTTATAACTGAGATATAATTGAAACATATTTTAGACCAAGAGTGAGTGGATTTGTTGTCTGTAGGATTACAGTAAAAAGAAACATTGAAGTAGCACTTTAGAAACAATGAAATGATACCGGGAAGGAACATGGGAATACTTGAAGTAGTAAAGAACATCAGAAAGATAGATGACTTTAAATAGATACCAATTTTTCAAAAGCTGTTATATTTGGAAGATTAAGTTATATGTAGAATGAAAATAGATATGCACTAAATTATTCAAAACAATATTGATTATTGATGTGAATCAATCAGTCACACAATGGAATGCTTTTTAGCAATGAGAATGAAAAATACAGAAATACATGCAACTATATAAATGCAACACACAAATATAATAGTAAGGAAAAGAAGCAGATCCTGTATGTCCCTTTTATATAAAGTACAAGAAGCAGCTAAATTTGTGCTATAAGAAATTGAAATAACAGAAGATTTTGGAGGCCAGTGTTTGAAATGGAGCAAAACAGTGGTTTCTGTCATTCTAATAATGTTGTATTTCTTGATTTGAATGTTTGTTGTATAGATATATGTAATCTGTGAAAATTCAGTAAGCTGTCCAACTATTACATGAACCATTTTTCTGTACATTTTACTTTATTGAGAAGTTAATGAGAAAGAGACAGAGAATATGCTGTTTACTTATATGTTAGGGGGTGATATGAGCTTAGATAACTTTTAACACTTACCCTACAACAAATTTTAAAAGATCCATTATTTAGCATAGTAATTAAAAGACTTGGCATTAGTAGAAATAACCTGGAAAATAAATGAAGCATAATGAGAATGTGTTATATTAGAAACTAACCATTAAACTATTCATAGAAAATTGCTAAATGATTCTATTCACTTAATGATAAATGAATAATACATTTAATGATGATTATATCAAAGGATAAATGTTTTCAAAGATTTGCCTGCATTGTACTGGTTGCAATGAGATTGGTAACATTCTCATGATAAAATGCAAGTGCAGAATGATTTAATGGTATATCAGATAACCAGAGTGCCAGAGTTAAATCTAACCATATTTTCATTGACTCAAAATATACTCATTAGGACATATTATTGAACATAAATGAAAGTTGTAAAAAACTAATATACCAAACTAAATGTAAAAAAAAACCCTTAATTGTGCAATTTGTCGTGAATTTATTTAATAAAAATATCACAACAGTTAGGCTGTAGCTTGAAATTTTCTTGAAAAGAAAACGGCAAATATAATTACTACTGAGAAATACTTTAGAAAATGAACATCCTCACAGAAAATTATGTTACATAAAGACAATACGTATTGCTCTTCTACTACGCCCCACAGTCTGTTGTGCTCTTTTCACACATTCCCTGTAAGTCTGACAACATCATTGAGAGTCCTCTCATGACTCCATTTTGTAGAAAAGGAAATTGAGAATAACACTCAGTGACTCAAAATTAGTTCTGACCCTAACATCTGTGCTCTCAACTGAATGAGTCTCAGTACTAATTGTGCATCTGAATTTCATATGAAATCTTAAAATGCCCAGAGTTGGGGGACTTCCCTGGTAGTGCAGTGGTTAAGAATCTGCCTGCCAATGCAGGGGACATGGGTTCGAGCCCTGGTCCAGGAAAATCCTACATGCCGCGGAGCAACTAAGCCCATGAGCCACAGCTACTGAGCGTGTGCTGTAGAGCCTGCGAGCCACAACTACTGAAGCCTGCATGTAGAGCCCATGCTCTGCAACAAGAGAAGCCATCGCACCACAACAAAGAGTAGCCCCAGCTCACTGCAGCTAGAGAAAGCCCGCGTGCAGCAATGAAGACCCAACACAGCCATAAATAAATAAATAAATAAATAAATTTATAAAAAATAATTCTGAGTTGGATCATTACTGCAATTCATTGAAACTAACACTTAAGGAGTGAATCCTAGGCACCTGTATTTTCATAAAGTTCCACAGTTCTGAATTTCACTTGTCCTCTCTGACACTCTTCTACACAAGTCCATGTAGGCGTTTCTTAATATATTCGTTTCTTTCCTCTGATTCAATGATATTGTTTTTGCTATCGTTTATTTTTAGAACTTTTCACTGCTTTTAGAGTTCTGTTGAGAAACCAGATTGCTGACTCCCAACTTGTGTCCCTGTGATTCTTTCCTTCCTTCAGGCCTAGACATTTCTCTTCTTCATCTGTTCTCTTGTGTGTGAAGGTTACGGTCATGCTTTGGCTACTATTCTTCTATTCCTGTTCCGACAACCCAAATGGATTGATTTACCAAATGACTGAATTGGTTGACTGTTTTTTCTGTGGCTAGCTATGATCAATTTTAATTTAAACTGTGACTTTCTATGGGTTATTCCTTGGATCAATCGGCCATCATTATATCAATACCCCTGAATTGTTATCTCATCCTTAAGAGCAACATAGCTCTGTTGTTACACAGCCATCTCACTAAGTTAGAGAGATAATTAATTTTTATCTTGGGGTGGCTGGCAAAATTATATGTCTCAGTAAAAACTGTGGATTATAAGAGTATTTAATTTATAATAACTTCCTAAATTAAATGTGATTTTCTGTCTCTGTAGTTTTATTTCAAATTAAAAACTTTTAATAATTAAAAGTAATAGAATAATTACTATTAAGTAATAACAGGTCAAAGGTGGAATCAGGGAGAACTTTGGGAAGATGATTATAATAATCTATGTAAAAATTGGCATGGAAGTAGGTACCAAGAGTAAAGAATTAGAATTACCTGGATTCTGGATGAATGGTTTGACCAGTGGAAAGGGCTAATTGATTGCATGTGGGTGTTACCAGGTTGTCACTGGTGACTTCAGGATTTTTAGCCTGAGCAGTTAGAAGATGTCAATTACTTATGTCTGTCAAGGAGAAAAAAAAAAAAGTGTTTTGTTATTGTTGTTTTGTTTTGGAGCAGGCAGATCAGGTAGTTAATTTGAGCTATTTAAATTTTGAAATGCTTATTAAGCTTATTAAGCCATGAGACTGAGACCAGGTGTAATCACTGAAGGGGTGAGAGTAGAGAAAAAAGTAGAACAGATAAAAAAAGTAAGTCCTAGAGCAATCCCATAAGTAGAGATCAGAAAGAAAAATCAGCGAAGAAGACCGATTAGGATGAGAGCGTATGGTGAATGAAAAACTAGGACATTGTGGTGTTACTGGAAGCAACTGAACCAATGTTTTGAGAAAAGGAGATTGATCATCTGTGCCAAATTCTGCTGATAAATTAAGTAAAGTGAGAAATAAGAAATTACCATTGTATTTAGTATGACCATGATACATCAGAACAATTTTGTGGGATTTTTAGCTGATAAAATGTTTTTAAGCTCTGATAAAATCCAAGAGAATGAACAAATAATGATGCAGAGGAGGGGAAAATTGCCAAAAACATTCTAGTGGGAAAAAGGGTATGTTATGTTATGCAGAATTAAAAGGGAGCCATTTCTATTTTCTCTGACAGTTTTTCATAGCAAAATATGTGGATACAAATCCATGTAGCATCATAGATCCATGATATGGGTAGATTTCCTCAGTAAAATAAGAAACAAGGTCATCAGTTTAGGGTAGGTTGGGGGAGTGCATGTGAGTTGCTGAGGAGTTGAGAAGAAACAATATGAAATAGTTATCTCAAAGGCAGTGAACGGATTAGAGAAATATTTTAAGACTTCCAACTACGTTCGGTGTTTTTCAGAGGCTGATGATAATATTTACGTGTTTTTCCCATTATTTTTAACCTCAGGAAGCAGGTAGAGTTCAGTTAGAGCCCTGGACTTTACTTAGGTTGCCGTTTAGCTAATGGAATAATAGAGTGGAAGGAAAGGCAAGCAGATGTGCAAGGGAATATGCAAGGGAATAATTATACTGGCTGAGCATGGAATTTAGACAGGGAAAGGAAGAGATTGCTCAAGAAAATAGTGAGGAATAGTGAAAAATTAGGATCAATCAGTTTCTGCGTACCATTTCTGTTTTATTTCAAATTTTGTCATTTACTGACTTAATTGCTAAGTAAACAATAGATTTTTAATAAAATTTTCTGAATGAATAATATGGCCGTATATGAAATACTATAATAATTTACATTTAACTTAAATAACATTTATTTAGGATGATTCATTATGTACCAATAACAAGTTAACATAAAATAAGAATAAACTCAGAATGTTTAGGAACTTCTAAAAGAATCATATTCAGGAAGAATTAATTTAAGAATCATAGCATCTTTGCAGAAATCTATAAATATCAGAAGTATCAGACACATTGTCATGTCAACAGCTTTGATACTTTCAACAAATTGTTATGGTTGGAACTCTTCCCAGACACATTCAGCTTTGTGCATGCAAATTCAATCTAAATTAGTGGAGGTCTAATTTAGAGGAGGACCTTTAGTTACATAATTGCAACTGGGTATGAATTAATGGTCACTGTTTCAGGGAAAGACTTGAAAATATGTAGATTAAAGGGTAGCCTATTGCTAATGATCATTATTTATTCAGCACCGTTTGTTTCATCTAGGAAGAAATGAATAATATTGTTGAAATACATAGATTATCCAAGGGCTATGCATAACTATAGCATCAGAAGTTTTCAGGACCACATTCTGAAAGCTATGGAGTGAAAATAACTGTCAGACTTTTTGGGGGGTAGGGTGGAAGGGGAGTAAGGGACATTTTTGTCCTACAGGAGAGACCAACTGATGATCCCTTAATGCTTTACCCCTCACTGTGTCTTCTTCCAACTCCTTACACATATTCCAAACATTTAAAGGGTGAATGAGAGCATTTTAATTCTTAATTAGAAAAAATATTCATTAATTATAAAATTGCAATATGATTCCATTTTAAACTGTAATAAAAGTTTAAGAATAGATAAAATTTTATTAATGTGCAAGGCTACTTGCAAAGCCATTCTAAATTTTAAGTTTTTCTGTAGTTTGTATAAAAACATAGTTTCATTTCGGTGTATCAAACTTAGACTATAATTTCCGGGAAGAAAAATGTCTTTGACATAAAGTATATAATAAGAAGCCCTTTGAAAATGTTTTAATTTAGTTCAATCACCAGATTTTTTTTTCCCCAAAGGTCAATGTCTAGAATCATTTGTATTTTATAAACAGTTATTAATAACGTACTATGTGCAAAGTAACAATCTGAGGTTGCATTTAGATATGTTACCAAACAGTCCAGGGTTAACTTTTCTACTTTGAATGTGAATTCATTGAAATGGTACAAATTAACTTACATCATGAAGAAAACAAAACAAAAACCTGAGAGTGTGAGTTGAGTTATTTGATACCTAATGTGGATATTAATTTCCTTGTACTACAGAAGTATCTAAAGAGAAATAATGAGATCAGTTTGACTTCTGGCTTTCAAGTATCTTATATTTTACTGTTTCTATTCTAAAATTGTTTGTGAAATTTTAGTAACTTGTGCCTTTTTTTCCATTTAATATAGGAGGTTGAGAAAAGACTTTAATATTTTACAGCACAATGATAGACGTTTTTGGATATATGCTTTGTAGACTTGTAAAACATAAGCATGTTTGATTTCTCTAAGTCATCTAAAGCTAGTCAAATACACAAGAAATTCTTGAATGTATACAGATTACAATATGGTAAGAATAAAATTAACTTATATGTCAATTGAAATCTGTGTGATGACTATATTATCAGTTAATTTCATCATTCATGGCAATTTTCATGCTGGGAGTGATATTCTCTATTTGAAATTTAGCATGTTATAATAATTCAAAGCTACATACGTGCTATAAAATATAACTACTGGGTAATATGTCAAATAAGTTATTTTCAAGATTAAAATGACTGCTTTATTGGATTCTTCCTTTTAAGTCGGACTCATTATTGTATTAATTAGCTTAAACACTTTAGAGTGAATATTGGTAAGATGAAGATATTTCAGAAATGATAATTTTCAGTGTTAAAAAATTATTTCAACAGTATATGATTGTAGTGTTTCAACATAGTTAGAAATAAAGTGAATAGAGTCAAACTCTCTTCCCTGCCCAGATATTTTTGTTGTGTTGGCTAAACTGTTATTAGAATGTAAACCATCAGTCAATTACCTTATACAATGAGTTCTAAATACTTTTTCCCACCATCACATAGGTCAACATAAATTACCAGATTGCCCAAACTTTCTTTCTTTCCCTTTTTTCTTCCTTCCTTCCTTCCTTCCTTCCTTCCTTTCTTTCTTTCTTTCTTTTTCTTTCTTTCTTTCTTTCTTTCTTTCTTTCTTTCTTTCTTTCTTTCTTTCTTTCTTTCTTTCTTTCTTTCTTTCTTTCTTCCTTCCTTCCTTCCTTCCTTCCTTCCTTCCTTCCTTTCTCTCTCTCTCTCTTTCTTTCTTTCCTTCTTTCTTTCATTTTTGGCTGCATTGGGTCTTCGTTGCTGTGTGTGGGCTTTCTCTAGTTGCGGCGAGCGGGGGCTACTCTTCATTGTGGTGTGTGGGCTTCTCCTTGCGGTGGCTTCTCTTGTTGCAGAGCACAGGCTCTAGGCGTGCGGGCTTCAGTAGTTGTGGCACGTGGGCTCATTAGTTGTGGCTCGCGGGCTCTAGAGCACAGGCTCAGTAGTTGTGGTGCACGGGCTTATTTGCTCCATGGCATGTGGGATCTTCCCAGACCAGGGCTCCAACCCGTGTCCCCTGCATTGGCAGGTGGATTCTTAACCACTGCGCCACCAGGGAAGCTCCCCAAACTTTTTTATAGCCTGCAAACTTTTTCACCTACCTACAGTATTTCTTGCAGTTTGCTATAATGGTTATATTTTACATTTCCTCCTTCATTAGAGACATTAAGGTACCTGATCTACATCTACCAGGTTCATGTTCTTCATACCTAAGTTGATGAACCTTGGCCAAGATGCTGGTATGTCAATATATGGTTTGGTTTTATTCATTCGAAAGAACTTGCTGACAGTATATTCGAGTGTCATCTGCATATATATTTTAATAATTGGCCACATGATCTGATTGCCTTAAATTTATAATGAACTAGAGTCATATATTTTAAAAATATAAAAGTTTGATCAGTAATTCAAAATTTAACTCCAAACATTTTAAAAATATTGACACAAGTATAAAATCAGCAAAATAATTGGCATTTAAGATTCTGGAAAGTTGGACAATACTTCATCATAATATAGTTTTGAGAAAAGTTAAACATGAAAGAAAATTAAATGTGTACTTTATAAATACAGACACACAAGGACACAAAGTGTAAATATCACTGGTTAATACACATGGTCATCTGGTGTACAGCTCTATAGTTTTAGTGTAGAATTACAGCCAATTGAAAGACAAGGAGATATATGCTGTCAACTACAAATTGGCATTTTCCATTGGCACTTGCCATCTATCTCTACAAGGATTAAATCATGCGCTGCTGCAGCTGCTGACTTTCAACACCCCCTGAAAGGAGTTCAGGTGGAGAGCAGCAGTGAGGCCCTCTGTGCTCTGGGAAACACTGGCAGAACAGGTCTTCAGATAGATATTTTCAGGAGCCAATTTTATGAGCCCAATTCTTGTATCTCCGCATATGTAGAAAAGCACTAAAATCCTTCATGGTGATGTCTGCTCCTCGTGACTAGCAGAGACCTTCTGTAAAAAAGTATGTGCTTTATTGCATGTATTCCCCCTTCACCAAAATCATATATATACTGACCTTCCCGCCTACCTCTTCGGAGCGGTTTCTGAGAGCTATCTGGGATGCTGTCTCCCAGGCTGCAGTCCTCATTTTGCCCCAAATAAAACTTAACTCGCAACTCTCACGTTGTGCAATTTAAGTTGATAATGTTCATACAAATAAATAAATTACAATAAGCTTCTTTCAGGTGGCTGAATCATCCATTAGAAGTGCTCTTTAAGAGGCGTGTTAGAAAGCACACGTGCCCTTTTGACTAAGGCTTTCTAAAGAAAGCTGCATCCCAACTTACACTTCTATCATCTGTAATCCGATTTTCGCATTAGTGTAGAACAATGAACTTATTAGAATCGTGAAAAATCCAGTGAGCACAATACTTTAGTCTCATAATAAGCCCCTATAGAGTCTTGGTAGATGATTCAGGATCTAGAATGTATCTAGGATAACTCGATGGATAAACCAGTAACTAAGTCTCATAGTCAGGAATAGAATTTTTTCTGTACTTAGATATTCAGTGATAGTTTGTTGCTACCCATTAACAAACATAATTGTGGCATGATGATATACAGCCACTTTACATAAAATATGTCCAGATGTACTAAAATGACTGTGTTCAGCAAGTATATTTTTTTTTTCAGAAAATGACGCATTTTCTGTAACAAAGCTAGGATTCATCCCAATGAAAAACATCCCATACAGACATTATGCATGCATCTTAAATACCACACACACACGCAAATACACACACACAAATAAGTTCAAGAGAAATGTGGTCATGTCTCATTCCATTCACTATACAATTTACAAAGCACTTTTACATACATTATCTTATTAACCTTTGAGAAGTATACATACTATTTCTGCTTTACAAATAAAATGAGGCTGAGAAAAACTGAGTGAAAAATTAAATATTTTCACTAATTCATAAACCGATTAAATATTTCAATCATATTTTTAAACTAGGTCATCTCATTCCTTTTCTACTAAAAATATTTAACTTTAATAATCACCAATGCAGATGACAAGTTAGACAGTTAATATTGCTAGTTTCAATTCTACTTAGATACATATACTTTGTAGACTTGAGAAAAATATTTGAAAATCGAAGATGACTCACCTCTCTCATTTCATTAGATTCCACCACTCAACTATTAGCCATTCTAATTCGATCACTCCAATGTTTTTCATTCTTTAATAAACAAATAAGTATACAATATATTCTAGGCACTGCAAGGATATAGGAGTAACTCCTCATATTGTTTACTATTCAATGGGAATACAAGTAACAAAGAATCTAACTTTGGGAAGGTGTCAATAATGACCTCCAATGAGCGACATTCCAATCCCAGAAATCTGGGATTCACATTTCAGTGCTTAAATCTAATGGGAAAGCACTTAAATGATCTCTCCTTTTAATAGAAAGCACTGTTTATGTCATCTTCAGATCATATTTAATGTGAGTTTGCCTTAAAAAGGAAGACACAGCTATCTTAAGTTATTTTAATGTTTCCATGATCTATTAGATAACCATGTTAAAAGTTTGGTGAGAAAAACAACCTTTTTTTTTTTTTTTTTAAACATCAATTGCATTTTTTTTTTTAATTTTTATTTATTTATTTTTGGCTGTGTTGGGTCTTCGTTTCTGTGCGAGGGCTTTCTCTAGTTGCGGCAAGCTGGGGCCACTCTTCATCGCGGTGCGCGGGCCTCTCACCATCGCGGTCTCTCTCGCTGCGGAGCACAGGCTCCAGACGCACAGGCTCAGTAGTTGTGGCTCACGGGCCCCGTTGCTCTGCGGCATGTGGGATCCTCCCAGACCAGTGCCAGAACCCGCGTCCCCTGCATTAGCAGGCAGACTCCCAACCACTGCGCCGCCAGGGAAGCCCAAACAATCTCTTTAGAGTGACTAAAATAGCCTATAATTTTGAAATTTTAGGTACATTATTATTGTTTTTTATTGAAGTATAGTTGATTTATAATGTTGTGTTAGTTTCAGGTGTTCAGTGAAGTGATTCAGTTTCATATATATATATATTCTTTTTCAGATTCTTTTCTCTGATAAGTTATTACAAGATATTGAGTATGGTTCCCTATGCTATACAGTGGGGCCTTGTTGGTTATTTTATACATAGTTGTGCATATATGTTAATCCCCAAAGTAGGCACATTATTTTTATCTTTAGTGCTAATATGGTCTACATTGCCGTTCATTTGATGTTCTGAAGCACTAGGATATGTGAGCATTAAAATGTATCAATTAAATTTAACCTCTTTTGGGGGGCACGTCTAACATTTGCTTAACCTATAAGATCAAAGGAAATAAGTTTAAAAGGGTCTAGAAAGTATTGTGAACTCTGATTTTATATTTGAGAATTTAAATTTTACAGTGAGTAATTGATGAGACTGAAATGAGAATCTAAGTTTTCTAAAACCAAGTCTGTTGCTCTATCATTCTATAACTGCTAATTTGAGAACCAAATTTTTTTGCATTCATTGTAGTCTAACATATTAAAATTTGATATTTATGTTTTATTACTTCTAAGGATCCATGATAAAGTATCTGAAATAAAATAAGCAATAAGTTGTTTTTTAAAATTTATTCCATGTTAGAACCACATAAAACTTGTTTTACATATTAATGCAGGATCACTTCTAATTTTTTCTTCTAACTTTATCTTAGTCTTCACCTAGTGAAAAATCATCTACTTTCATTTATGTGTATTCAAAATCTGTGTTGTGTAACAATTGCTGTGGCAGAAGTGTTTATACATATTACACAAAGAAACAAAAACAAGATAGCCACAAACACATCTGTTTCTATATATATAAAGTTCAAGTATCATTCATTTATTCATTTATCATGATGCATATGTGGTGCAAGCATTACATTGAAGTAATTAAGCACACAGAGTCCAAGTTCAATTTGCCCATGTTGGAATGTCCACTTTACCACTTATCACGTGTATTCATTTTCTATTGCTGCTGTAACAAATTACAGCACTTAGTGGTTTATGGATACACATTCAATATCTTACAGCCCTGTAGTCTCACATGTGTCTCACTGGGCTAGAAATCAAGCTGTCTACAGGGGGCAGGGACTGTGTTCCTTTCTGGAGCCTGTAGGGGAGAATCCCTTTGCCTCTTCTGGTTTCTGGAGGCTGCCTGCATTCTTTGGATTCTGTCTCCTTCTTTCTCCTTCAAAGCCAGAAATGGCCAATCAATTCTTTCTCTCACTGAGTCATTCTGACACTGTCTTTTGCCTTTATCTTCCACTTTTAAGGACCTTTGTAATTACACTGAACCCAGGTGGATAATCCAGGTAAATGTCCTTATCATAACGTCAGCTAATTACCAAGTTTATTTCCACCTTTAAACAATTTCTTATTGCCATGTAAGGCAAAATATTCGGGATTAAGACATGAACATTTTTGGGGAGGTGGCATTATTCTGCCTACAACACTAAGTGATCTTTGAAGTCACTTACATCAGAAGTTTGACTTGAAGATATAGCACGATATGTGGTATTTAGAAGTAAGTGCTCTGTAATTATTAGTTATCACCTTTAACTTGTTATGGGAATCTCAGATTACAAAATTCCCTTTAACTTTATTTATTTAAGAAATTTATCTATTTATTTATTTATTTTTGGCTGTGTTGGGTCTTTGTTGCTGCGCTCAGGCTTTCTCTAGTTGCGGCGAATGGGGGCTACTCTTCGTTGCGGAGCATGGGATGTAGGCATGCGGGCTTCCATAGTCGTGGCTCGCGTGCTCTAGAACGCAGGCTCAGTAGTTGTGGTGCACGGGCTTAGTTGCTCCACAGTGTGTGGGATCTTCCTGGACTAGGGCTTGAACCCGTGTCCCCTGCATTAGCAGGCGGATTCTTAACCACTGTGCCACCAGAGAAGTCCCCCCTTTAACTTTAAATGGAGCTTCCTGCTCAGTCTAAGGAAGTAGAACTACATAACATTTCAGATTATGTAAAATAAATCGTCTCAATTTTATAAAAATTATGTTTTGAAATTTATATAACAATCATAAAATAAAACTGATTATTATTTATATGATATCATATGTACTATAAACCTTAATAATATGGATTTTTCTTGATTTATCAATTTTCTCTTTCCAATTTCCCTGGGAACAATATCCCTAGACCAAGTCCTAGAATGACTGCCTGTCATGTTTAGGTCCTGCATATATACAAACACACACATATATATTTTTAAAGAGTACTTCCTCACCCAGTTTAACCTCAATGTTATAAATTTGGGTAAGAGCATATCAATATTATAATTCTATATTTATTTTTTAAACAGTAAATTATATAAAACTTTATTCAGTTTTTGCAAATGGGGACCTCATAATATTTCTTGAAGATTTTTATTTTTGTAAATACAAATGGAATGCGATTTTTAAGAAATGCTGTGAATGTGTTATAGAATACACCTTGGACAGTTTTCTATTTCCTTTTCCTAATTTATAATGCAACAGTTATAAAAGCTTACCACTTCTGTGCTCCTACCTTGGGGAGAAATCGGTGGAAATTTCATAACCTCAGTTCTTATGAAGCTCTTCTGCCACAAGGAACAACTTCTAAGGCTTCAGGAAAGACAAATGTTTATCACGAAGTAAAACATCTCCTGAGTCAGCCTCTTTTTTTTTTTTTTTCACACACACACACTATATTTTATTTTTACAAGAGATAAATAGACTGACACCAAGCATTGTACATGGATGACCACAACAAAAGCAACAATGATTGCAATTACCAAACATGAAACACACTCATACTATGTCATAATATTGACATTCAGTCCAGTAATCCTCCACTGTAACAGCTCCTTTACTTTGCAGTGAAAATTGATTTGTATATTCTTTGCCTCTGAGTCCTTGTTGGATTTTTTTTTTTTAATTCAGACAGAAAGTCACAAAAATTATACTCATCCTCATCAGTTCACTCAGTCCCATGTAATTAATTTTTTTTTCATCTTGATCTTTTGTTAGCACTTTTATGAGTTCATCAGTTTTTCATTAGAGTTCTGAAAATTCAGTTCTGCTTATTCATTCAGTTCAGCAGTACAGTCAGTTACCAGAAACCTGTACTTGTCAGAGTCTTTTCCATGAATTTCTTAAAGATGAAACCCTTTTATAGGAACATATTTGCAATAGCATCAGAGTACACACAGAACTGTCTGTAAATGACAAAAGACTTAAAAATGACCACAGTTAAAAATCTGATGAAAGTTCATAATAATGCAGTTGACAAGAAAATTAGTTATTTCTGAGATATACATTTTAAGGTAATAACTAGGATTATGACTTATAACATTATACCAGAACATATAAGATTTTTAGAAATTTCATGTAATGTCTGAAACATTTATATTAACATATTTCCATACAAATAACCCAATGAAAGTTTAGTATTAGTTGTTTTGTTTGTTTGTTTTTTTATACTGCAGGTTCTTATTAGGCATCAATTTTATACACATCAGTGTATACATGTCAATCCCAATAGCCCAATTCAGCACAACACCATCGCCACCCCACCGCAGTTTTTCCCCCTTGGTGTCCATATGTCCGTTCTCTACATCTGTGTCTCAACCTCTGCCCTGCAAACGGCTCATCTGTACCATTTTTCTAGGTTCCACATACATGCGTTAATATACGATATTTGTTTTTCTCTTTCTGACTTACTTCACTCTGTATGACAGTCTCTAGATCCATCCACGTCTCAACAAATGACTCAATTTCGTTCCTTTTTATGGCTGAGTAATATTCCATTGTATATATGTACCACATCTTCTTTATCCATTCGTCTGTTGATGGGCATTTAGGTTGCTTCCATGACCTGGCTATTGTAAATAGTGCTGCAATGAACATTCGGGTGCATGTGTCTTTTTGAATTACGGTTTTCTCTGGGTATATGCCCAGTAGTGGGATTGCTGGGTCATATGGTAATTCTATTTTCAGTTTTTTAAGGAACCTCCATATTGTTCTCCATAGTGGCTGTATCAATTTACATTCCCACCAACAGTGCAAGAGGGTTCCCTTTTCTCCACACCCTCTCCAGCATTTGTTGTTTGTAGATTTTCTGATGATGCCCATTCTAACTGGTGTGAGGTGATACCTCATTGTAGTTTTGATTTGCATTTCTCTAACAATTAGTGATGTTGAGCATCTTTTCATGTGCTTCGTGGCCGTGTGTATGTCTTCTTTGGAGAAATGTCTATTTAGGTCTTCTGCCCATTTTTGGATTGGGGTGTTTGTTTCTTTAATATTGAGCTGAATGAGCTGTTTATATATTTTGGAGATTAATCCTTTGTCCGTTGATTCGTTTGCAAATATTTTCTCCCATTCTGAGGGTTGTCTTTTCGTCTTGTTTACGGTTTCCTTTGCTGTGCAAAAACTTTGAAGTTTCATTAGGTCCCATTTGTTTATTTTTGTTTTTATTTCCATTACTCTAGGAGGTGGATCAAAAAAGATCTTGCTGTGATTTATGTCAAAGAGTGTTCTTCCTATGTTTTCCTCTAAGAGTTTTATAGTGTCCAGTCTTACATTTAGGTCTCGAATCCATTTTGAGTTTATTTTTGTGTATGGTGTTAGGGAGTATTCTAATTTCATTCTTTTACATGTAGCTGTCCAGTTTTCCCAGCACCACTTATTGAAGAGACTGTGTTTTCTCCATTGTATATCTTTGCCTCCTTTGTCATAGATTAGTTGACCATAGGTGCGTGGGTTTATCTCTGGGCTTTCTATCTTGTTCCATTGATCTATGTTTCTGTTTTTGTGCCAGTACCATATTGTCTTGATTACTGTAGCTTTGTAGTATAGTCTGAAGTCAGGGAGTCTGATTCCCCCAGCTCCGTTTTTTTCCCTCAAGACTGCTTTGGCTATTCGGGGTCTTTTGTGTCTCCATACAGATTTTAAGATGATTTGTTCTAGTTCCGTAAAAAAATGCCATTGGTAATTTGATAGGGATTGCATTGAATCTGTAGATTGCTTTGGGTAGTATAGTCATTTTCACAATGTTGATTCTTCCAATCCAAGAACATGGTATATCTCTCCATCTGTTGATATCATCTTTAATTTCTTTCATCAGTGTCTTATAGTTTTCTGCATACAGGTCTTTTGTCTCCCTAGGTAGGTTTATTCCTAGGTATTTCATTCTTTTTGTTGCAATGGTAAATGGGAGTGTTTCCATAATTTCTCTTTCAGATTTTTCATCATTAGTGTATAGGAATGCAAGAGATTTCTGTGCATTAATTTTGTATCCTGCAACTTTACCATATTCATTAATTAGCTCTAGCAGTTTTCTGGTGGCAGTTTTAGGATTCTCTATGTATAATATCATGTCATCCGCAAACAGTGACAGTTTTACTTCTTCTTTTCCAATTTGTATTCCTTTTATTTCTTTTTCTTCTCTGATTGCCGTGGCTAGGACTTCCAGAACTATGTTGAATAATAGTGGTGAGAGTGGACATCCTTCTCTCGTTCCTGATCTTAGAGGAAATGCTTTCAGTTTTTCACCATTGAGAATGATGTTTGCTGTGGGTTTGTCGTATATGGCCTTTATTATGTTGAGGTAGGTTCCCTCTATGCCCACTTTCTGGAGAGTTTTTATCATAAATGGGTGTTGAATTTTGTCAAAAGCTTTTTCTGCATCTATTGAGATGATCATATGGTTTTTCTTCTTCAATTTGTTAATATGGTGTATCACATTGATTGATTTGCGTATATTGAAGAATCCTTGCATTCCTGGGATAAACCCTACTTGATCATGGTGTATGATCCTTTTAATGTGTTGTTGGATTCTGTTTGCTAGTATTTTGTTGAGGATTTTTGCATCTATATTCATCAGTGATATCGGTCTGTAATTTTCTTTCTTTGTAGTGTCTTTGTCTGGTTTTGGTATCAGGGTGATGGTGGCCTCATAGAATGAGTTTGGGAGTGTGCCTTCCTCTGCAATTTTTTGGAAGAGTTTGAGAAGGATAGGTGTTAGCTGTTCTGTAAATGTTTGATAGAATTCACCTGTGAAGCCATCTGGTCCTGGACTTCTGTTTGTTGGAAGATTTTTAATCACAGTTTCAATTTCATTGCTTGTGATTGGTCTGTTCATATTTTCTGTTTCTTCCTGGTTCAGTCTTGGAAGGTTATACCTTTCTAAGAATTTGTCCATTTCTTCCAGGTTGTCCATTTTATTGGCATAAAGTTGCTTGTAGTAGTCTCTTAGGATGCTTTGTATTTCTGCAGTGTCTGTTGTAACTTCTCCTTTTTCATTTCTAATTTTATTGATTTGAGTCCTCTCCCTCTTTTTCTTGATGAGTCTGGCTAATGGCTTATCAATTTTGTTTATCTTCTCAAAGAACCAGCTTTTAGTTTTATTGATCTTTGCTATTATTTTCTTTGTTTCTATTTCATTTATTTCTGCTCTGATCTTTATGATTTCTTTCCTTCTGCTAACTTTGGGTTTTGTTTGTTCTTCTTTCTCTAGTTTCTTTAGGTGTAAGGTTAGATTGTTTACTTGAGATTTTTCTTGTTTCTTTAGGTAGGCTTGTATAGCTATAAACTTCCCTCTTAGAACTGCTTTTGCTGCATCCCATAGGTTTTGGGTCGTCGTGTTTTCATTGTCATTTGTCTCTAGGTAGTTTTTGATTTCTTCTTTGATTTCTTCAGTGATCTCTTGGTTATTTAGTAACGTATTGTTTAGCCTCCATGTGTTTGTCTTTTTAACGTTTTTTTCCCTGTAGTTCATTTCTAATCTCATAGCATTGTGGTCAGAAAAGATGCTTGATATGATTTCAATTTTCTTAAATTTACTGAGGCTTGATTTGTGACCCAAGATGTGATCTGTCCTGGAGAATGTTCCGTGCGCACTTGAGAAGAACGTGTAATCTGCTGTTTTTGGATGGAATGTCCTATAAATATCAATTAAATCTATCTGGTCTATTGTGTCATTTAAAGCTTCTGTTTCCTTATTTATTTTCATTTTGGATGATCTGTCCATTGGTGTAAGTGAGGTGTTAAAGTCCCCCACTATTATTGTGTTACTGTCAATTTCCTCTTTTATGGCTGTTAGCAGTTGCCTTATGTATTGAGGTGCTCCTATGTTGGGTGCATATATATTTATAATTGTTATATCTTCTTCTTGGATTGATCCCTTGATCATTATGTAGTGTCCTTCCTTGTCTCTTGTAACATTCTTTATTTTAAATTCTATTTTATCTGATATGAGTATAGCTACTCCAGCTTTCTTTTGATTTCCATTTGCATGGAATATCTTTTTCCATCCCCTCACTTTCAGTCTGTATGCGTCCCTAGGTCTAAAGCGGGTCTCTTGTAGACAGCATATATATGGGTCTTGTTTTTGTATCCATTCAGCCAGTCTATGTCTTTTGGTTGGGGCATTTAATCCATTCACGTTTAAGGTAATTATCGATATGTATGTTCCTATGACCATTTTCTTAATTGTTTTGGGTTTGTTTTTGTAGGTCCTTTTCTTCTCTTGTGTTTCCCACTTAGAGAAGTTCCTTTAGCATTTGTTGTAGAGCTGGTTTGGTGGTGCTGAATTCTCTTAGCTTTTGCTTGTCTGTAAAGCTTTTGATTTCTCCATCAAATGTAAATGAGATCCTTGCCAGGTAGAGTAATCTTGGTTGTAGATTCTTCCCTTTCATCACTTTAAGTATATCATGCCACTGCCTTCTGGCTTGTAGAGTTTCTGCTGAGAAATCAGCTGTTCACCTTATGGGAGTTCCCTTGTATGTTATTTGTCGTTTTTCCCTTGCTGCTTTCAATAATTTTTCTTTGTCTTTAATTTTTGCCATTTTGATTACTATGTGTCTCGGCGTGTTTCTCCTTGGGTTTATCCTGTATGGGACTCTCTGCGCCTCCTGGACTTGGGTGGCTATTTCCTTTCCCATGTTAGGGAAGTTTTGGACTATAATCTCTTCAAGTATTTTCTCTGGCCCTTTCTCTCTCTCTTCTCCTTCTGGGACCCCTATAATGCGAATGTTGTTGCGTTTAATGTTGTCCCAGAGGTCTCTTAGGCTGTCTTCATTTCTTTTCATTCTTTTTTCTTTAGTCTGTTCCGCAGCAGTGAATTCCACCATTCTGTCTTCCAGGTCACTTATCCGTTCTTCTGCCTCAGTTATTCTGCTATTGATTCCTTCTAGTGTAGTTTTCAGTTCAGTTATTGTATTGGTCATCTCTGTTTGTTTGTTCTTTAATTCTTCTAGGTCTTTGTTAATCATTTCTTGCATCTTCTCAATCTTTGCCTCCATTCTTATTCCGAGGTCCTGGATCATCTTCACTATCATTATTCTGAATTCTTTTTCTGGAAGGTTGCCTATCTCCACTTCATTTAGTTGTTTTTCTGGGGTTTTTTCTTGTTCCTTCATCTGATATATAGCCCTCTGCCTTTTCATCTTCTCTATCTTTCTGTAACTGTGGTTTTTGGTCCACAGGCTGCAGGATTGTAGTTTTTCTTGCTTCTGCTGTCTGTCGTCTGGTGGTTGAGGCTATCTAAGAGGCTTGATGGGAGGCTCTGGTGGTGGGTAGAGCTGACTGTTGCTGTGGCGGACAGAGCTCCGTAACACTTTAATCCACTTGACTGTTGATGGGTGGGGCTGGGTTCCCTCCCTGTTGGTTGTTTTGCCTGAGGCAACCCAACAATGGAGCCTACCTGGGCTCTTTGGTGGGGCTAATGGTGAACTCTGGGAGGGCTCACACCAAGGAGTACTTCCCAGAACTTCTGCTGCCAGTGTCCTTGTCCCCACGGTGAAACAGAGCCACCCCCCGCCTCTGCAGGAGACCCCCCAACACCAGCAGGTAGGTCTGGTTCAGTCTCCCCCAGGGTCACTGCTCCTTCCCCTGGGTCCCGATGCGCACACTACTTTGTGTGTGCCCTCCAAGAGTGGGGTCTCTGTTTCCCCCAGTCCTGTCAAAGTCCTGCAATCAATTCCCACTAGGCTTCAAAGTCTGATTCTCTAGGAATTCCTCCTCCCGTTGCCGGACCCCCAGGTTGGGAAGCCTGACGTGGGGCTCAGAAGCTTCACTCCAGTGGGTGGACTTCTGTGGTATAAGTGTTCACCAGTCTGTGAGTCACCCACCCAGCAGTTATGGGATTAGATTTTACTCTGATTGCGCCCCTCCTACCGTCTCACTGTGGCTTCTCCTCTGTCCTTGGACGTGGGGTATCCTCCTTGGTGAGTTCCAGGGTCTTCCTGTCGATGATTGTCCAGCAGCCAGTTGTGATTCTGGTGCTCTCGCAAGAGGGAGTGAGAGCACGTCCTTCTACTCCGCCATCTTGGTTAATCCTCCCTGAGTCAGCCTCTTCAGGGAGATTTGTTGCCACTTTTATTGAATTCCTGAGAGTTTTATTCCTCAAGCTATTACTCTCAAATGTATGAGCAAGAAAAGGCCAAAGCCCTGTTAGGCTTTAATATGTCTCCTCATGTAAATGTTCACTAAAACTAAGAACAACGCAGTAAGTCAGAGCAGCACTGCCTGTTAGCTTTTCATCTTGTTTTCAGCTCAGCATCTCCTGGTGAGTAAGAAAGATTTGAGTTCAAGGGCTGTCTTTGACACTTTTTTTTTTTTTTAACTTCATGTAACTAACTTAATCTTTCTAAAGATATTTCTTCTTGTGAAAGGGGGATAAAAATGCTAATATGATAGTGTTGGCATTGTATTATATGAGATTACTTATCCAAATAATTTATTAGGGTGCCTGACCCAGTGTAAGTTTTCAGCCAGTTATAAGTTTATCAGCATTCCTTCCCAATGGTTCCTTTCTCTTCACTTACTTTTCTGTTCAATCCTTGTGTTTTGACTAGATTTATCTGAACTTTATCAGCCTCACTCAGAAACAGGACACTTAATGTGGAATTTATCATCCTCTGCCAGCCTAATTTTAAGATTCAACAAATAGTGTTTGGGGAAGATCTAGGCAAAGAAAACAATCTAATTCCTACAGAGTGTTTCCTGCTTTTGTGGTCTATCAGACAAAAGCTCTGTCTTAGCCACACTGAAAATTCTTTGCATCAAAATACCACATATAATTAATGTAACTCTAATCTATCAACCTAGGTGAGAAAACTTAATTTGGCTGAATTTTATACTATTACTGGGAACCAAATAAGTTATTAAAAACAATCAAATACGTAGACTAAATCAAATCTAGCTTATTTTCATACTAGCACAAACCCTTCCTGCAAACCTTTCTGTACCTAAAAAAGCCAGAGATCTTTAGATGAAATGGATATCATATCCAATTTGTACCAGTGGGGCGGGGCAGTGGATGGTTCAGGGAATGGATTTTCAATTATCAAATCAACTTCAGGGCTGGACCAAAAGAGCAACACTCTTATATTGACATGTTGTGACATGAGAGCTCTGATAATGAGGTGGCAGGGACCTCATTTTTATGTCTCAGTGAAATAGCTCACAGAATAGCATGCTACTCCCATAATTATGATAGGCAATAATTACAGGATCAGGTTATTAAAGCCTGCATGTTAAGAGGAAAACTCACGCTGGGCTAGAAAGTAATAGGTGATGAGGTCCTGAATAAAGCTTCATTTTATGTTTAACTTCATTATACACTTGACACTGATGCAAGGTTGAAGGGTTTTTTTTTTGTTGTTTTTTTTTAGCTTGCAATGCACTGTATGTTAACAAAACATGTGCTGTTGGCACAGTTATGTATCTCACCATCAATCCTAATACCATGACACAAACAGGTGAGTGAGAATGTGGCAGCATTCATTTTTATTATAATTGTCCTAGATTATTGCTTCTAACATAGTGATGATGGCAAATGCCATTTCATATAATTCAGCATTATCCCAAAACTCGTGCCACTGTCTCAAAAAGAGAAGGGCCATGGGTAGAATTTATTAATAGCATGCAAAAAAAATCACGTCTTTCCTTTTATTAAAATGTGTTGTCACTCAATTGCAGTGAATTAATAAAATTGCTAAAACGAGGATTTGGAAAAAGAGCAAGAATCTTTTTAATTCAACAGGAATTTATTAAGAAATTACTTTGTTTCAGTTGTATCAGGGAACTAAATGGACAGACATAAATAAACAGACGGCATGTTCTCCACACCAATCTGCCATAAAATCAAATGTTAGCTGTGTGAGATAGGGCAAGATATTTAACCAAAGTAAGTTGTAATTTCTCTGCAGGTTAAATATTCAATTACTATATACATTTTAAGTAATATGATAAGAGAAGTAGAGTGCTATGTTAGCACACACTATTTTTTCTTCTGTCCTCCCACTCTTATGTCAACCATTTTCTTTCTTTCTTTTTTCTTTTTTGTCATAACATTGATTTGGCACATAAGATGCCCCAAAAGGCCAAAAGGCTGTTCTCACTTTCAATTCACTGGGCCCCGAATTGAGAAATTTTACCTCTGTTTCCTAGGTGTTCCAAATCCACTGAGCCCAAACGCATGAGGACAATAAATAAAATTCTTCAACTAGGTACTGGGTGTATTGGTGAGACTAGCCCACATATAACTATGTTCCTTGATTCTTATATCTGTGTGTTTAGGAGTACAGGAGATCATCAAATATTAGCTGTTGTTGTAAGACATGCTGATACTGCATCCAATAGATACCCCAACCCTAAGAACGCTGTCTCCAGGTAGGGAAGAAATTGAGTCTTCATCAGGCCACTCAATCTTTCTATCAGGCTACCTACTTCTGGGTGATGGGGCTCCTTATTAAATCAGTAGCTTCTGTTTACCTGAGTCCATTGTCTCCAATGTCACATTTCTTCATAATAAAATATGTGTGGATTATCACAACCATAGATAAGGCATTGTCTAAGTTCAAAATGATGATGCTGGCAGGTCAATGGGTAGAGAGGACAAACCCATGACTAAAAGTGTGACTCTGCCCATGAGCACAAAGCACTGCTCTTTCCACGACGGAAGGAATCCAGTATAATCTGCCAGCTGGTAACTTGCTGAGGCCCCTTGTGTGCATTGGTAAATCAACTCCCTGAGATGGGAAAAGATCCCAGATTTATAGTCTTTGCTGATTTCCATGGTGTCCCCATGCTACCCATATGATATCATGAAAAATAAAGCTGAGGAGACATGTGTACAAATGACTTATGAGATCTGGTAGGAGCTCCAGAACAACACTGCTCTTCAAAGTTTGTGTGCCCAAGTTGTGACTGTAACCATGTCAACCATAGTGAGGAAGATATATATATATATATTTTTTTTTTTTTTTGAGACCATGCCTATAATCCTCAAGTACATAAGCAGCTAATCACAGAATCCATTTTGAAGATCACTTTCCTTGTAGCAGTGAAGAGTATCCAGAAGAATTAATAATGATCTATAAGGCAAACAGGAGATACCAGGCATGTAGAGAAACCCTAATTACTCTTAATTTACTAGTGATAGATTTAGGATCAGAATCTGAACTATATGACTCTAAACCTTATCATCTAAACTGGGCTTTATTTATTTTATCAAGGCCCTATAAAATAATTAGTAAATTCATAATCCTTGACATGCATATGGAGATACATATATGTGTATATATATATATATATATATATGTGTGTGTGTGTATGTATATATACATGGATGCATATATGTGGGTATATGTATATTTGTATATAAAAGTGATATAACTTATTTGGAGGAGTATAAAAAAATGCACATTTTAATGCATTCTAGTTTACAGTCACATCTATGCTATATAAAACATAATGTTTCCATATTCTCAAAATATTTTATTTCCTGTGTTAGGTACTTGAATGCCAGATGGATAGGGACAAATGTGTAGCTCTACTGATTATTCTGATATTGCTTTTTTGGAAACAGGAAAAATGAACTGTGGATTAGCAGAAAGGTTGAAGTTGGATGAGATAAGTTTGGAAATCAAAATAGTATTAACATTTCTGGACCACAAGGAAAATTATATATCCAGCAGTATAAACTGGCAAGTTGGTAACTCTAAGATTGTTTGCAATATCTAGTATTGTTTTTGTAAAAATGACTTATAAAGAGTATCTACCAGTAAAGTTTTAGTCCTGACTGATAAATTTACCTAAATAAGTATAAATATAAATATAATACAATTTGCTTTAAGCTCTGTACAATATTATGGAATGCCCTTCTGTGGCCCACACTGCATTATTATTCATCACACCTCATAAGATTAGAAAGAAAAATTAGGACGAAAAAAGACCAAAATCAATCTAGTAGCTTAACAGAGACTTTTATTCCATATTAAAGGCAAATTTCAAACAATAATTAAGAATTAACCATCTTCCTTTCTGCTCTCTCTCTGCATTGGGAAGTTTCAATTGCATGATCTGTTTTAAGTTGTAGGCTGTGAATTGCATGTTCATTGTAGAGACAATCGACAGAGCAGGGGTGCCTGCAGCCAATAGGTGAAACTCCCCAGGCAACTAAAAAAAGATGAAGGAGTGACCTGAGCTGTTAATTACTTTCCTGAGGGCAGAGGGCAGACGGCAGAGCTAGTGATTGACAACAAAAGCTTTTCCCAGACTTTCCAGAACTTAATCCCATTAGATGAGATCTTGCCAGGGCAAATATTGGATCTAAGAAGGTACAGACATTCCTTACAGTATTATAGGAGCAGACACGCAATAGGGAAAGACTGAAAATTATCTAAACAATGACATAGGATTTACATGATTTCAATTTCTCCTTAGTTCAAGCATTATGAGTTTGAAAGTAGCCCTGACATTCTGCACTTAATAACATAAGTAACACATTTATTGTCAATTTTGAGTGTTAGGGAAAAAAACCTGGCAACATTTTGGGGTACCACTTGTGTGATTGGAGTGCTACGTACAAGTTTAAGGCTTTCCCATAACATAGGGTAAAATACAATTTCCATTGTAATCATTTTAAAACTAGGAAAATACGATTTTTTCAAATTAAAAGAAAAATGAAAAAAAAAAAAAAACCCTGAAAAATATTACCGATTGCTTTTTATTGTGTGATTCCTTGATTAGTCTTCATGAAATGTTATGTCATTGTATTACGTGTGGTAATTTCAAATGTGAGTCACTTTTACATCAGGAATAACATGAACTTGATTAGGATTAATTTTTCTGGAAAAAAGGAAATATAGAAGCAAGAATTGTGATGATTGAAATGTAAACAATGTAGTTTCAAAAACATTAATTATGTTTGAAAAGAAAGAAAACCACCATTTTTTACTAAAATTTTTAAAAAGCAATGAATTATATATTTCATATATTCCGTATTTATAATTTGGTGTCGTTTTCAAGAAAGAGAACGGTTTTTGCAAAACTCACATTTTGCGTTATAATTGAAGCCTGAGTTGTAAGTAGCATGATCATTTGAGCCATGAAAGGTATATAAATGAATATATATGTGTGTGTGTGTATATATATATATACTTATTTATATATGTGTGTGTCTGTGTATATGTGTTTACTTCTATTATTATTTCATTATAAATGAAGAGCAGAAATTGTTGTCTAAGGCAGAGTACGAATATTCCAATTTGATTTCCAACAGTAAATAATTTTGTTGTTTAAAAATACATGATACTGTTTCTGGAACTATAGGCTCTTTAGGAAATGAGAAGCAAATGAAACGAACAAACCATTATTACAATGAGTTTTCATGATAGCTGTTTTAATAAATTATTATTTTATTCATGTTATGTGTGTCAGTTTCTTTTTATTTCCATGTCTTCTTCGTTTGTTTACATTCTTCTGCATTAAAAAGAAATAGAACTAAAATGGTCAACAAATATTTATTGCACTTGCTTCCAATCATCTACCTAATAATGTGTTTCCTCTTTTCTCATGTAATTCTTATGCTCAAAAACTTTGCTTTAAGCATTATGACTGTGTATTGTGATACGTTAAGACTTTCCTCCTGATATTTATGACTCAATATTGTATTTGCATCGTTTCTAGCTAGTCATTTGACATTACAACCTAAATGTTGGGCAATTTCAATGAACATAACACTTTAATAAGAGATAGAATGAACCAGTCATCTGGTTCAGTTAGGTCAGTGTCCTCATTGTTCCCAAGTGATTACATTATAGTCTTTATTTCTTTTTTTTTTTTTTTACCAACAAATACCATGACAGTTTATTTCCTCCTTTACATCTGAGCAAGCCTCAAGTCTTCCTGTCACTATGAGGCTTTCACTAACTTGAACCTAAACTCTTTTCCTTCTCTTAGCATCACTAATCTATATTATACAATTTGGCATTTGCTCATATACTTTTATACAGGTCTTTGTTTCCTATGCATTTATTGTTACTGATTTAATGCATCAACCAGCTCATATTTGTTATGGAATAACTTCAAGATTTTAGTTAGCACTTTTCAATAAAAGAACCCTTTAGCTATCTAAACCTATAGATTAGATATAGTTTCTGAGCTCAAGAAGCTTATGATTTAATAAAGGACCATTAAAAATAGTTCTTCACATTGCCAGAAAGCAGAAGAATGAGCACACGGAAGGAATACAATAAGTTAGTAATGACGCTTTCATAATTAAAGCAAAATAAGTATCAAGGTTTACAGCTGAATGTAAGAGAATATAAAAACATACTAACATGAGCAAAATAGTTTGGTTCTTGCATTAGAGATGGATTTAGTCATAAAAATAACATATGTATGTTCTGTATGTTCTATATATTATATACTTTTTATATTTTATATATATATATATTTTTCTGAAACCCTTGGATGGAAATTTGACTTGGTTTATAATGTCACCTGTGGGCATCTCAGTAAGAGGGTGTTAGAAAGGGCTTATAATAGGATTTGGGTTTTGGTTGGGTGATTTTGGGAATGGCTTAAGGAAGCAAGGGTTTGCATTGGGTGTGGTGCTGTTAGGATGCAGGGACAATTCCAGTTGAGTATCCCAATAAATCTTAACCTTTGGAGAGAACAGACTAGAGTGAAGTTAAACTATAATTGGTAAAGATTCATCAGTTAATCATTCATATTAGCACTGGGAGGGACTATTTGGTATTTTGTTTCTTGGAAAATATTTATTTGCATTCAGACATGATTACAGAGTGCTGTAGTTTTTGTCTTGATCCATCATGGTCACAGAATGTTCTTTTCTAATGTTAATGTTCGGTGAAATTATTTTAGGAGAACAACAAAGCCTAGCTGAAGTACCAGCCGGCTCCTGGATGTTAGGGACTGCTTTTCTGTTTCTCAATAATACAGTTTAAAAGAGTAAAATTATTTTTATTTTTACTGCTAGAAATTTTTCTTGATTAATGCTGCACATGAAACACCAGTATGCTCAGAAGTAAATTAGGCTTTACCTTAGCGATAGAGATAGAAGGTAATTTTGGATGTGAGAAACAGAGGCATTTATTTAAAAATATATATATGTATATATATTTCAAAAATAATTATTTAAATGTTGTTACTGTGATTTTCTTTTATTTTTTATTTAGCACTGGGTAAAAATCAGAGATTCATTATAATTTTAAAGACCTTATAATTCTGTATTTACAAATATTTTCTCTTAGCCTCACTCCACATCTTAAATGAGATTGTCTCCTCATTCAAGATGTGGAAACAACCAGTGATTGATTCAACAGCTGAAGTTTAACACTTTTGCTTTAGTGGTATCTTATAAATTTAGCCATAGAAAATAAATTCCTCCCTAAAGGTATGTTCTTATTTTGATGTTTGCCATTAAGTCTGATATTGTATTTGTGTAGCATGGGTTATTATTTTGACATTTGGAATGAGAAAACTGAGGCAGAAAGCTGTTACATATTTTGCCTTAAGACCCAATGATCCAACAACAATCTATTATTGATTTTTTTATATGCTCAGAACTTTTTTACAGTTTCAGATATTAAAATAGAAAAACATTTCCAAAACATCACTACATTTTAATGACTGCTAGCCAAATTGGTACAATAGAAAAATAACTCTGTGCCCATAGAACCAAAGATAAATATAATTTTCCTGTGCTTAATATTCATAAATGTACAGAAACTGCATAATGAGTACATATATTTAAAATTTAACTATCAAAATTATGTATTTCCTTTGAAAGGATGTATATACTTTTATAACTTGATGTTGTTCATTATCCATTGTGCCTCGTGCTTGAAATCTTGGAAATGATCACATTTTCCTAGACATAATGATTTGAGGATGAACATTTTCACATTTTTTTTTTCAGTGTGTGTTCACATGTATTTTACCAATGACCCTCATGCAATACCATCTACCCTGTGTCCTCAAAAGTGTTGATTTTAGAGTCAATACTACATTGTTTTAAAATTAAGACATTTAGGATGAAAAAGATCATTTTAACTTTGGAGAAATTCTAGAATTGTAATCATTTATGTTTTCTAATTTCCAAAAATTATCAATAAAATATCCTTGCTCTAAAAAGTGCCAATACTATTAACATTTTATGTGTTCTGTGGCCCAGAAAACTTTAATATAGCACAGTTTTAATTTTTTAAGTACCATGGTGCATTTTGTTTGCTTGTTCACTTCTTGTTGTCGTGTAGTTACAATATGCCATTGCTCTTCATCAGTGTTTCAGTATTCCTTTTCTCTATGATGAGTTTTCTAGTTTCTGATCTCCCAATATTTTTGCTAAAGGCATTGGAGAGGAAGTAAAAAGGTATTTCAGGATTTTGCTTTATCTATATACATTTAGAAAAATTGGCTCTAGCAAACATTTTCAGTCATTGGATCCAGAAGAAGCTGTAGGCTCTTTAAGACAGAGATTGTCTTTCAATTTCCAGTATTTATTTTAATGCTTGCCTTACAGCAGATGTTCTGTATGTAACGTATTAAAAAGCAGTAAATGAAATAGTGATTTTCAAAATTACCTCTGATAATGATTTAATCCCTATATACCAGTATACATATAATTTAAATATGTAATTATATTTTAATATCAAGAATTTCATATTTGATTTTTTTTTAAATTTGTCTGCAGACTTAACTACATTTAATTAATATTAATATTACATTTGAGCCAATGGTATATTTAATATAAATTATATATGATAATTAAAACTTCAATAAAAAATAAGGTATGTTAGTATTAAGCTCGTATAGATATGGAGTATATAGAGATAGATGTATCACCTATGTGAGAATGAATTGCTTTGTCCTTCCTCTTACCCCATTCCCAATCAGTAAATTTCACCATTATCCATCAAATTGTTCAATTCAGTAATCCAAAAAAACATTTTTGATTAACTTTTTCCCTATACACATCCATGTTTATTAAGCCCTAACATTATATATTCAAAATGTGTCTCAAATCCATCTCCTCTTCACACTACTACCATCATTTAATCCAGGCCACTATTTACATCCACCTGATCTATTACAATGTAACTATTTTTCCCATTATCTTCATATCTACCTGTTCTCCTTCCCCTGAAACATGAATGGTCTAAGATGTGAATTAGTTATATAAGTTTTCATCTTAAAGTTCTTCAGTGTTCTTCCATTGTTCAAATCCCTTACCATAATCAACAGAGACCACCATAATATGCTCTCTGCCTGTTTCTAAAGTCTCATTTTACTTCACCCATACGTTTCACTGCTATCCAGGTACATGACTGATTTGTTAGTTTCTAGAATAAACCAATTTTAAACTGAAATTTTATTGAAATGAAAATAGATTCAAATTCAGTTTAATAAGTAATTCTCAGAGGCTCATAGACTCTTTATCAAGAGTACAAATACTTCAGTGATAACATCCTGCAAAATTATAGTAATAATGTGGCAACCATGATATTGGCATTGATATAATTCATCATTGTGTGTTGTGTATATTTAGTTCTAAACAACTTTTATCATATATGTAGATTTGTGTAACCACCAGAGAAAAGATGCACAACAATTTCATCACCATAAATATACTGTATGTTAGCCTTTTATAACCAAACCCATCTCCCTCTCATTTCACCATCTGCCCCAAATTTAACTACTGGCATTCTCTAACTTGTGCTTCACTTCTGAAATGTCATTTCTAAAATGTATGTAGGTGGAATCATATAGTATGTAATATTTGGGGATTACCTTTTTTCATTAAACGTATTTACCTGAAGATTCATCCAAGTTGTGTGACCCAAAAGTTTGTTTCTTTTTTGTTGCTGATTACATGCTGGAGTTATTGTGTAAAAAAAAAGAAAATACTGTGAACATTAGTGTACTAGTTTTTTTGTAAATGTAAGTTTTCATTTCATTTAAATAAATGTCCCAGAGTGCAATTGCTTGGTTGTATGGTAATCGTATATGTCATTTTATAAGAAACTGACCAACTGTTATCCAGAGTATCTGTACCATTTTACAATCTTACCAGCAGTGTATGAGTGATCCAGTTTCTCTGAATCCTTGCCAGCATCTGGTGTTAGTATCAATACTATTTTTACTTTTAGTAATTCTGATAGGTTTGTAGTGTTCTCTTACAGTAGATATAATTTACATTTTCCTAATGGCTAGTGATATTTAACATCACTTTGTGAGCTTATTTGCCATCTGTATATCCTCTTTGTTGGACCTGAATTGTTTGCTCTTGGTGTTGAATTTTGACAGTTCTTTTTGAATTCCAAACACAAGTTCTGTCTCAGATACATGGTTTGCAAATATTTTCCCCATTTTGTTGTTTTTCCTTTTCATACGCTTCACAGGGTCTTTCACAAAACAAAAATTTTGAATTCTGATGTGATCCAATTTATCACATTTTTCTTTTCACAATTATACTTTTGATGTAAGTCCATGCAGTTTTTGCCTAACTCTTGATGGCAAAGAATTTCTCCTATTTGTTTTCCAAAATGTTATAGTTTTATGTTTTACATTAATTCCATGATTCATTTTGAGTTAATTTTTGTATAAGGTGTGAAGTTTAGGTCAAAATTCTTCCTCCCCTCAGTGGATGTCCAATTGTTCTAGCACCATTTATTGAAAAGGTTATCCCTACTCCAATAATTGTACCTTTGTCAAAATTCACTTGAGCATATATTCAGCCTGTTTCTGGACTCTATATTTTTTTACATGTATATATGTCTATTGATCCATCAATACACTACTATTTTGATTACTGTAGATATATAATAAGCCTTAATAACTGGGAAAGTGATTCCTCTCATTTATTCTTCTTTTTCAAGATTGTTCTAACTATGCTAGGGCCTATGATATTCCATATAAATGTTAGAATACACGTCTATGTTCAAAAAAACTTGCTGGAATGTTGCTAAGAATTACATTGAATATAAAGATCAATATATGGGGAACTGATATCTTTACTATGTTGACTCTGTAAATCAATGAACACAGCAGCATTTTGTAATTATCAGTATACAGATACTATACGCATTTTAAGTGTATACCTAAGGATTTTCTTTGGATCAATAGTATCTTTTAAAACTTGATTTTCTGTATGTTCACTGTTAGTATATAGACATGCAATTGACTTTTTGTGTTGATCTTATAACTTGCAACATTGCTGAACTCAATAATTAGTTCTAAGAGCTTTTGTATAGATCTTTGTGATTTTCCAGGTAAACAGCCATGTCATCTACATCAAGGACAGCTTTATTTCTTTTTTTGTCTTATTGCAGCGAATAGAACTTGAGTAATATGTTGAGTAATAGTGGTGAAACACATCTTGTCATCATCACAATCTTAAGGGGAAAGCATTCAGTCTTTTACCGTCGAGGTTGATGTTAGTTGTAGGCTTATCTCCCTCTATTTCTATTGTGCTGAGGATTTTTTATCATGAATGGGCATTAGATTTTGTCAAATACTTTGCATCAATTGACATGACCACATGATTTTTCTTTTTTAGCCTATTGATGTGGTGGATGTGACAGGCAAAATAATGCCCACCCCCCTTTTCTAATCCCTGGAATCTGTGACATATTGTTATCATGACAAAAGGGGATTAGGATTGCAGATGGAATTAGAGTTGCTGGTCATTTGACCTTAGTGAGATTATCCTGGATTATGGCTGTTAATCCAATATAATCATAGGGTCCTTTAGATGTGGAAGAGGGATGCAGAAGGAGAGTCAGAGAGATATAATGCAAATTCAGCCTACCATTGCTGCCTTTGAAGATGGAGGAAGGAAGCTGTGAGCTGAGGAATGCAGGCCACCTCTACAAGCAAGAAACTGCAAGGAAACAGATTCTCTCCTGGAAATTCTAGAAACAAGTGCACCCCTGCTGACACCTTAATTTTAACCTACTAAGACCTGTGTCAAACTTTTGACCTACAGCACTGTAAAATAATGAATTTGTTCATTTAGTTTATTTTTTTTTTGTCTTGGCACTAAGATTTTAGTATTTTGTCGCAGCATAAAGAGAAAATAAATACACTGGGTTATACTACTTGATTTTTCTAATGTTGAACCAGCCCTGCGTATCTGAAATATGTCCTAGTTGTTCATATAATTATTTTATGCAATGCTGGGCTTTGGTTTGCTAAAATTATATCATGATTTTTTTGTGTGTCTACGTTCATGAAAGATATTATCCTGTAATTTTCTTTTTCTGTGTTGTCTTTGTCAGAGTAATAGTGTTCTCAAAATAAGTTTGGATCTATTTCTTCACATTTGGAGATTTCATGTTGCCTTTCTGTTATTGATTTCTACTTAGAGTCATAATCTGGTCAGAGAACTCTGTGTTATTTCAATTATTTTACGTGTGTTGAGGTTTGTGCTGTGGCCCCGGATATAGTCTATCTTAGTGAATAATCCATGGGAGTTTAAAACAATCTTATTCTGCCACTGTTGGGTGGATTGTTCTATACATGTCCACTTGATCTTGTTGGTTGATTGTATTGTTCTGATCATCTATATCCTGATGATTTTCTGTGAAATGTTACACCCTTTCACAAAAGTCTTAGCAGTATTTTTTTGGACCTGTCTCCCCAGGCAAGGGAAACAAAAGCAAAAACAAACCAAAGGGACCTAATTAAACTTAAAAGATTTTGCACATCAAAGGAAACCACTGAGAAAATGAAAAGACAACCTACTGAATGAAAGAAAATATTTGCAAATGATACGACTGACAAGGGGTTTAATGTCCAAAATATATAGACAACTCATACAACGCACTATCAAAAAAAACAAAACAGCCTGATTAAAAAATAGGCAGAGAACCTGAAGAGACATGTTTCTAAAGAAGACATACAGATGGTCAGTAGGCCTGTGAAAGGATGTTCAACATCGCTAATCAGAGAAATGCAAATCAAAGTCACAATGAGATATCACCTGTCACCTGTCAGAATGGCCATCATTAAAAAGACCACAAATGACAAACATTGGCGAGGATGTGGAGAAAAGGGAACACTTGTACACTGTTGGTGGGAATGTAAATTGGTGCAGCCACTGTGGTAAACAGTCTGGAGGTTTCTCAAAAGACTAAAAATAGAACTACCATATGTCCCAGTCATTCCACACCTGGGTATATATGTGAAGAAAGTGAAAATACATCTTTGAAAAGATACATGCACTCTAATGTTCATAGCAGCATTATTTACAATAGCCAAGATATAAAAGTAACTTAAGTGTCTACCAACGGATGAATAGATAAAGAATATGTAAGATACACACACACACACAAACACACACAATGGAAGTTAGCCATAAAGGAATGAATTTTGCCATTTGCAACAACATGGATAGACCTGGAGGGTATCATGCTTAGTGAAGTAAGTCAGACAGAAAAAGACAAATACTGTATGTTATCACTTATATGTGGAATTAAAAAAAAAGAAAATGAATGAATATAACAAAGCAGAAAGAGACTCATAGGTACAGAGAACAAACTAGTGGTTACTGGGGGGAGAGAGGTAGGAAGAGGGGCCAGATGGAGGAATGGGATTAAGTGTGAACTACTAGGTATAAAATAAATAAGATATAAGGATATAATGTACAGTGCAGGGAATAGAACCAATATTTTATAATAACTTTAATGGAGTATAATCTATAAAAATATCCAATCATAACTCAAAGTAATATAACATTATAAAAGAGCTATACAACAAATAAAGAAGTTTAAAAAGATACAAAAAAGTAAAAATAGAACTCTCATTCTGCATAACAGAATTCTTCTTGTATAGTTATTTTAATTTTATCAAATATAGTTTATTAAATATTTAGAATATAAATATTACGTTATTACAATTAATAAAAATCTGTCTCGATTGCTATAAAAGATGGAGCGATTATAAAATCTTACCTACTTGCAAGGGGATTCTTTCTCTTTTTCTCTTCTCACCTCTCCCCATCTTTTTTCTCTCCAGGGGAGGTAGATCAATGAGTTTAGATTGAGGATCCCAGCAGCAGTGCAATCCCTTTCTTCTTCCTTTCCGAACAGAGAAAACATATTTCTGCTTTGCTACTCTTATGCTGTAAGATTTACAGGGACGCAAACTTATCTGGAGGGAATTCCTGTAGAGTTTTGAGTGATGTATTAAAATCAGATGGATATTAGGATCTGGGCTCACTGGCCAGAAACCTTGAGAAAGAGACTAAGAGTGGAATAACTAACATAAGAATGATAAAAATAAATGGCTTGGGAATAAAGATGATAAATTTAGTAATGGTCATGTTGAAATTAGGATACCTGTAAAAGATTCAGGCAGACTTAGCCAGGATGATGTTTTATGCCTAGATAAATGTTGAATCTTTTGAATCAGGTAAGTTTGCTCAGTTACATAGAATATCGCAGAAAAAAAGTCAAGAGACATAGTCCCAGATGTTACTACAGGACGAGTAGCTGGTTTTAGGTAGACAAGGAACTGATTCATAAAAACAAGTCTGCACACACAGGGCATTAGTCATACACAAAGTATGCATGGAATTCAGTAAAACTCTGGCCATGTGGGCCTCAGCAATTAATCTTGGGCGAAGGGGCCTTTAAAATGTAAGTTGATGTACTTCAACCTTACTCTTCAGAACACAGCTTAACTTGGTATGCTAAAAAGACTAAGGTGAGAAAAGATCTTGGCATGCATTTTTTTAAAATTAATTAATTAATTATTTTTGGCTGCATTGGGCCTTCGTTGCTGCGTGTGGGCTTTTCTCTAGTTGCGGTGCATGGGCTTCTCATTGCGGTGGCTTCTCTTGTTGCGGAGCACGGGCTGTAGGCGCACGGGCTTCAGTAGTTGCGGCACGCGGGCTCAGTAGTTGCGGCGCGTGGGCTCTAGAGTGCAGGCTCAGTAGTTGTGGCGCACGGGCTTAGTTGCTCCGTGGCATGTGGGATCTTCCCGGACCAGGGCTCGAACCCGTGTCTCCTGCATTGACAGGAGGATTCTTAACCACTGCGCCACCGGGGAAGCCCTTGGCATACATTTTTATGTGTCTATTATTTTCTAAGATAAGTCTGCCTTCAGATTCTTTAGAGTGCAGCTGTGGTACAGAAAACTAATGTGTGATGTTCTCACTTTCAGCCGTTAGTAACAGTTGACAGGCAGCAGATCAGCTGCCTCTAAATCTGTTCTTGTTTTATGTTATTTTGCGGTACATTCAGAGCCAGGTAGTCTCTTGCTTCTTGTGTTTATACACAGAATCTCAGAGTCACTCCCCACAACACTCGTCTCAGAATGGCTCTGGCCAGCACCTTAGACTCCTGGATGCAAACTAGAGGTTCTCCAATAGAAAGGTAATGAAAACATCAAAATCAATAGGATTTAAAAAAAAATCAATAGGATTTCTCAATTTAAAAGGAATATATAATGTAAAAACTATCTCTTGGCCAGAAAATATGATAAAGGGAATTTTGCATTAATTTTAGAAAATGCTACTTATACTCAGGTACATTGGAAAGAAATCAAGTTAATCAGTAGACAAAACTCAACTCTCTTGAAAGTTTTTGAACATCATAGGAAAACTATGTACCAGGATATATGCTGTTACTAAAAAAACAACAAAATAGAACAAATCAAATATAACTGATAAACATGCTGCTACTGGCTTCCATAAGCTGAGAAAAGAGTTAAGTACTTGGCAAAAGAAATAGTCCTTGCTAGACTCTTAGAACACATACTTCAAAATCCATTATTATTGTCGATTTAGAAATTGGTTAAAGTTGATTTTCCAGATGAAACAAAGTTGGAATTTGATTGCAGTCACATTTCACAGGCTTAGTGAATTTTATAGCCGTTTATGTATCACTAAATGCACATGTTCAATAATACACTGGAATACCAGCATTAAGAACCCCAAATGTAGATGCTCATTGAACATTTTTGAGTACTCTGGAGAAAGAAGAATGATGTTTTGAACATGGAATTATTAGAGGCTGTCATTATTTTAGATTTCTTTACTTTGAAAGAATTTGGAGTATCTTAACTACATTTTCTTGTAGCTATAAAATTCACAACAGAAGGTTTCCTTAAACCCAGCAACCGAAAAACAAGTGTATGTAATCGCATGTATATAATCTCATATATCCCATCATCTTTACATAATTCTATTGATTAAAAGAAAGTCATAGGTGCTCCCCACAATCAGTGAGAGGGGATGACACAGTCGTTGAACTCCAGGCCATGAGGAACATATGTGCCACTTTAATGTCTGTCCATTATAGTACTGTATTGAAATCATTAGACTAAATTAGGTGAGTAAATCTGACATAAAGCTAATGATTATAAACCCTTGTGTTGGTTACTATGAAATTGAAAAGACTTGAAAACAATTTTTTTCACATTTACCTTTACAAAATAAACATATGCAATTTACTTATTCTAAAAAATGAGCAAGAGTAGACAATTAACTAATCGAAATATAAAATAAAACATTCTGTTCATTTATGACAAAATGCATACTGTATATCTATTTTTTTTTAAAGTTTATTTTGGTAGACTTGCATTTATTTATTTATTTGTATTTTTGGCTGCATCGGGTCTTAGTTGCGGCACACGGGATCTTTTTTGCTTGTAGTGCACGGCCTTCTCTCTAGTTGCGGTGCACGGGCTTAGTTGCCCTGTGGCATGTGGGATCTTAGTTCCCCGACCAGGGATCGAACCCGTGTCCCCTGCACTGGAAGGCGGATTCTTAACCGCTGGACCACAAGGGAAGTCCCTGCATATCTATTTATTGATGAGGTCACATGACTAGACTATGTGAACTTTTCCCTATTGCAAGAAGCAATTTGATGATTTAAAGCTATATGAAAAACTGACAAAAACAACAAAAAATACTTCCAAGAATTTTTTCTATTTCCTACATATTTTGTATGCACATTTAGAAAACAAAATGCACATCCACTGTCACCATATATAAGCTTCCTGTGATAAAAAATGTCTTTCACTAAATTTTTAGGAGAAAACATACTGGATTAATTGTACTAAAAGAAATGATCTTATTTTTAAAAATATTTACTGCCACAAAATATTTCTATTTAATTAACAACTTTTTCTCCAATCATTAATTTTACAGAAATTTTTACTTGAAATATTTATATGTATTGGTCATACTGCCTAGTAAAATTATTTACTAGGTTGTAATTGTTTACAAAAGGGTTGCCTATACAATATTGGACTGTTACCATAATCTAAAGTGGCAATAAAGTAAGATAGCATAACTATTGTAAAAATTTGCAGAATATTTTAAAGGTTCTATAGGAATATTTTTGAGTTCTTTGGAAAGAAAGGGTTCTGTAGTGAATATTTTTGAGTTCTTCAGAAATTGTTGTAAATGTTATGACTTTTAGAAAGTATTAAATTTTATCTCATAAAATTCAATACTGAGTTGTGTTAAGACACATTGGCTTCAATCTTCTTTTAATTTCTAAATTCCTTGAAGATGTAATTCAATTTAATTGAAATTTTAATGGACAACTTGATAAAAGAATCACATGTTTTAGTCATTTGCAATAGACTCTGATTTATTTGGGGTAACCATATCATAACTATGTATGCATCAGTGTCTGAGTAATATAAAAACCATTAACTCATCTTTCAACTGCAGAATTCTAACATCACAGATCACCTGAAATAACGTTGTTAACACTATGCTTCTGCTCCTAATTAAACCAAATCATTTTTATTAAGTAGATGTTTACAACCTAACTTAAGCAGTTCTCAAATCTAGAGCTGCAATTCACCATAGATCCTTCTACAAATATTTTAAAGGTAAAAAATAATCCCTTGGAATTTAATAATTTGTATTTGAAAGACATTAGAGAGGTGTTCCTCTATGTAACCTTATTAAATCAAGAAATCTTATATGGAAAATGGAGCTCCAGCTGGAAAAATAGCCTTTCTAAACTCAGAGGAAATAAGTGCCTGTGGTGATAAAAAATATTTCTCTAATAATGATACAGTTTGTCATACAAGACTACTAGTTCAGTAGATGATTGCATTGCCTCTACATATGTGATCAAGATCCAGTTGCATGTCAGATAAAATCTGTTACAGTTAAAATATTCAAGTGACTTTTCAATGTTCTAAATCAAAGAATGAGTGAAAGCTTTATATTATAAAGACAAAGGGGCATGAAATCATTTGTCAAGTACCAGTAGTTTGTCTCCAATACTTGAACAGCTGAGGCCCAGAATCCTTTAGGATTATCTGTAGGAAAAGTGTACTCAAGGGAAAATTCATATTATTAGGTAGTGCAGTGTTATCTACATGTCATATATCTTGTTATCTTGATTTTATATTTTTTTTCCATTCTTTTAAAATCATATTAATATTATTCATGCTTTTAAATCTTTTGCTGACCATTTAAATATTGTTTAAATTGGAATAAAATTTGTCCTTATTCTAGTAATGCTTAAAGGTGACTAAAAAGTTACTATATTTAAATTATAATTTTGAATACTGTTAATGAATATTCATTATTGTTGAGTACTCATTATGAATAATGTGTATATACATTATTGGTTTTATTATTTTCACTTTTCTTGAAATATTTTAACAATTTTATAATCATTAAACTAAATAATTTGCATCTAAAAATAAGTTATGCTCAGACAAGTCTCTTTAAGAGTTGCTACTGAATCCAATACACTTAGAGTTGCCTATCATTGTTAGTGAAAATTATCAGCAATGTTTTGGTATATGATGAAGCCTTTTATTATTATATACTGAACTTCAATATTTCCTTAGAAATTATTCCCAATTTAATACATGTCTGAGTAAAGATGCAATTCAAGTGTTCATGCAAATTGGTTTATCAAAAATTAAGACAAAAAGATTTTATTTTAACATTATAGAACTACTAATAATTATCTATAAACTTCTTCTTACTGTTCAAAACTCTTCTGTTACACAGAATATTGCGAAAATGCATTGTATTTCTCCCAGACAGTGTGGCCAATAGTTCTGCCCAAGAAAAATTACAATATTTTTATAATTCGCCTTCCAATTATAAATGTAATTAGAGTACCAAGTTATCCACCAGTAGGAAGATTTGCTTAGAAGCACTCAGATCTAGACTCAATTGACTTGTATGCAGATGCCTCCTCAGAGAGAAAAAGCTTGTTTACAGTAGAAGATTGAGAAATGTATTTTTAGCAACTATAATGAAACTGCTAGCTACAAAAGTTATAACATCTTTCTAAGCAAAAATAGAGTCAGGTGGAAAAATAGGTGAAACAGAAAATAGCATATTAAAATGCAGGTATAATTATAAACTGGACTTAGAAAAATAGCACAGTGATAATGTGGAGTGAAACTGATCTCTGAGAGCCTGTGGCTATACATTGACTAAATGTAATAACCCAGAACTCTAGTTTGATTAATGGAATAGATGTTAAAAATAAGTCAGGTGTATTTCACATAAGCTTCCTTCTTTCATGTATCAGGAAAACACTTGTTCAACTATTCCTCAAGGCTGTGTACAGAATAAGAGACAGATTCAGGTATGCATTAATTTGTAGCTGGCTGACAGTGTTTAAGTCAGGGAGCTGTTTATCAAGTTGATAGATATCAAAAAGAATTGGACATGTTTTTGGTTAAGAAAGTGCTGTTTTCACAATGAATAGGAATTCATGACCATAGGTGTTTATTTTCCTGAGAGACATTATTATGCCTCAGTAAGTATCAGGCTTCTACACGCAGTGATCAGCAATACAAGGGATAAAAATAAGCCTTAATTTGCAACATAAG
Source organism: Eschrichtius robustus (assembly GCF_028021215.1). NCBI lineage: Eukaryota > Metazoa > Chordata > Mammalia > Artiodactyla > Eschrichtiidae > Eschrichtius > Eschrichtius robustus. The sequence goes on from NC_090826.1 coordinate 177,015,071, forward strand.
ATTTTAAGACTGCTGTTCAGATTCAGCTTGAGCATATATGTTTGTATGTTTTCCTCACATTAGAGATGACCTATATGTTTCACAAAAAATTTGTCAGTTTTATAACTTTGACATAAGTTCTGGATTTTTATTATTCCAGGGACAGTAGCTTATGAAATAAATCTTTTAAAATGGAAGTTGAATGGCTACAAATTTTTTTTCAATGAAAGTATTATTTGTATTTTGGACAGGACAATTATTGGCTTTACAGCTGTCTTTCTTTCTTCAAGATCTCCAAAATAGTCCATGTTTTCAAAAAAAACAGTATGAAATGTTGATTAAAGTAAGGTGATATGATAATCTGTCTTGGAGGTTCCATTGTGATATACTTCTTGGGAGTTCATTGATTGGTACTTGTGATTGTTGTTTGTACAAAACTGTTGTTTACAGAATATGTATATCAACTGGTTGCAGAAGTTCTTAAACTTTTCTTTTTCCTTATATCAAAAACAACTTGTCTCAAAAAGTGTTTAATTACATGGATAAACTCCACTCATATTTTTGTCTTAGGTTTTACATTATATTTATGAAAAAGAAAATGTTAGGTTATATTTTGCATGCGTGTAGTCTATCAAACTGATTTGGCAAGCTCATTCCATAAACTGACACTGTCTAATGGAATTACCATTAATGAAGAAAATGTTGCCCGGTATAGTAGCTACTGGGTCACAGAGTACTTGCAAAGTGGTCAGTGCAACTGGGAACAGAATGTTTAATTTTTTTTACTTTTTCAAATAAAAAAGCCATGAGTGTCTAGTGGCTACCATATTGAACCAGCATAGCCTTAAACTGAAGACAAGATGTTTGAAATGCATGCTAAGTAAGGTACACTTAAGGATGCCTAACTACCAATGTATTGGAAATGACACATATAACACTATTAATGATCTAGATATCATGGGAAAAACTATAAGAATAACATGAATGAGAACAGGATTATATTATACTTTTCATTATGTGCCTTGTTTTCTGAACATAACAAAAACATAATGTCATTAAATTATACGTTATAATAGCAACAAATAACCCGTAACTGAATCCATGATGCTTGCTACAAGTACAGTAAAATGCCATCTGCATCATTTTTAATAAGTATGGTTACTGTTTTAAAAACGTGTCCTTTTTAGTCTTTTCATGCATTGTGCATTTCATGATATTGGAATAATAGTCATTCCAAATATAATAAAAGCATTTATGTATATGAACATGAGAAAGACAAAAATTAATCTAGTTTCTATATTTAGGCAGATACTCAACTGTTTGCTGATAGTATGTAAATTAATGCCAAGTTAGTCCTGTGTTAGTGTCCTCACAAGCATCCACATGCTTATTCTAGAGCACTACATTCTATTTTCTTATTTGACAGATCATGTAGGCATTCCAAGTGCTGATCACATGACAGATTTATAGCATGTGTTCATTTACTTATGTTTGATAGTACCTAGCTAACTTTATTTGTAGCATTTTCACTATAAAATTTTATGACAGATCTTTGTAAATAGAATGACTCTGAAGAAATATCGAATGGTTAAAAATTCAAAAACATCCACCAAACAAGAATGGCTGACTGAGATTAAAATCCTGCATGTCCATAGATGAACTACTCTGTGTTTTGTACTAGGCCAGGGATATGGTGGGACCACTTGGCCACTCTTTGCCCAGGACTACACTCATTGATACACTCTAGTAATACTGTAATATTACCTAGAGATGCATTTTTAAATTTCATCGTAGTTTACTATGTTTAGTAATGGATGAGGGTTCTATTGAAAAGTGGTGGAAATATAACAGCATTAGATTATTTTCCAAATTTTAATTGTTTTCATTTGTTGCATTTTCAGAATCAGACCCGAAAATATTTTATAGGTCATAGTTGCTATGTATTAAAGTATAAGATGTAATGTATAAATGTAGTTACAATTTAAGTGTCTAGTGCAATACTGAGACCTTAAGATACTGATCATTATGGTTCCTATCAGCTGCCTAAACCTTGAGATAGGTTTTTTCCTGACGATGGAATGCTGACCTGCCTTTTCTCAGAGCGTTTACTTTAGAAAAATAGTCATTGTGCATTCCTTCTCTGCCCCTTTGAAATATATGTATATCTTCTCCCAGTCTCTTGTCAGTTTTACAGCTCAGGAAGTGTCTTTCTCCAGTATCTGGGAACCATCTCTTTGAAATGTAAATATCTAAGGAGATAGCACCCCTATTCCTCAGTATCTGTAGGAAGGTAGGAGCCTAATTTGATACGTGCTAATTAGCAAGCACAGGTGACCTAATCAGGGAGAAAAATATTTTTAAACAAGGAAATAACTCAGTATGATCACTTGACACACTCCATTGATCAACCTCCCCTCTGACATCCTCCAAAACTTTCCCACTAATTCACGCAGTGCTTAAAACCCCTCCTGCCCTTAGTTTAAGTGGAAAGTTCAGTCTGTCCTCTATTGCAATAGTCTTGAATAGTCTTCCTTGCCGGATTAACTTTGCGCGCTGCAATTTTTGCCTTGATAATATGTTTTATATTTTTGTTTCTTTATTCCTCTTTTTATTCTTCTTCATTTAAAAATGTGTAAAATGTATTTTTCATGAGGGAATACAGGATATTCAGTGATTTCTCTTTTTCTATAATGTAAACTATCTTAACGTTAAAGCCAGTATATATATTTGTGTATTCACTTAATATTGCACATACCTCTGTATTTGTATTCCAATCCTACCTTAACGAATCACCACAAATTTAGCAGCTGTGTTCTCGCAGCAGACTGTGTTCCTTGCTGGAAGCTTTAGGGGAGAATCTGCTCCCAGCTCATCAGGCATGAGGCTGAATTCATTCCCCTGGAGTGTCCCCATTTTCTTGCTGGCTGTGAGCCAGGGGTCATTCTCATTTTCTAGAGGCCGTCTACGTTCCTCGGCTTTGTCGTCCTTTTCTCCATTTCAAAACCAATAACAATGTGTCAAGTCCTGATATTTCAGATCTCTCTGATTTCCTCACGTGCTTCATCTTTCCTTTGCTTTCTTCTTCCTCTGCAACTGTCTGACTCACTTTTCTGCTTTTAAGGGTGCAACCTGGATCATCCTGGCTAATCTTCTATCTTAAACTCACCTGATTAGTAGTAACCTTAACCCCACCTGCAAAGTCCTTTCACATCAGTACCTAGACTGGTGTTGATTAAATATGCAGGGTATGGGAATATTGAGAAAACACCTTTAGTTGCCTACCGCAATTTGTAATACCCATTCCCCAGGAAGGAGGGAGGCAATTTTATGTAATAGGTACTGACCATTGAGTAGAATTTATTGCTTTGTACTTTAGAAACAACATAGCTAATAATGAATATAATATAACGATAACATTTGATATAAAGTCAGCAAGGGCAATTACCTACTTTGTCATATCACAGAATCCTTGATATGAGCGGAAAAAGGGCTATTTTACTCTCATTTGGAAACCGGGGTAGAATTTACTAATCTGCTTCATTATACATATCTCTAAATTTGACTTTGTAATTTGATTTGTGATTTTGAGGGCCACTCTGTGTATGGCAGTCTGCTAGGTTCTGCAGATAAGTAATACACATCCTTTTCCCTCTAGGCAAAGACCAGTGACTTTATGTATAATTTTAACTGGTCGTGTTTTATTGAATCCAGGCATACCAATTTGTTGTGGATTGCTTTAAACCTGCATTCCATATATCAGTGGTTTCAAATATGCCAGCTGCCTGCATATTCCACAAAGCATTTCGAATTGTCTGCATATGGCAGAACTGGCCTTCCCTGTATGGTTAAACTGCACATTCTCCCAGATTTAAATAAATGAATTCTAAAAAACCATTACTTTATTCCTTTGCATGTCTACAAAATTTGGAAATGTGATTTTTAAAAAAATGGCACAGTACAGGAGTTTTTTCTTGACTCCTGAATCTCTAGGAGTGAGGAACTAGCTATGCGAAAAAATTTTAAATTGAGTGTTCACACATAAGGGGATTATCTGCTTGCACATATATATAAACCTGTATTGTCATGGCTTCTTGATATTTTCAGTTTTGTATGAGGTGCTTGGTTCAAAACAAAAGAAAGGATAAAAATTACTTTCAACATGTATTCTGAGTTAGAGGAAACTGCTTACTGTAACACACTTTAAAAAACATTGAGTTGTAAGTAATATGTATACTACTTGATTTGATAACACTATAGAGAGTGATATTACATAGTAAAAATTGACTACATTGATAATTTCATATTTTTATTCTACTGAATGAAATTGAGATAATGAATAGTTAATGCCAAAGGGATCATAAATTCCAGTTAAAATGCATTTTTTGTTCTTTACCCTAATCACACTACTTATTTTTACGTATTTGATTTTAAGCAGACTTCCTGTTACTTAATCACTTGGCGTTAGATGATGTAAAATTATTTTTATATATTTTATAAACTAAAATAAAATCCATGTATGATGGGATTAGAATACTATTTTAAAAATTGTTGTGCACTTAGTGCCAATTAGTTGGATTCTATAAGAATCTTTGGAGAAATAGCTTTTATAGAGTAGAATAAAATACAAAACTGAATTATTTTTTGTTACTAAATATATCATTCTCATTCATTTTTAAATTTGTTATCAATATAAACTATGCTATATTGTTTAAACTTGGTGATGATTGTACACTCTGAATGCTGTTTCAAAGTCTTCTAGGCATGTTTCACAGATATTAAGAGCATAAATTCCAGGTATTTATTAAATAAATAAATAGGTAAATAAATAAATGGCATTCCTTCTTATTCTTGATCACACAAAGAATTTTTAATTTTGCCAGGGTAGTTTCTCAGGCATTCTAATTTTGATGATATGATAGGAATGGAAAAAGAAAAAAGTGATGGGCCATACTGAATACAACAATTGAGTGAACTACAGATCTTAAACCCAAACGGATGATATCCTTAAACCTCCTAGATAATGTACCAGATAAGAAGGCCTTTTTTTTAAAGTGAGAAAGAGTCAAGAATAAGGAGCTCAATATTGAAATCATATTTAAATGTCACTAACCAGGGTGACATGTGATGTGTGAGGTATCACAGGTTTGAGAGAAAGGAATAGGGCTAAATCTATAATGAATAATGCATGGGAACTCAAAGTAAAGCAATTTTCAAAGTCAAATTTTCAATTCAAAATTCACCCTTGTCTCTTTAATTATATCTCTCTTGGCTAATAGATTTTGGAAAATTAGAATTATGTTAGATTATTTGCAATCTATTGATCACTTTGGAGTGTTTGTTAAATTAAAATCCACATCCGTAAAGTAGTCCTTGACTGCTGATTGATATTTATCCTTTTGTTCTACCAAATTGTCCGAAAGATTGATAAAGTTGTTCCTTGATGTGGATTCAAAGCTTGTGCTAGATTATTGATTCCACTTAAATTACATTAACATCAGTATTTGATTTTTGAAGTAGGTAGAGTTAGTAAAACAGAAAATATAGGAGCTTAAGTCAGAGGAAATCACCTAAAAGATCTAGGGACCAAAACCTGCAGCCGAGTGTGCCAAAACCAGATGCAGTTTCATTTGGATTGAACTGGTGCAGCCTGTACACCCTCCCTTCTTCAAATTGGCATGTTGAGCTGCAATTGGAAGGGCAGGTAGCAGTATTTCTAGAGACACATTCCAGAATGAGTGTGATCGAGTAGATTCATGGGGAAGTATAGAGTCCTGGCAGGTACGCAGCAGTGAGCAACCCTAGGTAGAGCCATCCTTTGGGAGGAGAAATAAGGTAGCATTTTGAACTATTCAAAATGAATGTCTTATCAACTATCCAGAAGAGAGAAGATCCTCAAGAGGGTGTTAATGGACTCGCTGCCTCTCTGGTAGTTAGTGGCCATAATCCATTGTCATTTACTTTGTAGAAATAAAATAATATGATCATTCTTGATCTTGGGTGCTGTGGAGCAAGCCATACATGATGCTTAACTAAGAAATGATTCTGGTACATTATAGCCTCAAAGCTGAAAATGACTTTCACTGTATCTTACAGGTATATTTACCTATCATATTCAAGACCCTGTTTTGTCTTGAAAAGTGTGTCCATATCATGCAGTGAGTGCAGGACTGGGCTGTAATATTATCGGCAATTTTTGATAATTTATTTCACTGCTTTGAATCTTATTTCTCTGAAAGAAAAAAGGCTTTGGAGCTGAATCTACCAGAATTTAAAAGGAGACTGTTGACCTTACTTGCCCAATAGTCTTAGACAAGTTCTATAAAATCTCTGGGCACCATTTCCCTCATCTGAAAATATCAATAAATGAGACCATACACCTAGCTTTCACATATTTCAAATATGCAGATCACAGATATACATGTTTCTCTTTAGTATGTTTTTTCCAGTCTATAGTCCCAGATGAGCCAGTTTTTTTCAGCCTTCTCAGCCCAGTTGACAGATGCTTGATTGAAGGATCTGTCTTTAAATAAAGTGTATCCTCTAGTCTCGGGGGTTTCAGTCTCAGCCATTCAGTTCTTCCTAGGTGATTCGTGGAGTTCCTGCACATAATAAAATGGTTGTTTTGTGGCTACTAAGGTGTTACTAATTTGTTCAGTTGTGAAAAATACCCAATTTAAGTAAAAGTATATAACACGTTGCTAAAACACATTACAAATGTGTTATAAAATTAAAATATTTAAAATTATATTAGTACACATAATATAGTGGGCAAATTAATGTTTTTAAAAATCTGAGTTATGTTCATTAATGACTGATAGGACCATAAGAAGTTATTTAAAAATTAGTTTATTTAGAATATGCCCTGTTATTCTGATTAGGCACATAATATTCTTTTGTGCCAGTTGCTTATTAGTGCCATTAGCAGAAACAAATACTAGACTAACTAGAGAATTAAACAATGTGGAATATGTGGTAACTGTGAACTGAATTTCTCTTTTTATTCTGAATGTCATTTATTTGATTACTTGGGGGAGAGTGGGGGAAGAATTTAGCTCTGGTATTGAAAATAGGCCATTATATTGAAAATAAAATCCAAGAACTAATGCTTAGGAACACATTACATTCCACACTAAAGTACAGGTGAGAGTGTGCCAACAAAGAGCTGAGATGCATATTATTCAAGTGTGCAAAATGACTTCCTCATGAGGGTTTTGTAAGAGACGAATACTAAATTGGCCAGACTGCAACAGGCAAATCGTATGTTAGACGAGAGGTAGACACTTTAGTTTCATGAGTCATTGGCTTGGAAAACTGTCTTAAAGATATTAAGGAACAAAAAGAAAAGGAAGTAAAAGCACAATAAAAAATAGAATATCTATCATAAACTATGTCAGCAGGGGTGAAAAAATAGCATGATGCATGGAATTGTAGAAACAGAGAATCCAATTTGTCAGAAAAAACTTCTCGCCCCAGGCACTTTTTTGACACAAAACATTGCAACAGCCACATTTTCTCCCTGAGTTAAGATCCTAGAACCTATGAAAGATAACACAGCAATGAAACATTAGACATAAAAGAGTTTATGTGATTAAATTTTAAAGTTGTTATAACATTCTCACAAAAAGCTATTCATCAATTATGTGATTAATTTGTCAATTGCATTAAAGCAAAATATTTAAATATAAATTATTTTATCAGTAGTATTCAAATCAGGTAATAAAATAACTGTACAGTTTAGAATATGGTTCTTTAAATTTGGTACAGTGTTCTATGGCTTAAGTATCAAAAATATATATTAAAATCACTTAAATAATGTATTTTTGTTTCCACTGTATTACAAATATGTACCATATAAAAACCAATATATATATATATGTATTCATATCAACAAAGTTATAGTACTTTTCAAATTATTTTTATTTCCAGCTTTATTGAGTTATGATTGACAAATAAAAACTGTATGTATTTAAGGTATACAACAAGGTGTTTTGATATAAGTACACCTTGTATAATGACTACCACAATCAAGGTAATTAACATATCCATAACCTGACATATAATTAATATTTTTGTGCATAAAGTGAGAACACTTAAAATCTATTCTCTTAACAAATTTTAAGTGTACAATACATTATAGGAACTCATGTAACTCAATAACAAAAAAACAAAAATTTTATTAAAAAATTGGAAATGGACCTGAATAGACACTTCTCCAATGAAAGCATATAAATGGCCAAAAGGTATGTTATAAGATACTCAACATCACTGATCATTAGGGAGATGCAAATCAAAATCACTGTGAGGTATCACCTCACACCTGTTAGGATGGCTATCATCAAAAAACAAACAAACAAAACATAATTTTTGGTGAGGATGTGGGGAAAAAGGGAACTATTGTGCACTGTTGGTGGGAATGAAAATTGATGCAGCCATTAGGGAAAACAGTATAGAGGTTTCTCAAATAATTAAAAACAGAGCTACCATATGATTCTCAATTCCACTTCTGGGTATATATCCAAAGGAAATGAAATCAGTATCTCAAAGAGACATTTTGCATTCCCATATTCATTGAAGCATTATTCACAATAGGCAAGATGTAGAAATAACCTAAGTTGTCATAATGACTTAACGTCCTAAGTGAATGGATTGCGAAATAGTGATATATACATATATATGTGTGAGTATATATATATATATGTATACACATACATATGTACATAAATGGTATATTATTCAGCCATGAGAAATAAGGAAATCCTGCCTTTTATGATGGTGTGGATGACCTTGGAGGACATTATGTTAAGTGAAATAAGCCAGACACAGAAAGAAAAATATTGCGTGATATCTAAAAAAATTGAACTTAGGAAAACAGGGAGTAGAATGGTGGTTGCCAGGAGCTGGAGTGGGGAAAATGGAAAGATGTTGGGTAAAGAGTCCAAACTTATAAGGTACGTAAGTTCTAGAGATCTGAAGTACAGCATGGTGACTATAATTAATAATAATGTATTATATACTTGAAATTTGCTGAGAGATCTTAAATGTTCCAATTATTTTTAGACACATGAACACAGAGGAAAAAATAAAATCAAATAAGATTGCTTACTTGTGTGACAAGAGGAAAGCCAGGAGCTATAAATTCAGAGTAAACACATAAAATAGAGGACATTGAGTCAGCCTTATTTTTATTGTTATCTTGCACAGTGTATCTTGAGAAAAGGACAGGGAATTTTTGAAGCCAGGTCAAAGAAGTCTCAATTTAATACAATAATGAATTCTGATAAAAATCAAGCACTAGTCTGAAGAGGTTTTTTTCTTAATGACCTAAATTGAAATATAATTATTTCAATAATTATATTTGAATATTTGAGAGGCTAAAGGTAATATCAGTGCAATTACTCTGTGTGTGTGTGTGAAATAAACCATACATAACCAACAAAGAAAAATCATATTTTCAACTACTATAAGTGACAAAAATATTTAGGCATTTAAAAGTATGCCTTATTTATTTGCTTACATATAAAGATAAGTTAAACTAATTTGTAAAGACATTAACTCCGCCTTTTTTGTAATGTTATAAACAACCAAATACGCCTCCTGTGCTAAGGGTAAACCTCAGTCCGGTGATCTAATGCAGGTCTTCTAAAAGTTATTGTATGCTGTTTGGGAAAGAAAATAAAAAATCAGCTTTCTAGGCTCTATAGTTTGCTTTCTGTATTTTATTTGGCATACTTTAAGATTATAGTCAGCAGTCCCAAAATTTGAAACTTAGATTAGGAAGGTTGCCATATTTCTAATTATTAGAAGATTGTCATCTTCCAAGAATAAACTCAGCGAGGGTCTCAAGATTGTTGGAAACAAAATATCACATAGTTAGAGACAGGATATAAATGTTGTGCTTAGCATCTTGTCTCAACCCGAGTCCATGAAAATAGGAAGAGGAGAAGTTTTAATTTGCTAAAAACCATAGATGATTTAGGCATTATGCCTAGAAGGGGGAGTATATAATGTAATAAATCAATAATTAAATTTCAATGAGGTAGATGTGAAAGATGCAGAAGAGTGCTAAAGAAGGAAGGTCACAGGCATCTAACTCACATCCAGGTTAAAGAGAATGTCTTTTAGAAAAATGTAGATGCTTGAACAATTTTTTTCTAGTTGACAAGTAGCTAGATGAAGAAATTCTTGGGACAGGGAGAGTTACTGGCAGAGCAAAGGTCATGTAAAGACAGAAAAAACTGGAAGACTTTTTGAAGAAACTGCAAATAACTTGGTATGTGGAAGATTGAGGGAGAAATTTCAGATAGGTCAGTGGAAAAAAACAATATGAAAATACTTTTTTAAAGTCCTTATGTTGACACCATTATTTGCTAAGCTAAAGAGACTAAATGCTATGCTCAAAAGTGTTGAAAACTCTTAAATTATTTAAGGAGGTGAAAATTATATGATGACACTTATGTTTTTTTAGTTCCCAGACAGAATTTAGAGTAGTACTTGCCATAGTGCATTATGCAAGGAAATCCACTGAGTGGGGAAAGAACACACATAATAGACTATTGTTTACTTATATAAAAATAAGAGTAAAATAATACCTGCTAATTTTTAATGTATTGTCCATTCTAGTTCTCCCATGTGGCTTACATAGGTTAATTTTTTAATTAAACGAAATATTTACAATATTATTTTTTGATCAAAAAGAGGTGGGAGCCCCTTGGTATTTATCTAAATGAGTTGAAAACCTATGTCCACATAAAAACCTGCACATTGATGTCTGTAGCAGCTTTATTCATGATTGTCAAAACATGGAGGCAACCAAGATGTCCTTCAGTAGGGGAATGGATAAACGTTGGCACATTGACACAGTGGAATATTTTTCAAGGCTAAAAAGAAATTAGCTATCAAGCCACGAAAAGACAGGGAGAGAACTTAAATGCATATTACTAACAGAAAAAAGCCAATCTGAAAATGCTGCATACCGTATGATTCCAACCATATGACATTCTGGAAAAGGCAAAACTGTGAAGTCAGTAAACAGATTAGTGGTTGCCAGGTGTTGGGGAAGAAATATGAATAGGCAAAGCATAGGAGTTTTTCAGGGCAGTGAGAATACTTTGTGTGATATTAAAATAGTATCAAAATGATGGATACATGCCATATACGTTTGTCCAAATTTATAGAGTGTACAACACCAAGAGTGAACTATGAAATTTCGGTGGCTTTGCTATGTCAATGCAGGTTCATCAGTTGTAATAAATTGACCACTCGGGTGTGGGATGTTGATAATGCGGGAGGCTATGCACGTGTGGAGACGGGGGCATACGGGTAATCTCTGTACCTTCCTCTCAATTTTGCTGTGGACCTAAAACTGCTCTAAATTTTCTTTGAGATAGAAAGCAAATTAATTGTTTTCTAGGGAGTGGAAAAGGGGATTCACTGTAAATGGCACAGGAAATGTTTTGGGATAGGGTCATGGAAATGTTCTAAAACAAAACTGGATTGTGGTGATTGGCTGCACACCTCTGTGAATTTACTAAAAAATCTTTGAATTATACACTTAGAATGGGTGAATTTACAGTGTGGAATTTATACCTCAATAAAGCTGTTTTAAAAGGGGAAAACAAAATCTGAAAAAAAGAGATAAGAAAGTCATGAAAATATTTTGATTGTTCAGAGGCGTACTAATTTTCTTGTTGAATGTTTCAAAGACTGTTGAAGCTTAAAAATGTCATGCATGTTTTCTTTCACAAAAATATAAACTATTTTAATTTTTTTTGGCCATTACTTTTTTGTCAGCAAGTAGCTCTCAGTATTGCAGTAACTTGCAAGGAGTTTTGAAAAGAGAAACACACCTAAACCTTCTCTTAAAGATAAAGATGCCATTTTTAAAAAATAATGAGTGATAAAATATTTACCAAAAAAAAAATCTTGTGCTGTGGAAAGAACACTTTTGAAATAATTGTCTGGAAATGTTCCAATATTATGTGATTTTCTTACTAAAAGGGATTAGCTGACATTTCACTAAACTTAACAGAAGTTGTTAACAAATTTTTACCAGACTGAAAAATTCCCAAATGAGTAATATCAGAGGTTATTTAACCAACTTACAAAACAATTATAACAATTTAAAAAAATGTTTGAAAACAAATGACAGCAGGAGAAATGAGAAATTACCACTTAAAATAAATATAGTCAGTCTAATAAATGCAGCCAATGATGCATTTTTCAACTGTTTAGCATCTTAGTTGACATACTTTTTACTGATGGGATTTGGAAGACAGAGGCATTTTTTTTTGTGTTGGTTTCCATAATATTGCCATCCCACAGGTGATCACCTTGAACTTAGTAAGTCTTCAATAGATGAATAAAGAAATAAATGTCAGCTAATAGTTATGCATAAGGATTTGGAGTTGATATAAAACTTGATGAATCAGGCAAGTAAATGGCATGAAAAGATGTGAGAACTGACGATGGATGTCTGAGTTACATCGATATTTAAGGGATGAACTGATTAAAAATTTACCATGAATAAGAGTAATAGGGGACTACAATATACGAAAGAATAAAGCTGTTTGAAAGTATTGCCACAGAAGAAACAGTAGAGTGAAATTTTATGAAGGATAGTTTAGTCAATATAAAAGAGAGAAAATAAGATAAGGACTGGAAATTGTCCACTTGTTTTTGGTCAGGAGTGGCTTATAGGTAGAGCAGTGTCTATGTTTTCTTATTCATCCAGATTTTGAAAAATCAGTTGGTTTCAGAAACGAATTATAGGTAAGAAATTAGAGGCACATAATATAGATATTTTTTGCAAGAAATTTTGCTGGAAAATAAGAGATAAGATAGAAGTTAGAATTCCTCTTTCTTTTAATTTAACATTTAGGGAGAAATATTTAAATATGCTGATATTACAAAAGCTAAACTCTAGTGTAGAAGGAATAGGTGAAGAATTGTAGGTCAAGTAGATCATTGATTTAGCAAGACATTGTAGAAGATTGGCAGAGGGAAAGTGTGAACTATGGCTATGAAGACACATGCTTCTTCCAGTGAAACAGAAGGACGATATAAAAAGGACAGATACAGATTGTAGGTGATAAGAAATGCTGAATATTGGTGACTCTTGGTATTTTCTGAATAGTAAGAGTTACAGTTACCTTTCTAAAACTGAAGAGGCAAGAAATGTGTTTAAACACAAGTGTTGGAATAACCAATTTATAAGATATGAGAAAGAATTGAATTGTACCGTGAGAAAGATTCCTGGACATTGCTTTCTCTAGGGGTGCTCAGCACCTGGGGATTGTAATAGAGGGGTCATGATGTTGTATATATTGAACTTGGTTAAAGAAAGATTGCAGAGTAGATGTATCAGAAGCAGCACTGTCTTCCAAACGGTGTGTCTCAATAAAATCAGGACACTGCGGGCTGCAACCAAGAGTCACCTGCACATGGCCTGTTTAGAAAAATATGATGGGCCTATTAAAAATTTTCTTGGAATTTAGAAGAATCAATAGGCTGGTTTTGTCAGTATGAGTTCTAAACCATTCAAAGGATATGCACAATCTAGAAGTTTTCTAAAGTATTATAGAAATATGATAAATAGCATAATCACATGCCTTAGTTGATTTAGCGGTTTCAGAATCACATTTTAAATGTTTAAGTTAGTCTGGATATCTTTTTAATGATATAGCTATTAATAAAACATTATGATAATTTTGGCTTCCTGCAAGGAAGGAAAAATGGTGATACGATTTCTGGAGTATTCCGAGATGTTTACCATTGCTCCATTATATGTATAGAGTGATGCTTTTTCTCAATATTTGAATTAGTGTCTGTGAACATATAAAATGTAGTTTGCAAACTTGCAAATCTGAGGACAAACTTATTTTACATGTTACTTTGTTTCTGTTAAGTTAGTAAAATATTATAGTATCATAAGGGGGTAACCATACAAGTTCTATTAATGACCGTTACACTAGGATAAAAAAATGAAAGAAAACTAGAGGATAGCAGAAAATAAATCTTTCTTCACATTGGTTTAAGAATGTTTACTTTTTTTACTAAGAATATTGTTACTGTAATGGCGTAGTTTAATTTGAAGTCATTTCACAGTTTAAAATAATATGTCATTGCTATAATAGAACAGGCCTCCGTATGATTTATGGGCAATACAGTTTTCCCTATTCATTACTTGAGCTAGTTATAATGTAGCAAAACCCTGGTGGCTTGGCATAATACAAGTTTGTTTCTTGTTCATACAAAATCTCCTAAGAGCAGGGTCCTGGTGACTCTCCAGGGCAATTACCCTTCAGGTGGTCACACTGCAGTCCAGGGGCTTTTTACCTTTGCCATTCCATCATCTTCACATCAAAACCACTTTACAAACACTGTTGCTTGAGAAGAGAAAACCTGTAGGATTACCCACGGCTCTTAAGTGCTTCCATCATAGGAGTGACACACGTTTCATTGACTAAAACAAGTTATATAATCACACCTAACATCAATGGAGTGAAAAAGTGAAGTCCTCCCTTGTAGCCACAAGGGGAAGAGAACCAGAAATACCAGAGTGCACCTGGAATGCCTATTCCTGCCGTAAATTAACTTTGTCTCCTAATATTTTATAGGTCTCAAGATGATAACATTGACATTAATCTTTTTTTAATTAGTTCTTGCTGCCCACATTTTCTACAAATTTCAAATAAACATGACTTGGTCATAGAACTTTACTGTCTTTTTAATTTCTTCCTCCACATCCCCAACTTTTTATTTCTCTGTTCTGTCTGATTTTCTTCCTTTTCTGAATCCTTTTGCATTACTGCTTTCTTTTCTGTTTTTTTATTTTTGTTCTTCCTAGTTGGAAAGTCTATAGAACTACTGTTTTAATAACAGTTCATTGAGCTTTATGATATTAAAATGTATTTCTAAATTATCACAAATGAAGTAGTGCTTAATTCAGCCTGCATTTGTACTTTCTACAGTGCCAATCTGTAGGAAGCTTCTTTGGCTCAACTTTATGTCTGTGAAATTCATCCATGTTGTTGTTATGTAGTTGTGGAGCAATCATTCTTATTGCTGGGGAGTATTTCATTTGTAGATATACTACAATTTATTTTAGTGTTCTACCGTTGATGGGCATTTGGGTAGTTTCCAGTTTGAGGCTCTTGTGAATAAAGCTTCTATGAATATTCTAGCCAAAAAAAAAAAAAAAGCAGAAACAAAAAACAAATGAAGTAGTGCTTTGTTTTGTTTTTATATGTATTAACTTAAATTTATTATAAAAGGTGATCTTTCAAAACAGAAGTAAAAAGAAATCAGCCTTTATTATATAATGTCAGGAATATTGCCACCCTGTGTTAAACAGAGTTTCTTTCTGATAACACACAGTAAATAAATTCCAAGTGGGTCACATAGATATATCTGAATTTGGAATTTATCTTTAGAATATTATCATGAAATTATATAAATATGTGTGTTCAAAGATATTTTACGTTAGGATTTAGAATGTCAAAAATCAGAGATTTCTTGTTACTAAAATTTGGAGATTGTTTAAATATGATATACTAATTCCATACAAAGGAAAATGCAGTAGCTTGTATAGATAAAGTAATAGATTATTAGATTAACAGAGTAAGTTATTTAAAATATTAAAATATATTGTAAAATTGTACATCTTTATATGTAAGTAAATAGTTATATCAGACAAAGATGTATATGTGTATATTTTCTATACATTTCAGAGCGATTATCTCTGAGTTAGGTTAACCGTCATTTTCATTTTCTTGTTAGTGTTGTTATGTGCTTTCCAAATCATAAAATGCTTCTGCAATAAATTTTAAAAAGAACAAATGAACTTTTAAATTATTTTATGAGCATTCGACTTTGAGTCCAGGACTTGGGTTTTAATTTTTGCTCCGCTATTTACTAGTTTTATATACTTCTTATAAAAGATGTTCGAATATTTTCCTGTTATTTTTGGGCTCTGTCAAACCATAAAGTTTAGAATACCACAACTGAATCTTTTAAATGAAACAAGTACATAAATGAAACAATATAAAATTTATCCAAAGTCTAAAAGATAAGGCTTATATGTAATTTTAAGTCCTAACAAAAATATGAATGGCAATTCATGATAATTATATGAAACTTAGATACTATATTACTAAAATTGATGGGAAAATGAGTAAAAAGATGTTATATTTCTGCACAAATATATCTTTCCTAATTATTTTTCTGTAACATATTAATTTTCACACATTTTAGGGAAATATTCTTCATCAAATGGCGTTGAAATCAAGGATCATGGTATCCTCTTAGTCTTCGTACACTCAACCTGTGAACTGCCACTCCATTACTCATTTCTCTTTTTATTTTTATGTACATTACTTTTGTTTTAATTCCAATATCCCCAGCTCGATCCAGACATTCTCTACTTCTTATCTCAACTCACTTGTGTTTACCCAGATTTCTGTTAAATCCACCTCTCAGTGCAAACCCACCTTGCAGAAAACCCATCTCCAATCCAACTTTCAACAAATAAAACTGGAAATTCTCATGGATTTTTTACTTGTTGTCCTTACATGGTTTATCTCTGATCCCGTGTGCCCACTACTGTAGTCTTCTGCCTAGCTTTGTTTCACCGAAATGACATGTTTTTGCTAAACCATATATGGCAGTTCTGCTGCCAATACTCATCAAAGGCTGGTGGGCCTAAAACAACTTCAACAGCATTTTGGCAGAACAAATCAGGTTATATAAATTCCATCTGACTTACGTCTCTTCTTCCTGACTCACCCATGACCTCCAGCGAAATAAACATTCAAGACATGACAGAGCCAAAAATAAGAATGGTATAAACTAGTACTTCCTACCTTTTCCCAGCAAACTACATATGAAAAGTGTTTATATTTATAGAGGAAAAAATGTCCAATGGCAATAAATCAACAGAACTCTTATATCATCATGTGTGATCGTAGGACAGAGGAAATCAATAACTCAGGAACATCAGTAGCCTGTTTACAGTCTTGCTACACTGATTGAAAGTATCGGGTTAGGCAATAAAAAGTGAGAAAAATGGACTGTTCCCTTTACTTTTCCCCCCTCAAGACCATTGGAGAGCATACTAAAGAGAGTTAGGCATTTCCTGCTTCTCCACCCTTTAAAATGAACATGGCTGTCAATGGATGCCAAGTTTGTTTTTTCCTTAATTTGTGATTGCAAATACATACAGTGTAGTCTGTAAAATAAACAAATATTAACTGTACAGCTCAGTGAAATTTATATCCTAATGAAAAACACACAAATTATTGAATTATAGAACATGTCTAGAATTTTCCATTGTGCTCATACCAAATTAATTTACAATTAAGGTAACCCCTGTTTTGACACTTAAAAACCTCAATTAGTTTTGCCTGTTGTTGAATTAATATAACTAAAACTCTGCAATTAATAGTTGTTTTGGGGAATTCCCTGGCAGTCCAGTGGTTAGGACTCCGTGCTTCCACTGCAGAGGGCACGGGTTCCATCCCAGGTTGGGGAACTAAGATCCCACAAGCTGCGTGCCGTGGCCAAAAAAAAAAAAAAAAAAATAGTTTTATCTGCTTCTTTTCAATACAATGTCTCTGTGATTAATCTGTGTTTTTGCATATATCAGTAGTCTGTTTTTGTTGTTGCTATTTGTATCCATTGTAATAATACAATATGTCTGTCACAATTTATCCATTCTGTTGAAAGACTTATAGGCTGTTTCCTATTTTGACTATTAAAAATAAAACTGTTTTGAAATTATTTTTTATGTCTATTCAGTGAATGTATTCACTCATTTCTCTTAGACATATACTTGTTGGATTTGAGGTTGTCATATGTTTAGCAACAGTAAATGCCACTAAACATGATTTCAATGTGATTAAAATGACTTATAATCTCACCACCAATGTAAGTGACTTTCACTTGCTTCATATTCTGTCATATTCTTGGTATTGTCAATCTTTTAAGTTTTATCTATTCTCATATGTGTGTTGGTTTCATGGTAGGTTTGATTTTCATGCCCATAATGATTAATACCATACATATTGGCTATTTGAATATACAGTCAGCTCTCCACATCCACGGGTTCTGCATCTAAGGATTCAACCAACTGCAGATCAAAAATATTTAAGAAAAAAATTCCATAAAGTTCCAAAAAGCAAACTTGAGTTTGTCAGGCACCAGCAACTATTTACATAGCATTTACATTGTATTAGGTATTATAAGTAATCTAGAGATGACTTAAGGTTTATTGGAGTATGTGACTAGGTTACATGCAAATACTGCATGATTTTTTTTTTAAACTTATTTATTTATTTATATTTGGGTGTGTTGGGTCTTCGTTTCTGTGCGAGGGCTTTCTCTAGTTGCAGCGAGCGGGGGCCACTCTTCATCGCGGTGCGCGGGCCTCTCACTGTCGCGGCCTCTCGTTGCGGAGCACAGGCTCCAGACGCGCAGGCTCAGTAGTTGTGGCTCACGGGCCCAGTTGCTCCGTGGCATGTGGGATCTTCCCAGACCGGGGCTCGAACCCATGTCCCCTGCATTGGCAGGCAGATTCTCAACCACTGCGCCACCAGGGAAGCCCTACATGATTTTATACAAGGGATTTGAGCATCTGTAGATTTTGGTATCTTCAAGGTGTCCTGGAGCCAGTCTTCCAAGGATACTGAGTGACCACTATACTCTTTTTAGACATGCCTGATCAAAGATCAGCCCTGTTTAAAAAATCAAGTTCTTTATTCTCAATTATTGATAGTTTTAAAATATTTTTTTATAAGAGTTGCTTTTCAGATATACATGATGGAACATCCTAATGCTTTAATGGTATATCTTGATTAAGAGATATCCTTAATATTACTTAAGTGCAATTCATCTTTTTGTTTCTTTTATGTTTAGTGCCATTTTTAAACAGTTTAATTAATCTTTGCCTACCTCAAGGTCATGAAGATACGCTACTATGTTTTCTTGTAGAAACTTATTTTCAATTTACCTTTGATAATAAAACCTAACAGCAACATTATATGTAAGAGAAATTGCAGAAAAAATGTCTCATAAATATCAGTGCAATGATCACAACTCAAATTTAGACATATTATATTCAGCGGTAATTTAAAATGATAATATAATCATGAACAAAATGATTTATTCCAGAAGAAATTTGGAAATCAGAAATGTAATCTATTGTATTAATAGAATAATGGAGAAAATAATGCAATCATTTTAATAAATGTAGAAAAAAACTGATACAATTAAAAATTTATGTCTAATTAAAATTTTAGCAAACTAACTCTAGGCCAGTAAGATTTACATCATTATCAGTAGTAAAAGTATTGTTAATAGTATCACTAGTAACAATACTAACAGCAAGAGCAGTAGTAATTAGCAGTATAGGCATAGCAGCACTTGTTTAAAAATATGCTTTATATGTGCATATATACATATATAAAATATATGCATATTTCATTTCTTATTTTAAAACTGTTACGGATCAGTGTACAAAAATATTCGTGTGTGATTATATGTCCTTAAATTCTAAAATTTTATGGAAAATCAAAGAAAAGTATAAAATCAGTGCATCTAAAATAACATGAGAAGCTCCTACATACTTTTGATTGAATTTTCATTAAATTTTGACCTAAGGAGAAACTAAATTTAAGAAAGAGCATTATAAGCAATTATAAAACACAATGATATTACATGCAATGATATCTCTTGTTCCAGAGACACAAAAGTCTTGCTGGCTTTATATAGAAGAGAAATATCCCACACTAGTCTTCTTTCAGCAAATATTGTGTGACCAAGGAGACAATGACTAACAACATCTAGAGTAAATTCAGTGACTCTTTTCACAAAGGTGCTGCATATGGTTTACTTAACTGGGAGACAATGCCCATCATTTACCCCTGAGATATTGATTAGATAGGAACGTCATAAATCTTTCTCCCTCCCTTGCAGAAATTAAAGGAGACTCTCTCCCAAAATCTGACCTGGCTGAAATACCAAGGAAAGATAATCAATAAATTCAAAGCCACCTCTAGGGTTTTGTAGATAAAAGTGAGTTATTAATTCATGGGATGGTTGTGTTACAATCTGAATTTCATTTCAGTTTCTTGGATCCTGATATAGTTCCTTGAGAATGTCAGTCCACCTCCATTTACTGGTTGAAGAAAAATTACTAAAACTTTCCAGTGAATTTCTTAGTGAATTTTAGGTATTTTATATTGTTTTGGTGTCTTATTTTATTTTGTTTTGTTTTTGTTAGCCTTGTTATTCTCTTCATCATGTAGTATTTGGCTTATCCAAGTGTGTATATAATATTGACCAGGAGAGAAAAAGATAAAGGGCATCAGAAAATTTACTGTGGTCTTTTATGCTGCAAACATGCATCTTAAGAATAAGTGTGACTAATGCGTGAACATATATTATTAAAGGCTATTTATCAAAACATTGTAATAATAAGGAAAAATAAGAAAACAATAAAAATATACAAGAAGACTAGGATTATTTGGTGGGGGGAAATGGTTAAATCATTGTGGTATTGAAAGTACATTTAATGGCATTGAAATATTCAGTGTTTTTCTGCAAGAATGTAGTGTGTCATATATTATATTTCATAAATAATTATTCAGTTAACTTGTTAAAATATATATCTTTAGAGTATATATAACAATAAACATATTGGGAAAAAGAGTGTTTCTGTATGTTTATTGATTTGTTTGCAAGTTGTATCTTTCTTAAACTACTTGGCTTAGACAGGAGTACATTTTTGTGAGGGTTTGAAAAAAAATGGAAGAGATCACAAAATTTTTATGTTCCTTTTATACCAACATGCACCCATATCAAATTTATTTTCACTGTCTCCTCAGTTATTAAGTGAGAAATACTGTGTAAAGTATTTTAAAAATGTATAGATGTGGTTTATATGACAGACATAAATTCTTATACCTGGATGGATTATGGAAAACTTTAATAAAGATCCTGCTGCTTTCTAGCCTCATGGAAACTGAAAAAATTCTAGAATTTGAATGAGACATAGTGGTCAATGCATGAAGCAGTCAGATTCATGAGAAATATTGAGTAAAATCAAGGGTTGAAAAGGCAGTATTTGCTTCCAGGAGTCTGGTGAGTTTCCATCTTTGGTTTAGATATGGTAGAAGGAAATAATAGACATAAGGAAAGTTTGATAAAACTGCAAAAGTTCAATCTACAGTAAATTGAAAGCCATTGTCTGTGCTAGTGGTAAAAGATTACTGGATATTTGTTGTATGTGTTCATCCAGCATCTATTTTCACTTTTTCTGGAAACAGTGACTTGATTTTACCTACAATAATATTGTTCTATACCTCCATCTCAAAGGACACAATCACCTTTGATCACAGTGATTGGCTGAGGCATAAACCTGATCTGAGTTACCCATTTGGAGCTGTGACTTTCGCTAAAGCTAAATGTTTTTCCTATAGTTACTAGATGGCCACATTTTAGAAGTGTTTTCCTGACAATACAATGGAAGACAGAAGGGCAGGAGTTGAGAGAGAGAGAGAGAGAGAGACAGAAAGACACAAAAATAGGCTCAGTCTATGTCCTGATTTATTAGTGAGTCAAAAAATGCACCTGGGTCAGTATATGCCTTAATATAACAGATGGTGATAAAATAAATTCATTTCTTTTAAAACCAGTCTGAATTGAATTTATGTACTTAGCAGCCAGGAGAGTCCTAATATAGAAGGGAATTTAATATATCCATTTAAATTCTGAAAGGATTCGAAGAGGAAGCAACACATTTGAGTTAGAGGCAGTGAAGTCTAAAAATGTGAGCAGCCTAGATGAAAGGAGAAAGAAGGTCATAAAGATACATAATCTGTTCCTTCCTTTATGAATCTGAATTTGACCGACTTCAAAATAGATTCAGTCTCCAGTGTATAATCAACTGGCAGGCATGGGTGACAGAAATGATAGAGTTGTTGCCAATGAGTTTAGCCCTGCTTCATGTTATTTACTCCTTATTCTTGCCATGATTGTACTACTCTGGTATTTTGCTATCTTACGGAAGAAATGTTCTTCTTTCAAGTGAGATAACCATATCTTTGTTTAGCAAGATATAAAGAATATCTAAGATGGTGTAAACCACCAAGAAAATATTAGAAATAGTCATTATTAATAATTAACATTTGTAATTATGCTAGACATTGTACTAAGTAGTATATAAACGACGTCAGTAAATTTTCAAAACAACTACATTTGCTTTCTAAATGAGTAGACCTAGTCTCAGAATGATTAGGCCATCTTTCCTGGGTTATGAAACTGTGAATGGCAGAACCAGTTTTTGGAGCAGATACTCTAGCAACGCTATGCTCCACAGCAGTCTTTTCTGATTTGGGAAGATGGTCACAGATTCTCCCCATCCCAGAATACACACTCTTTTGTAATGTGACTGCACTACACGTCTCAACAAGATATAGGTATACATATAGCTGATTCACTTCATTGTATAGCAGAAACTAACACAGCATTGTAAAGCAATTTTACTCCAATTAAAAAAAAAAAAAAAAGATGATGAGTCCATTCTCCACCTTCTTGAATCTGGGCTGGACTTTGATGAACAGGATATGGCAGACGTAACATTTTCAGGCTTTGGGTCCAGACCTGAAAAAGACTTGCAACTTCCACTCTCACCCTTTGGGAATGTTGCTGTCACCTAGGGAAGTATCCTTAGCATCCTGGATGAGACTACTTAGCAAAAGATAGCCCACTGATTGCCTGAACCCCTGCCAAGCATATGAGTGAAGCCATTTTTAAACCAACAAGTCTCAGTCAAGCCGCCAGGTGGCTGTAGTGTCATGAGTGACCACAGATGAGACCAATAGGAAAACTGTACAGTGGAGCTCAGCTCAATTTGATAATCAAACCACGAGCAAATAGAAGGATTGTTTCTTTAAGACACTAAATTTTGGAATGGTTAATTATCTGGCAATAAATTACTAATACAGATCCCGTATGTTGATATAGTTAAACATGAATATTGTTTTGTGCAGGTAGAGTGGATCCCCACTGGGATGCTAGGCAAAATTCCTAAAAACAAATTCACTCAAGCAATATTAGCATATAATTACTAAGCTGTCAATGTGGTTTGAAAAGACCTAGAATTGTTTAGAATAAAAGAAAACATTTTATCAGCATATTTTAGAGAAAATTAAATGAAAAATATAATTAATCTTAAAGAGTATATAAAAATTGGTATGCTGATTGAATGTAATATTAGAATTACCTATTAGATATATCAGTGCATGTGTTAAAATATAACAAGGATTTTTATTACATGTAAGCTAAATACATTCTTTTTTTTTTTTTATAAATTTATTTATTTATTTATTTTTGGCTGAGTTGGGTCTTTGTTGCTGCGCATGGGCTTTCTCTAGTTGCGGTGAGCGGGGGCTACTCTTGTTGCGGAGCACGGGCTCTAGGCACGCGGGCTTCAGTAGTTGTGGCTCGTGGGCTCCAGAGCGCAGACTCAGTAGTTGTGCATGGGCTTAGTTGCTCCGCGGCATGTGGGATCTTCCCGGCCTAGGGCTTGAACCCGTGTCCCCTGCATTGGCAGGCAGATTCTTAACCACTGTGCCACGAGGGAAGCCCTAAATGCATTCTTAAAATATATTTCATGAAGTATATTAAAAGTCTTGTACTTGGAGAATATTTAAACTATCACATATAATTTTCATTTGTCACAAACATTTTCAAATGGACTAATACAAATACATTAGGTATTTTTCATGTCTGATTTTAGAAATCATCCATGAGCAAAATAGGCATCCCTGTGTCCTCATTCCATGAAAAGATTAATACCTTACATTATATAGTATATTAAACTAACAATACCATTTCTTAGGACATAAATATTGAGAGTTACAGTACTGATGGTTAATACAAAACTAAAGGAGAAATTCACAGAAAATATACACAAATTTAGAAAGTAGCTTGATTATATTGATATTAACAGAACTCTTGTTATAAAGAATATATTTCGTATTTTTAAAAGTAAAGAAAAATAAAAGGTTATTCAAAAGGAAAAAGTAAATAGTAAAAAAAAAAAAGGTAAAAAAATAGTGATAGATAATGGGGTTAAGATATTAAGACAATAGTAAAAGAATAAAAGATCAACAAAAAATAGAAGTGATTTAAGAAAAGTTAATTAAGAAAATGTTATGGGTTGATACCTGATCAAAAGGAATTGCTAAAAATAATAGTTATAGTCACAACAGCAATACTTTGTACCCATAATATTGTACTTGAGTCAATGATTAAAGATCTTGCATATTTTACCACATTTTACGTTTACAGTAACCCTCTGGTAATAAGATATTATGCTATATGGAAAATGAAAATAAAGATATAACAGTATGCATAGAATATTTCAACAGAATTTATTTGTGCATGCATTTCTCTATTTTTCAGTTCTAAATATTGAAAACGAAATATCAATATTTTAAACATCTTTTCAAAGAGCTAGCTATGCAAAGTTATTTACAAATCTTTTTCATGTTAAATTTGTTTTTAAGAACATTTTTGCCTATATCATTTAATTTCAAACAATATATTGATATATGGTATGCTTTAAATCCTGGGGTATGAGCTGATAGTACAGGTAAAAATATTCAGGGGACTTACAGTTTGTTTTCAATCAAAAGAACTTGCTTTTGTGATAAAATTACATACAGTTTCTATTGTGCTTATACATAGTTTATTTTATAAATATCTAATGAGTACCTATTTTATGCTAGTCACTCTTCTAAGAAGTACTATGATTAAACACACAAACACAAATAAACATAACAAAATTTGCTCAACATCTCATTAGGGAATTGAAAATTTAAGCAAATGAGGTACTGTTATACACTATTAGAATGGCTACACTGCTTGACCGGCTACAAAAACCAAACAAACAAAAGAAACTGATTATATCAATTGCCGCTGGTGAGGATACAGAGCCACAGATGCAAAATGGTACAACCAGAATGGTGTAGGAGTTTAGTGGTTTCTTAAATAGGTAAACATGGTCTTATATAATGAAATGATTGTGCTCCTAGGTATTTACTCAAATGATTTAAAAACTTATGTCCACAGAAAAACCTTCACATGAATGTTTATAGCAGTTTCATTCATAAATGCCAAAACTTAGAAGCAACCGAGATGACCTTTAGTAGGTGAAGGGGTAAACACTGATACAACCGCACAATGGACTTTTATCAGGGATAAAAAGAAAGAGCTCTCAAGCCATGAAAAGACATTAATGAATCTTCAAATGCAGTTTGCTAATGAAATAAACTGTCTGAAATGCTACATCCTGTATATTTCCAAAGATATGATATTCTGGAAAATCAAGACTATGTGACAGAGCAATTTAACTGTATTACATACATATGAAACAACCTCACTGAAGGTAGTGGGGAAAAAAGTGCTGACCTAAATAAATCTGGAAATAAATAGAGTCTGAAAGATTAAAGGCAAAAGGACCTGTATGTAAGCCCTGCACACTAGTTTATAAATTTGTTTCAGATGGGGATATGAGTTAACAGTTAGGATACGCAGATACTGCTATACATTTTTAATGGAAATGAACAATTAAGTAAGTGGATGGCAGATGATGAGAGTCAGTCTTCTCACTGTTGGAGTGAGAATTTGCATACAAGCAAGGGGAGAGGACTAGAGTTATCCTTTTTTTAAAAAATAATCATTTATTTATTTTTGGCTGCGTTGGGTCTTTGTTGCTGTGCATGGGCTTTCTCTAGTTGCGGAGAGCGGGGGCTACTCTTCCTTGCAGTGTGCGTACCGACTCTAGGTGCGTGGGCTTCATTAGTTGTAGCTCAGGGGCTCAGTTGTTCCGCAGCATGTGGGATCTTCCTGGACCAGGGCTCGAACACGTGTCCCCTGCATTGGCAGGCGGATTCTTAACCACTGCGCCACCAGGGAAGTCCCTAGGGTCATTCTTGTAATAATGGAGTAGAGTTGGATACATCAGTATAAACTCATACATATCTTAATATAGATATAAATGTTTACATATAGAAATATTTATAGATAAATGTATACAGACAGGTTAGCATATTCACATAATTTTCCTTGCTGTGTCACCTGAGTGGCCCTAGAATCAATGACATCCATAAAGAGAGGAGCTACCTTAGGGCCCAGATCTTAATTTCTAATACTATTCTCTGATAAAAGGAACTAAGGTTCCTTGGAGAAATGGATAATTGTAAGACTAGTGTTAGGAATATATAAAATGAGCTTGGAGATTATCTTATAAAAGATGAGCTTATAAAAATAAGGAAGTTCTTTTAAAAAAGAGCTCCCAAGCCTCTCAATGATGAGGGTACATCAAAGAAACACAGGTACCAACTGAAGAAGTTCCCAATGGCCAAAGCGGGAACAAAACAAATAATGTAGTGTTAGATTATATTCAAAAATATAAAACAAATATCTGGGAGCTTATTCTGACATTTAAAAAATGACTGGATAAACAAATAAATGGGGGAGAAGAATTCCAAATAATTTATGTAGAAACCCTACCATCTAGGAGGTAGAGTGTAACTCCTTACTATTTCAGTGTAAATTAACACTGTACATAGTGACATCCATCTAGAGCACAGAATGGAAATGAGAAATCAAGCAGTAAATTTACAATGGAAAAATTTGACAAACTGTCTCAGCCAAATGATCACTAACAATGTCAACAGTGTTAAGTCAAGTTGGTACTATACACCTTTGATATGAAGAAAATGGCACTTATGGGGTGTTTCTCCTCAAAACATGTAACCCTAGTCTAATCACAAGAAAGTAAATCAAGGCAAATACCCAGTTGAGTAACATTCTACAAAATAGCTGACTAATGGTCCTCGAAACTGTCATCAAAACAAAGTCTGAGGAACAGTCACAGTCAAAAGGAGACTTAAGGAGACAACTCATAAATGTAGTATGATATCCTGTTTGCGATAAAACAGGAAAAATTACATTAGGTAAAAACTAAGGAAATCTGGATACAGTATGAACTTTAGTTAATAATGATGTATCAATATTGGTTCATTAATTGTAACAAATGCATCATATACAATTAAAATGTTAACAATAGAGGAAACTGGGTATGTAGTATATGGGAACACTCTTTAATCTTTGGAATTTTTCTGTAAATCTAAAATTGCAATAAAAGTAAAATTTTATTTAAACACAGAAACACAAGACAAAAATAAAAATAAAACAAGCTCCCATTTGTCACAAGTTCATACTATATTTTGGAAGATGGATTATAAACAGATATGTAACATATATATGCATATACATTTATGCAATATAAGTATTTTGAGGAAAAATAAACCAAGGTAAAAGGACTAGAGGAGAATGCCATTTTAGATATGTTGGTTAGAGCAGAACACTCTAAGGAGGTAAAATCTAAATTAACTGAGATTGAAAATACTGTCTCAGATATGGAGTGACAAGGAGAATGTCACAGTGGGAACCATGAGTTCTGCCAAATGCCGCTGAGAAACTTAGAAAGTTGAAATTTAGTACCAGCTTTGGATTTTTTTCACTCTTCGGGAAAAAGAGTTTCAAAAACTCATAAACAGGCCACTAACCCTTGCATGGTTGCGTAAGAGTGTGCCTCTGGCTTGGAACATTTCCTTACGTGGGGCAGAACCCTCACAGCCTGTGCGGGGCACGTCGCTTTTTGGGGGGAAGAATGTCTTTCTGTTTTCTGGGTTTGATGGGTACTTCTTTTTTCTACCCAAGGCTGTGTGTCATATGCACCTGGCCAGACCCAGTGTTATATGTGTTCTCTGCATGGAGTTAGTGGGGGTCTTTTGCCTGCATCTCAAGAGGACGGGGGGCACCTATGCTCACTGCTGAAGCTGAGCTTGCTCTCTGATCTCTTTGCAGTAAAGTCTTGTTTCCTCCAGTGCCTGTGTGAGTCCTGTCTTTCTTGGCCATCCCGCCATCTCCAAACCTTAGAGCGGAATGACATCTTGTAAGGGCTGCTCCTGGTGGTAGACATTGTTATGCTCTTTCCTATTTCCATAGAGTGGGACTTGTCCACTGGAGATGTAACTGGTGTCACTGCCTCGACAGATGGAAGTTGTCTGTGACTCTGAAAAGAATGGTTAAGGCAGAGTGATGGAGACGATGACCTGACTGGCAAGGGTTCCAGGGAGAATTAGAGGGGAAATGTGTGGAAGACAGTGATGTGATGAGCAGAACCATGTAAGTCCTAATCAGTGAGGCCATGATTTTTACACATTAAGGTATTTATATAGCATAAGGGATGCCTGTTTACAATGCTGATTCCCAAGACACCAATGTGTGGGTGTTGAAGCACTGCTGCTGTGGGCTGTGCTAGGGATAGGGGTATTCTTCTAAGTGTAATAGGAAGCCACTGCACTTTTGTTTTCATTTGTTTCTTTAAGAGTAACATTTATGCTTTAATAACCCCCAAGGTAAAGACATTTTATTTTATGAGAAAAAAGTGGATGTTGCAGGAAAACTATTAGATTAGCCAAAAAGAGACATCATTAGCTCAGGTTATGGTGGTGTGAGTCGGGATATAAAAATGTGAATGGGACGACAGCCATTTGGAAGCTGAAATGGCTGATAAATGGAAGTTTAGAAGTCGGAAAAATAAATAATGCCTTGTACATGGCTAGGCCAGGGTAACATGGAACCTTTAGCAAGACTGTGTGTGCTCTCTGGGGTGTTATTGGGTATAAAGGGGAAACTCTTGTCCTATTTTAGACATGTTTACTGTAAGGTTCCTTTGTAACCTCTAAGTAGAAGAGGAGAGTAGGCAGCAGAATCTGTGGTTTTGAAATTCAGAAAAGAGGTCTGAAGAGAGATGTAGATTTTGGGATTTTCTACATATCAGTTATTATTATTACTATTATCATACTGTTAATAATCTTATTAACACACTGGGAAATGAGTTTGCCTTATAATGACAGAACAGTGAGAAGAGAAGGTAGTTGGATACAGAGACCCCAAAAATGAGCCTAAGAAGAATTAGCCAGATATTTTGGAAGAAGACCAAAAGGAATAGGAGTCAAGTGGGGAGAATGTGAGAAATGCAGGGAGGGGGGGCCATTGTGAAAAATACTTTTCAAAGATCAAGAATAGTCAGTGCTAAAAACTATCCCTGTGATTTAGAAAGATAGATAATGCCTTTGGTGAGAACTTGGAGTGTGCTGAGACGTGAATTTTGTCTCTATCACCTATCTGTCATCTGTCTGTCTATATATCTACCTATCTGTCCATCATTTATCATCTATCTATTCTCTATCTTCATCTATAATTTTTATGCTTGGGTCATTGTTGGAAATGCAGGTAAGAATGGCTTTCTCAGGGATCCAAATTATTATTTTTTATTTTTTTATTGAAGTATAGTTGCTGTGCAATATTATACAAGTTACAGGTGAACACTATTGTGATTCACAATTTTTAAAGGTTATACTCCATTTATAGTTATTATAAAATGTTGGCTATAGTTCCTGTGTTGTACAATATATCCTTGTAGCTTATTTTATACCTAACAGTTTGTACCTCTTACTCCTCTGCCCCTATATTGCCCCTCCCCCTTCCCTCTCCCCACTGGTAACCACTAGCTTGTTCTCTATATCTGTGAGTCTGCTTCTTTTTTGTTATATTCACTAGTTTGTTTTATTTTTGAGATTCCACATATAAGTGATATCATACAGTATTTGTCTTTCTCTACCAGAAGTGCCTAGCTGTTGATTCCTATATTCCCTGTACCAGCTGGATTAAAGTCTAAGAGTGAACACTGAAGCTTTACTGGGTTGATATCAACCCTCCTCCCCACAGCAACTTCCATACAGTTGACATTCACTACTCTGGCCTAGTTTTATTGCTACATCTAGAAAAGTGTAAAAACAGCACAAAGTAAAGCCATGATATTGTACTTAATAGTTTATTTTATTCACTTGATTTAATCATTTATATTAACCAAATGCTCTACAGAACATCATGTGTACTGATATATGTGTTCAGATAACCTATGCATTGAAGAAGATGAAAATAGTTCATGCAAAATATATGTATCACAAATGCAAAATCATTTAGGTTATCAACAAGAAAATCATAAGTACTCATTTATTATTTTTTCTTTTCATTTTGATATATATATTAAATTAATTTTTATTGGAGTGTAGTTGCTTTACAATTTTGTGTTAGTTTCTACTGTATAGCAGAATGAATCAGCCTTACATATACATATATCCCCTCACTTCTGGACTTCCTTCCCATTCAGGTCACCACAGTGCATTAAGTAGAAAACAAATGTGTGGATACCAAGGTGGGGGAAGAGGGGGATGGGAGGAATTGGGAGATTGGGATTGACATATATACACTATTGATACTATGTATAAAATAGAGAACTAATGAGAACCTACTGTATAGCACAGGGAACTCTACTCATTTTGATGTATTTATGGAATGTTTGCTATGTACTTTTAATGATAATTTAGAGTTAATTCTGTTTGAAACAGATTACTTAATTAAATTCTCATGCAAACCCTATGACATAGCTGCTATTATTGCTATCACTCAACAGAAAAGGAAAAGAAAGTGGAATAAGATCAAACCAGATGCTCAGTCAACCTTGTTGTGTCCTCCGCACAAATTACGCTTTTTAAAATCCCATTCGTCTGTTCATGCATTTTCAGTTCTTATATAGAAATGCCTATTTTTGAACAATTGAACTTTTGGTTGTCTACATATATGCAGACAATTTGCAAAAATAACATGTTGATTGTCAGAGTGTACCTATAGCCTAAATAAGTGTATCTAAACAGAAAAATTGTAAAAGGTTTTGCTAACAACACACTTGAAATGTGTTATGTATTATTTAAACAATCTTCTATGGGATATGTAGATTTAAAAATGTATACATTCTCCCTCATTGTTTAAAAATCATAAAAATATGCTATAAGCCTGAAATGGTCAATTTGCTCAGTTTTATTTCTTTTATATTTAATTGCAGAAAAATAATTCTGAGCCATCTGGCTGCTCAAAGAAAGTGAAAACTTGCATTCTATTTTGTGTTCTCTTTTGAGAGTAAGTTTTGCTTTTTGGTTTATGATGCATATTACAGAATTTCAAGCAATGGATAATTGCAAATTACTAGTAGCAGGTGTGCAGACTATTTAGTTACCAGTTTATAATATAAAAATACATTAAGAAACTGGTTAATTTTTTATCGTTCAGTTTTCTCTCATATGAGTACATTATCATTTTATGAGATAAAGGCTTTATTTTCAGCTGACTTATCTAACAAGCCAAAGTATCTAGGATGATTTCCAAGAATAAAACGGATGACATATACATATAATGTCATGCTTGGCATAAACTAAGGGCTTTAATGAATAGAAGCTGCTATATTTATGGTTATAATTCAAATTAACAAACTATAGTAGATATTAAACAATAAACACATATACTGTAATATATGTTAAATACTTACTTTTTTGTTGGTCTTATCTCCTCCTGCCATCACCCAAACTCATCAGAAAAGAACTTGTAACTTTCGGCTTTATTAAACCTTCAAAACCATTATTGATGTTAGGTGTAACAGGAATGTATCCTGTTCTTCATCACCTTTGTTCACCTTTTTTTCTTCCTAATATATTTGAGAATTGCTTTGTTAAGTTCCACAAAAGTGTGCTGGGGCTTTAAATGAAAACATGTTGAGTTTATAGATGTTGCTAATATCACAGGCCATCATCATTGGTTACTATGATTTTTTTAACTGAATTATAACTAATACTTTGTCTCTTGTATGTGCGTGTGTTTCTGCAATGGCTTCTCTTCTGTTTCAAAAGAAGGAAAAAAAGTGGAAATCCTTCCGATGGTCTAGACAATGAAATGGGCCCCTGGTTCTGACTTCATTTCCTGCTATTCTCTCTCTTGTTTGCTCACTCACTCTGTTCCAGCCAAATAGTCTCTTTTAATGTTGCTTAAACCTGTCACATCCCAAGAATGTTTACACCTCAGTACCTTTCTCCTGCTTGTCTTTCCTTAGATAGTGACACTGAAGTCTTGCCCAATAATTTTATTTAAAATTTTACCCATCCCTAACAGTATCTTTTTCATAATTCAGTTTTAGTTTCCTCCACTTAACTTATCACTATCTGATAGAACATATATTTTATTTTACTTGTTAATAAGCTTACTATCTGTCTCCCCTCAAGAGAATAAAAGTTCCATGATGGTAACATTTTTGGTCTTTTTTATCATTACGAGATTTCTGGTGCTTGTAACTGTATCTGACATGTAGTGAGCATTCTATAAATGATTGTTAAATGAAGAAATACATGAATGAATGAGTGAAAAACATATAAGTGAATGGGTTTTGTCAGATTTTTTAAAGCTACCTAATATTTAATGTATAGAGAAATGCTTTGCTTAAAATAGGGCTTAATGTGATTTATTTGCATAAGAGGACCTATAAAAGTACTTTTGAAAGATTATTATTAAAAATACTTTTTAAATAATTCCATTTAATTATTAATTAATTTATATGCAGTATAGAAAATATCAATGGATTTGAATTATCAAAAATTATGTTTTTATCAAGATGTAATAATATTTTAAATGGCATACATTAAAAGCATAATTATATATTAAACCTAGAACATTAACCAATTTTTCTACATTAACATTGCCCTGAGGTTTGGGGACCAATAGACAACACTCTCTCTCTGGTATCCATTCTCCGAGATGCTCCCCTTGATCTCTGTGTCTTTGGTAGAGTCAATATTCATATCTCTGTGGGTGAGGTCCTCTCCCACATTGTGACATGTTTGGTCTGTGCAACCAACAGTGATGATATATTTCCTCTGAGATGAGGTTACACAAGGCATGTGAACCCCTTTTCTCTTTGTCATCACTTGCTGAAGTTAATCACCGTGTGCTCAGCAGCTCTAGGAGAGCCCTCTGGGGTTCTTTAAGGTCTCCTACCAAGAGCCCCAAAGGAATGAGGAATCAAGACCTTCAGTGAACAGCCCTGGGAGTGAGTGGAAGGTGATGCTTCAGTCCCAGTCAAGCCTTCAGAAGGCTCAGTAAGAATCCTGCACCAGAACCAACCAGCCATGCCAGTCCCCGTAAAGACTAGAGAGATAAGACAAATTTTATACCACTAAATTTTGGTGACATGTTATGCAACAATGGATGGTTAATATACTATATCATACATATAATCAGTAATATAATCCCTTTCTATAATAGGCTAAAGTTAAAAATAAAAGCTTGCCAGTATTTCATAGAGTTGAAATACAGAATCATTTACATAGATTTTATTTTTAGTTTTTTCATAGTTGAGAAACAATCGCACTTATTTTGCCCCTATTCATATCTTAGATGAAACAATCAGTGGAGTAATACACATTGTCAGATGATTCTTATAATACTCTCCATAGACCTGGGAGGGATGGATGACAAAATTGAATCATAAATAGAGTTGATCCTCATTATTCACTGGTTCCATATTTGTGAATTTAACTACTTGCTAAAATTTATTTTTAACCTGAAAATCAATACTTTCGTGACACTTTTGTGGTCATTCGAGGACATGTTTAGAGTGGGGACACATTTTTAGTCTTCCTGTGCTCAAATTACCAACTGAGGTCAAATGAGGAGACCTTCTTTCCTCTTGCTTCAGCTCTCCTACTAGGTAAAGTCTCTTTTTTTGTGGTCTGTTTAGCGCCACATTTTTCACATTTTGTGCTTTGTGTTAGTGATTTCACTGTCTAAAATGGCCCTGGATAGCAGAGCTGAAGTGTTACACAGGGTTTCCAAAAACAAGGAGACTGTGCTGTGCCTTGCAGAGAAACTACATACCTTTAAATACAGGTGTCTTTAAACAGAAACACACACAATACAAACTTAAGTATTAACCAGTTGGTGACAGCGTCGCCCTGTATTTCTCTAGGAGCAAATGTTTCGGCATTTGTAACAATTTCATGCAATACAATTAATGTGAATAATGAAATTGACCGTTTAGTTTTAATTTAATATAATAGCAAATGTAGACACAGCCTAAATTTTTCACACAATAGTCTCACAAATGCCATTGACTTTTGCTCATATATAAAATATCTATAAGATATGTATTAAGATCTTTGAAGAAAAAATGTTTTTAATTATTACTTGAGATTATTACATCCAGAAAAAAACAAGAGTATTCATGCCTGTAATTCTTAACTAAGATTGAAAAAGTTTTGAAATATCTTTCATCTAGATATAATAATTTTGTTAAACTTAGGATATCACAAATTTATTTTAATTAAAACGATTTTAAACCTTGTTTACAGTAGGAATCCAGATGAAGAGATTACACTTAAAATTATTCCCTTTATATAAATATGAGCTACTCATTTCTAATTTTATAAAATTTGCTTTTGTTGTTTATGGAGGTGTGTTGACATATGAACTTTTACTTCATTATCAATTTAACATATTTTAAACATGAATTATCCAAAGAACTACCAAGCATCCAAAGAATTACTAACCACAAGAAGTAGAATTTAGATAGTTGAAATTTTCTATAAGTGACATTAAGATGAAAATCGTCATTTAATATTACAAAATGTAAGTAAAAAATTAGCTTTGAATTAGCTACAATAACCAATAAAAAATCTGTTTCAAAGTCTTTGTACAGGAATTGTTTTTCTGTTTGTTTGTTTTTGTTAATTGGCAAACTTTCCTAGGACAAATTACCAATAATTTGGAGAGGGAGTAATGAGGAGGAAGAAAACCCTCAGAAATAGGATGGTTTGATGGAAGTCTGAGATCCTAAAACATTTCAAGATTGTAAAGCTTTAAGAATTTTAGTGAGAAATAAGTGATCTTCCATAAGAGGAACATGTCTTCATATCATGGCTTTTTCCCTAAGCACATTTCACTGGTGCTGTTTTTGTTCTTTTTTCTTCCCCCCAGAATCACCATAATCCCCTAATCCTTGCCTCAGAGAGCAATATAGAAAAGGCTTCGGCTCTTTTATCTTTTCATCATCACAGATCTTCAGGAAGTGTTGTTTTTTCCTTATATTTTAAGTCAAAATTTTTTTTTCCTTCCTGAACACATTTCAGATTAATATCTCAGACCACAGTCTTTGGCTTTTTCCCCCTTAGCCTGCAAGTTTAATGAGTAATCCCAATTGAACAGGTTTTATAGTAAGGAAACTCAAATTAGAACTTTTTGTACTACCTGTTTTAATAATTATAAAAATCCACAAATTGTCTGTGTTAATTTGTGTGTATAATGGGGAGGAGCACGTGTGTGAACACGTGTATTTTTTTTAATTAATGTATTTAGTCAGTCAGTTAGTCACTGAGTCATTGATATATTCATTTACACATGGTCAATGCCAGGGATTTTATTGGACACATGATCCCAAACTACAAATCAGTATAGATTTAAAATTTAAAAATTATTTTACAAGTCAAGAAATAAATGTGTATTACTTTATTGTCATGTCTATAATAGATAAGCTTACATGGAATGTAGTTAAACATTGGAATGCTTAATTTCAATGTTCCAAGGCTAGTATTTCATAATATACCATGTTCCCACTGATTTGATATCACTTAGTTATAACCATTTTTGCATCCTGGAAACTAACCATGTTATCATTGCTTCTCACATTTTTTAAAAAATTAAGTTAAATTACTTTAGTTTTTTGGCTGTGCCACGCAGCTTGTGGGGTCTTAGTTCCCGGACCAGGGCCTGAACCTGGGCCTCTGGCAGTGAAAGTGCCGAGTCCTAACCACTGGACCGCCAGGGAATTCCCATACATTTCTTTTCTTTTTTTTTTTTTTTTTTAGTAATTTTTTTTTTTTAATCTATTTATTTTTATATTTAGTTTTGGCTGTGTTGGGTCTTCGTTTCTGTGCGAGGGCTTTCTCTAGTTGTGGCAAGCGGGGGCCACTCTTCATCGCGGTGCGCGGGCCTCTCACCGTCGCGGCCTCTCTTGTTGCGGAGCACAGGCTCCAGACGCGCAGGCTCAGTAGTTGTGGCTCACGGGCCCAGTTGCTCCGCGGCACGTGGGATCTTCCCAGACCAGGGCTCGAACCCGTGTCCCCTGCATTGGCAGGCAGATTCTCAACCACTGCGCCACCAGGGAAGCCCTCCCATACAGTTCTAACAGTGTATATTTAAAGATAACTTTGGAAGGTCTAGTTATTTATGGCTCATGTATGGACAGAGTCTGTAAGGCAGCACCCATGAGCTCTGCCTCCCAGTGTTCACGCCCTTACAGGGGCAAGACTTGTGACTTGCTTCTAACCAACAGAATACAGCAGAGAGGAAGGAGTGTCACTTCCGTGATTAGGTTACATTAGATGAGGCTCCGTCTTGCTGGCCAACTTGCTTAGAGGCTCTCCTTGCTGATGGATAAATTATGTTTCCATGGCAAGGAACTGCAGGCAGCCTCAAATTACAGAGTCAGGGCTCTGGATTCCAGCCTGCAAGAAGCTGGGCTTCTCCCTCATCCAGCTGCATGGCAATGAAGTCTGCCAAAACCTGGTTGAGCTTCAAAGTGGCTTCTTTCCTCGAAGAGCCTCCAGATGGGAACAGAGCCTTACTGACGCCTTGACTGCAACCTTATGAGACACAAAGCAGAGGACCCAGTTAAGCCACGCTTAGGCTTCTTACCGCAGAAACTCTAAGATAACAAAGAGGTGCTATTTTAAGCTGCTAATAAGTCTGTGGTAATTTTTTAGTAGTAGAAAATTAATACAGTTTAAAAAATAAGTAAACACGGGCTTCCCTGGTGGCGCAGTGGTTGGGAGTCTGCCTGCCGGTGCGGGGGACGCGGGTTCGAGCCCTGGTCTGGAAGGACCCCACATGCCCGGCGGAGCGGCTGGGCCCGTGGGCCTGGCTGCTGAGCCTGCGCGTCTGGAGCCTGTGCTCCGCAGCGGGAGGGGCCGCGGTGGTGAGGGGCCCGCGCACCGCGATGAAGAGTGGCCCCCGCTCGCCGCAACTAGAGAAAGCCCTCGCACAGAAACGAAGATCCAACACAGTAATCAATCAATAAATCTTAAAAAAATAAAATAAAATAAAATAAGTAAATGCATGTAAACTTGAAATGAAATTGAGAAAAATCATTGCCAAGGCTTTAGTTGCCAGGCTTCGTGAAAACCATAAGTAAAATAAAATTAAATTAAAAATTTAAAATAGTGTAATAGAGTTCATTAGGTTGAAATTTTTTCCATTTTTTGCCTTTATAACTATTAAAGAAAAAAGAAAACACTGACTTTCTTAAAAACTCTTAACAATATTAAATTTAAAAGAAAGATTTAGAACATATATCTACACAAACTCAATTACTGTTTTCCACTTAAAAACAAAAACAGAAACAAAAAACAGAAAACAAAGAAAAGAGACTTGAATACGTCTTAAAAGTTTAAAGCAAAGAAACACGAAATAACTTCAGACTTGTGTACAAACAATGCTCATTATAATACTTTCAGGATATTTCTAAAGAAGCAATTCATTGTAAATAACAATCAATATTTTCTGCATGAACTTTTTGAGTCGTGTTATAAATAAATTATCTCAAAATGTTTTTATGACGTGATCTATTTTTAATGAAAATTTACACTGAGGTATCTGCCTGATTTCATTTAATAAATTAATATTGAAGTTGTCTTTTTAAAGATAGCTTCAAGAAGTGAGTAAATTCATTCTTTGAAAAATATAAAATAAATATTTTGCAATTATTTTATCGACACAGACATGGCAGTTAAGTATGAATTACAGGGGAGAATAATGTCTCTGTAGAACCAACTAATGATTAAATTGCACAGTAATCAAATTCACTAGGGATAAAAACAGGAGCTTAAATGTATAACTTTCTTCCAACACAGACTGCACTAGTGTTCTTTTACTAGGAAGTAGTATAACAATCGTTCAGAACAAGGGCTCTAAGCATGATGGCTGAGTTTGTATTTGGGTTTCCTAATTCACATGTGAAATCCTGGATATGTCACTTCTCTGGCGGGCTGAGTTTTGTGAGCAGGGGATGGATTGCTGAGAGTATTAAATTAGACTTATGCATATAAAGTACTTGGCGTAATTCCTGACACATATTTCAGTAAGTCAGTGTAATTATTGTTGTAGCTGTTAATATTATTATGATTATAATCTTCACTGAATTTATGCTCTAAGACTCTGCGTTATTCCAAATGACAACTAATCTGATTAAATAAACTACTCATTATTTTAGTGTTTTAAAACAAATGAAAAAAAGAAATTAGATTCACCACAAAAAAATAAAATAAATGAACAAACAAAAAAACAAAACCCAAAATGGTCTTCACTCCCCTCCTCAGGTAAAATTTGTGTGACTCTTGCTTTTCAAAACATTCAAAAATGTATGGGATGATTCTCAGATTGAAGAAAATACAGTATAAATATTTGAGGGGAAACTAAGGAAGTTTTTGTATTCTTATTTAAGTAGGTACCTACCATATAAACATATTTTTATGACTGCCAACTCCCTTGAAGTTTTTATATTGCAAAACATATCTGTTTCTCATATAACTGATTGTATTGCAATTATGTGTTCCGTTATTGTTATTGCTCAGTGTAAAATTATTTTAACAAAATAAAGAAAATAAGGCGAACCAAGCAGACCTATAAATCACGGGCTCATAGATTTAAAAGGCAAAAAATAAACGAAAGTAGAGATTTAACTGAGAAATGAAAATCAGAGGGTAAGTTAACATTTCTTCAAAGTAACCCCATCCTTAATGCTGAAGCCTCGTAACCTTTCATAGCACATTCAGCCAGAGTTTCATATAAAGGCATTTCAATTTAGTTTAAATTAGCTGAAACGATCAGATAGCTTTTTCTCTCCTAAATGACTTGCTTTTGCAATGGATATAAAAGCTATTAGCTGTTTTGTCTTAAAGCACGTATGAGGTATGAAGATTTGTCTCTTGAGGTACACACTGATTATTAATAAAGAGGTTGTAAAAATTCAACGTGACTTTCAGCCAACACAGTAACACAGACTCTGCTAAGTGACAAGTGACATTAAGAGCCCTTGAGACACAAGTCTCTGTCAGAGGAAGGAGATCCATGTGGGTGTAAAGGGACCACAATATTACCAGGAGATAGAAGTTTAATGTCATTTCTTACCTGAGGATTATAGTCAACTAAAGAGAACTTGTTGTTCAAGAGATGGTTAAGACATCTGATTTTGTTAAACTCTTGCCTGACTTCTGAATCATCTAAAGAACTCCAAAATCATTTTCCATTTTCCTCAAAACCTTCAAGATCTTCTTGTTCAGTTTTTAGCTGTAGTTCACCTTGTAATGACGACAAAAATATCTCCATGTTATCAGTCTATTTTCTTTAATTAATGGTGCCGCAGACTCCTTAAACTCTACAATAACTTAAGTACACATTCAGGTGTCATACCTTGGACTTTGCCATTGCTCCCAACTGCCGCAGCTTTCAAATCTCCTGTTGAATCATGAACTCCTGTCTTTCAGTCTTTCTTATAACAGCTCCCTTCCTCTTCTCAAATGCTTAGTGTTTCTGCCCTACACACCAGGTTCTGTGATTATATGATCTACAGCTCAATTAAGATAGCAAATTCGACATTTTATAATGCATTTGTCTTTTGAATCCTTTAACCCACAACAAATTCCCTGCTATTTTTGCATTGATAACTTTAAGGTACTAGTATTCTAGCATTGTTCCTTAATGAGAGTTTTAGGACAAAGTAGAGAATGCAGGAGAGTGGAACCTACTATCATTCAGTTTTCTTGTCTTCTCAGGGCCCTTTCTGTTATTCAGGGATAATTAAATGAAGTCTTTATGTCTTATGCACCCTGTCTTTGCTTTCTCTTGAACTGATTCAATTCTCACTTCTGTGAAGATGTTCTATAATTGATAGCTCTAATGCTGATTTCCTAATGAACTCCCTATGTATATATAATCTACCAGTTAATTCTTAGTACAAAATTTTTAAATAATCATCTACTCCCTTCTATAACCAATTCTTGCTATACACAAATATATTTTCTGTATAATGTTTAGACACTATATTTTTTCTATATAATGTTTAGACAGAATAATCCCTTGATCCATTATTTATTCCTGTGTGTATGCCATCACTCCCTTATTTAACAATATTTACTAAACACCAACAAGCCAGGCACTACCACTAATGGTATGACAGAAAGATGAAGAAGGCATATTCCCTATACAAAATGACTTAATAGCCTAGTATAGAAGATATAGAGACAGGTATTTAAAAAGTACCATAGCAAGTTCAGTAATAAAGTCCCAGCCAAGAATGGTGGGTAATAGGAATAGAAAACAAAGTGCAATGTACAGAATAGATAATAAAAAGTGAAAGTAAATAAAAGAACATAATCATAGGTTTGTATGTAGATAATTATTGTAGAATGTATTTGTAGAGTATTGGCTATACATCATCTAAGTGGTAAACAATGTTTCTAAATAATTACACTCAAAACATCAATTTCTTTTTTGCTGTCCTTTACTTCATGCAGTTTGAGTCTCCTGTGTTTGTCTAGCACCTAGTGTATATCTCTGTAAGCATCATATTTCACTGTAATTACAGATTTATTGTACATGCCATTGTCTTCCATAATACAGGTTATTGGTATTAAAGGCAACATTATATTTGACTTTGTATATCAGCATCTAATTCAATGTTTTGAACATATATGACCTTGAGTAAATGTTTGCTGAATGGATCTTTAATCATGCAAGTTTCAGTTGCCTAGACCATGGATTCTAGAGAGTCCCAATGCCAATGGTTGGATTTTTGACTCAGCTTATTTCTGGCACCATATACTTGGGCTATTATTTGAGCTCTCTTCCTCAGTTTCCTTATCTGTAGAATGAAATGTACCACTTCTAGGATTATTGTTACATAAGATAGCTGTTTTATTACACTCTTTCTTTGTTGTTTTAAATGTTACTACTCTAGTCACATGGGCACACACACACATCTGTTTTCTCTTTTCTTGCAATAGTTTTCTAACTGATCTTTGTACCATCAGCATCTCTTTTTTTCTAATATATTCTTCACACTACCATAAGAATTCATGACCTAAAACCCACTTATAATCCCATGATTTTCATCATTTAAATTTATACTGACTATAATTCCATCCCCTTCAGTCTAGTATTCAAGAATCTCTACAAAATATAACAAATTCCTTTTCAAGAATTGTTTTCTTCTTTTTTAAACAAGCTTTGTTGAAATATAATTCAGATACCATATAATTCACACACTTAAATGGTACAATTCAATGTTTTTTTTAGTGTATTCATTGATGTGTACAGCCATCCCCGCAGTCAATTTTAGAACATTTTCAACACCTCAAAAAGAAACCCCGTATCATTTAGCCATCACCCCACTATCCTCCCATTACCTCCCAACCAGCAAACACTAAGCAACTTTCTGTCTGCACAGATTTCATATGAATGGAATCATATATATGTCGTCTTTCGTGACTGGAACTGGCTTCTTCCAGTTAACATAATGTTTTCAAGGTTCATTCTTGTTGTGGCATGTTTCAGTATTTTGTTACATTTCCATTGTAAGGATATACTACATTTTGTTCACGCATTTGCCCTTTGATGGACATTCTGGCTGTTTCTACCTTTTGGCTATTATGAATAATGCTGCTATAAACATTTATGTACAAGTTTCTGTATGGACATATATTGTTATTTCTCTTGGGACTATACACAGCAGTGGAATTGCTGGGTCATATGGTAACTCTATGTTTAACAGTTTGAGGAACTGCCAGACTGTTTCCCAAAGCTGATGCATCGTTTTACCTTCCAACCAGTAGTATATACGGGTTCCAATTTCACTCATTCCTTGCCAACACTTGTTGTTATCTGACTTTTTAAATTCTAGCCGTCCTAGTAGATTTGAAGTGGTATCTCACTGTGGTTCTGATTTGCATTTCCCTGATGACTAATGGTGTTGAGCACCTTTTCATGAACACATTGGCCACTTGTATATCTTCTTTGGAGAAATGTCTATTTAGATCTTCTGCCCATTTTTTAATTGGGTCATTTGTTTTTTAATTATTGAGTTATAAGAGTTCTTTGTATATTCTAGATAATAGCTTCTTATAAAATACATGATTAGCAAATGTTTCTCTGATTGTGTGGATGGTTTTTTACTTTCTTGGTGGTGTTTTTTGAAGCACAAACCTTTTAAATTTGAACCAAGTCCAATTTAATCTATTTTTTCCACAGACAGATAAAGTTACTTTAAAACAGAACCAGACATACATTAAGCCTTAAAACAATAAAAATTTAAACAAAGAAGAAAAAAGCCATCTGATTCCAGGAAGTCCATATGGGATGAATTTAGATGGGGATTTGAAATTTACATAAGGAACAGTGGAAACGACAGCAACTTGAAATGGAAAGTCAACATCCTTCCTGCCTTTGATAGATAGGTGTGCTCTACCTGTGCTCCAGGTATCTGCTGGTAGGCGGAACCCTGCAGTAAGGGGTGCAGCCTGCAGCCTGAAACTGGACATTGTCTCACAGAAAGCTGCCATATGCAAAGGATGACCACACACAACAGTGTTGTGACCCTGACAGATGTTTAAATTTGGGGAAAGGGAGGTTTTGCAAGTGCTAACAGTTTTTTCAAATACAACATAAAGGGAAATCAGATCTATGAGTGATGTTCACAGAGATATTGGTAATGATGAAGGATGTAGTGTCTAAGAAAATTACACCAAAACTTCCAAAAATACTCAATTATTGACAATCCAAGCTTTTTTCAGCTGGTGGCAGATGGTAGAGTGGCCCCTTGAAGTGATGGTGCATTTAGTCTGTATGAGGTTTCTGCTCGGGTTTTTCCTCATACGATTTTTCAAATACATTCTCTCTGCTCTTATCCACAGGATGGAGCATCTTTGGTAAAGGTTAACAGGAAACACCACATCATCCCTAAAATACACCAACCCATGTAATGTTGGCTTGTTAATGATGAAAGTCAAGACAGTGTCAATGAGGTAGTGCAATCTGTGTAGGTTAAACGCCTTCAGAGGAGAGGTAAAACTGATTTGATGTTGTAATTTACAAAAGCTGGGGTAACATAAAGAGAAAAGCAAATGCATACTCCATGCATTAACAGTGCTGATGCATCTGTATCTGTTTATTAGTGTGTCCGTAGAACATCTAAATTCATGGCTATGAAAGGAAATGGATTGAATTGAATTGATTTCAATGAATATGAATTGAAACATGGTCTGAATTTGCAGTGAAAGAAAAGTCACGTCAAAAAAAAATGAAAACAACTAATTCTTTCTATAAAAGATTGCCTTGGATTATATTAGAAAAAAATACGGTGTTATACTTCACAACAGTGACCATCCCAGATGACAGAATCAGCTCAAATCACAAACCTTCATGACATTCAGACACAGTTGCATTTAGTTTGTTTGTTTCAATGACATAGGATAAAACATGAGAAGATGCATTAAGACTTGAACAATGTTAGTCTCAAGGCAAATGCTTTAATGTTCCAGTATGCACTGTGCCAACACTGAACACATTTATAAGTGACAAAGGAGCCCACAATATTCTTTAATAAATGTATTTTTACATGTGATACGTGAATCTAAGCACTCTCTACCTCAATTTCCTCATCTATAAAGTGGAGATAATATTATTACTACCTATTGCATAGGCATGTGGTAAATATAAAATTCATGATGTTTATGGCATTTGGATCAAACTGCCTGGTACTTGATAAATTAATGATAAAATGTCATTTCCTAGTTGGGTTTTATTAATCACCTCTAAGCCTTAAGGGTTTTCTAAAATTATCATAGTAATAAGAAATTCAATATTTTTGTAAAAATATTTGTTAAAAAATGAAAAATCTGTTAAATGTGGAGATCAGTGATTGGAAAACTACAACCCATGAACCAAATCCAGCCTACCATCTGTTTTGTAAATAAAGTTTTATTGAAACTTGTCATATGCATCGATTTATGCATTGTCCATGGCTGCCCTTACACTCAGCAACAGAGTTTAGTAGTTGCAGCAGAGACTATGTGGCACCTAAGGTGTAATATATTTACTATACAAAACCTAATATCTTTATTTGATAGAACAAGGGAAACTCCTGTTGCAGATCATAGTGTATATTCAATATCAACTTGTCAGTATCCTTCCCCCATCTTAATAAATATTTTAATTTGTAGAAATATGTCATTGATGAATTGTATTTTATATTATTAATATATATATGTTGAACATTTATAATGTCTCTACATCCTTAAAAGTATGTCTACTTAAGTTAGAAATCTGTTTCAAGGGCTTATTAATATTTCCTAGTATTACATGTCTATAAATTGTGAGTGCTGGAATTCAATTCAGGTTTTGCCTGATTCTGAAAACAACATTCTAAATTTCTTTTCACTACAATACACTATGTTAGAGAAGAAATACATTTCAAAAATATTCATAGGGAATTTAAATCACTATTCTCCAGTTAAATTACATTGAAGTAAATAATTATTACAGTATGTCAAGGATGTTAAATTAAATAAAATAATATTTTTGAAAAGAGTGTTTATTTTATTTACTAAAGACAGGACTGAACTAAGGAAAATAATTTGTTTTCCATTAACAACACACTGTTTTTAAATTATTATCATTTTGAGATAAGAGAAAGTTAAGAAACTGATTAGAAAATCTGTCAGCCTA
The DNA here is from genome assembly GCF_028021215.1 of Eschrichtius robustus. Classification (NCBI taxonomy): domain Eukaryota; kingdom Metazoa; phylum Chordata; class Mammalia; order Artiodactyla; family Eschrichtiidae; genus Eschrichtius; species Eschrichtius robustus. The sequence goes on from NC_090826.1 coordinate 177,059,843, forward strand.
TGAAAGCCTGAAGTTTACCATACAAATCTTAATTCAAATCATTTTGACCACATATAATATATTTTATCAGTCTCAATTTTGTCTTACCCAGTGATCATTTTTTTTATTGTTGTTTTGAAGTTCCTACTCTCTATTAAAAATTTTTCCAACAGTATTTCAAAAAGGCAAAACCAATATGTAGATAATTTTTACAGCTAGCCCTAGCAGTATGCAATTATTGCCTATGGTTTGCAATTGTGAATAAAGATATATCAGTTTTATAATGGTTTATAAGTTTTTAAAACCCAGGGCATATGTTTAGGAACTACAGAAAATAACAAACGTACATTTCTTGGTTTTAGCTATGGTTGTCAATTATGGAAAAAAATCCATTAAGTAAATGCATTCCTAGCACAACTACAAATCACTTGGGAAATAAAAAAATTGCTTAAAAATTTACAATATTGGAAACATTTGAGCATTGCTAACCTAATATACACGCAACAATGACCTAAAATCATGGTACTTTTCTTTTTTTTTTTTTTCTTCTGATATTGGGAACATCACTTTTTACTTGTCCTCCTGTAAAATAAAATGCTATTGATTTTTTTAGAAGCAAGACATTGCTAGTTATCATGTACATTTCTTCTTAGAAATACTTTTGTGGAAATTCAAGTATGATATTATTAGTTCTCTTAAAAACTGATAGGTGTAAAATTTTTAAAAATGCATTTCACAGATTTAAAAAGAAGTAGCAAAGAATTTAAGGATTGTAACTAAGGAAGGTAGCAACCGCTTTTAGCTGTGCAGTTATTTATGCCACTGCATTTAGTGTTAACAGTTCTTGCAACAACCCAGAATCCCAAATGTTCTCCATTACTTTTTCCCCCCTACAGTAAAGAGAAACTATAGAAGATAAACGAGAAACAAGTTTAGACTCATGATGTTTCTGGCATTGGAATCAATAACCAGCACTCTTAAGGTAGAAAAATCAACTTTATAAAGCAGTCTTTCTAACAAGATTCATGTTGCTCCTGAAGACATATGGTTTCTGATACATTAGGGATGCAATTAATAATAGCTGAAGATTTAATGTTTCAGAAAACCCCTGCAGAATAGCAACAAAATTCTGTAACTTATGTGTTTCAGAGGAGGCAGATGAAGTTGAGGAAGGCTATCAATCGATTGTGATTTATTCTAGGAGCTTTGAATAATATTGTAGCTATTTTTATTTCAGGCAGACACTGTTGGCAGTATTTATTATCCACACACCTGAATGAGATTGAAAATACTTATAGGGCACCAGTAATCACAATGACAAAACCTAGGCCAAAACTAATATCGTTAATACATAAAATTTTTCTTGATGTTCAAGGTGTTAATTTTCTCAGAAATAGTTGATAAGGCTAAGATTTCCTTGAGAAATAGCTGACTTTGCCCCTGTTAAAAAACTGTCAGGTTAGAATGAAATAAATGAGAGTATTTTGTGCACAATTATCATGGACAGTACAGCTAAAACCATCTCAACAAGGAAACTATACCAAAGAGTCATTAGCAAAAAACAAATTACTTATACAGCATCTTAAAGACAGGGCAATGGACTCGTTGGTTGAGGTACTTTGAATAATTGGGATACAGATCTAAATTGTTTTTTTTTAAATCACTGTTTTCAAAGTTATGCTATATAATCAGTTTTTCTTGTCCACAGTGACATTTCAAGGAGCATCCATCATTTTATAGTCACTTTCCATTTTAAAAAGGTCAATTGAGTACGAATTCAGTCTCAAACTCAATTCAGCATGTTCGTTTTTTCTTTAAATGGTCTAAAACCTTTGAATTGGGAGGACCCAGTGTTGGTTCTTTCATGTCTCCTCCTTCACGTCTTGCTCTTCTGTGGTAAATCAGCTCAGTGCTTTGCGATGACCTAGAGGGGTGGGATAGGGAGGGTGGGAGGGAGACGCAAGAGGGAGGGGATATGGGGATATATGTATACATATGGCTGATTGACTCTGTTGTACAACAGAAACTAACACAGTATTGTGAAGCAATTATAATCCAATAGAGATCTATTAAAAAAAAAAATGACAGTAGTGTGGAACAAGGTTCCTGCCACAGTACTGGTGGCACTTTTTACAAATGCCATTAATACAGATTCTTTACAAAAACATTACCTGTTCACCCCAGTTCCATGTATTTTCTTTCCAATTATTCCTCAAACCACCCTGACCACTGCCACAACTACTTCACCTTAAAGTGTCCAAAATGGAGCTGCTTTTCCCAAGCATGATTCATCCACACTTTCCCTTGTCTCTCTCCATAATAACAATGGCCCTAATATCCTCCCATTAATCAAGCTAGAAATCTCAGAATCTTGTTTCTTCAATATTACTATTTGGTATTCTTCAATATTACTATTTATCTAATATTTTATTGGTTCCTTTAGTTTTTGTATAAAATATGTATATTTCAATCTCCCCTACATATTTTATCTTCACTGTCAAAATTCTAGTCTAAACCAAGATTATAAACTTATTTTTAGGCAACTATAGTAGCATCCTCTCCATACTGCTTCCCACCTGTTTCTTTCCTAACGTATGCTTCCCACAGCAAAATAATTTATATGTGTATGTATATTTATATATATATATATATAAAAATCATGTCATGTTGCTTCCATGTTAAACTATTTAAATCACTTCCCATTTACTTAGCCCAAAAACCACTTCTAGGCTCAGAACCCTAGCCTCTTTTAGATTTTCCCTTTTCTTTTGGTTTTTTCTCTATGTAATTTAAACATTTAGTACTATTTTTCAGGGCAAGCAGTTTGTTTTTATATGCCTGGCTTTTTTCCATTCCTTAAATTGGATCTTCACTGTGAACATGGTGAAGTGATTTCCCCCAATCACTCTGTTTATGTAGGGTGACCAAGCATTCCTCTCTATTACAGATTGACATTATCTTTCCTAATTTAAAATTTTTGATTTTCAATTTTGTACTTATTTGTTTGTCATTTGTTTATTGTATTATTTTCCTAATGGATGGTGACTTTCACAACAAATGTATTATTGTCTGTTAAAGTCATCAATGTATGCTAGTTATGAGGAATTAGGGATGGTGTGCCTTATTAATTATTTAGGCATAACGCATAAGCCATCATACATGCATCTGTGTGTAGGTATGTATATGATATGTATGTTTATGTAGAAGGTACATATATGCATGTGTGTGTACAGATAGATAGATAGATAAAGATGGCCCCTTAGTTAATTTAGCATGGGATTAGAAAACCGAGGTAAAATAAAAATGTATCTCTCCATTTCATTATCAATTTACTACCCTAAGTAGAAAGGAATATAGAAAAATATCCTTGTCACCTAGAAATGAGATGATACACTTGTAGCAGTTCAGTCAAACTGAAGCCAAAACCATTGCAAGAAACATTAATTAATATGATTACATCTAAGTTAGGATTTGGTTAAATGAAGGACGTAATGGACAAAGTTTCCAGACAGAGGGCATCCCAGGGAATGATACTGAACTATCTACAATCATCAAAGGAATAATGTTTAATGATTAATAAGAACACATTTTGTACTTCAATCTAATCTGACAAAAAATATAAGCTAAATAAAGTCAAGTGTTAGTAGGACTGTGGGAAAAAACTAACAATTGTAGTATTGTTGATCTTTTAAAATTTGTATATTTGAGTAGGTGAATAGTAGCTCTTTTTAAAAAAAACTTTTAGAAATGTCTAATATTACAGCTATTCTATGCGTATCTGTGAATCTGTTAACACCCAGGCACATTAAGCATTCACCTAGTTTGTGATTGAGTATTTCTATTCCTGGGTAGGTATCTGCATCCCAGAAAATGATCTCACTGCTCTCTTGGTCCTCTGTACAAGAATATCCATCCCATTGTTATAAATGATACCCAGGAATCATCGGTAGTCTAGGTTTCCATCACCATAGGTGTTGTTAAGTAAAATGTGATACACACTATGAAAAAGAATGCAGCAGCAAAAGCAGTCTATTAAGACTGCTAGATAGATAGCAGTCTTAGCAGTCTTTTAGATAGATATTTAAGAAATAGTACGAACTCAAATTACTCATCCACTGGTGAGTTGACATAAACAAAATGTGGTATACCCACTCAATGGAATACTACACAAAAATAAAAAATGAATGAGTACTGATACACTTACCAAAAGCTTCATGATTTGTGAAAAAGCCAGACACGTGTAACTGTATATTATATGATTCCAAAGGATATTTGGAGATGATATGAAATTGTGGGTAAAAAAAGAGGAATGAGTGGCGATCTCAACACTCTATCACATCTTTTTATTCTGTATTATCTTTATTAGATGAATGGGCTCCGGTTATGATACGTATATATTCAGATAATCTCATTCACGGAAATCGTGAATCATGGAAGACTATGAATCAGAATGATCTGTAAGGCATGCTGTGAACAATACAAGAAATATGAAACCTATATAGAAAATTGGAAAAAATAAAAATCATCTTTCATGGTGAAGTATACTTTATTCATTTGATTCACTACTCATGTTGGTTGATATTTTTTTTCCATAAATGATGTTGATTTAAGTGTGTAAGCAATTTCTCTTATTTGGAGAGGCAAAAGTAAAACAAAGTTTACTGAATAGTCACAAACTGGAGCGTGTTACCCCAGGAATGTGTTTTCTTTATTTCTTTTATTGCAGGTGGAATTTACTACGGTGGAGAGTAAAATTATTAGCTAAATTTTTTTCAGGCTACAATTCATAGACTATAGTTTTTACAGGAGATTCTAACTCAAAACTTGCCAATAATACAGAGATAGCAGGAAGTATGAGGCAAACTCTGTTTGAGGACTTTTTTCTCTCCAAGTGACATCCAGTATGATGAATTTCTTTTTAACATCATTGACCTGATCTGTTAAAATAGCTGTAACAATTTATGGCTTGGCCATAAAACATGCAATATTTACATACTCCGGCAAGAGCTAATTGCTCCATTCAATCAAGTAGTGTATTAAATATATAATCATGTACAGAACTATACTATCTATTTTATTGTGTGAATTTTACATACGTACAGTTTTTCCACTTTGGAGCACCTATTTACAGTGACAATAAGTAGCACAAGCAAATAAGAATAAATTAAGTAAAAAAAAAAAAAAAAGAAAGTTTAAACAACTATTAATGGAAAGTAAGAAGTAACACGTTGAGTTTTATTTGTAGGTAATATGTAAAGACATGGAGAAACAGATTTGGCAGTTTTGGTGATTTTTGGCTGAAGAAATCTGTTTCTAACTTGGATGATTAGAGATAAATAATAAACACTATATTTGATTAATCTGGGAAAACTTCCTCAAAGAATTAAACTTCCAGAACTTTTATTCTTTTTATTTTTTTTATTTTTTGAGGTTTTATTTTTTTAATCTTTAATTTAAAAAAAATTTTTGCATTGATTTTTCCCTTTTAAAAATTTTTATTTTATATTAGAGTGTACTTGATTTACACTGTTGTGTTAGTTTCAGGTGTACAGCAAAGTGATTCCTTTATACATATACATATATCCATTATTTTCCAGATTTTTTCCCATATAGGTTATTATAGTCCAAAGAAAACATACAGATGGCCAAAAAGCACATCAAACGATGCTCAACCTCACTAATTATTAGAGAAATGCAAATCAAAACTACAATGAGGTATCACCTCACACCATTCAGAATGGCATCATCAGAAAGTCTACAAACAATAAATGCTGGAGAGGGTGTGGAGAAAAGGGAACCCTCCTACACTGTTGGTGGGAATGTAAATTGGTGCAGCCACTATGGAGAACAGTATGGAGGTTCCTTAAAAAGCTAAAAATAGAGCTACCATATCATCCAGCAATCCCACTCCTGAGCATATATCTGGGAAAACCATAATTTGAAAAGATAAATGCACCCCAATGTTCATTGCAGCATTATTTACAATAGCCAAGACATGGAAGCAACCTAAATGTCCATTGACAGATGAATGGATAAAGAAGATGTGGTACAGAATTTTTCATTTTAATGGGAGAACAGTATAATACATTATGTTTTAAGAGCCCATACTAAATGCATGCAACCAAGAGATGATTCTGAGGTTTGTAAAGGAGACAAACAAAAGGTCTTAGAAGATGATGGCAGCAATGGGAGTGATCTAATTCTGCTTCCTTTGGACTCTCACTCTATCACTTCTGTTCTAAAATAAGGATTAACGTAACCAACACTTCCTCCTTGGCCTACAGATATTAATGCACAATTTTATCTCCTAAGCTAATTGTTCTCAAAACAATTTGAAAGGTTTACAAAAATACTAGTCTATTATAGGAGTATAAAGTGGCTTTTACAAACTAAAGAAAATATGTTGCCAGAATCAAACTTATTTCACATAAATGGGCCATAATTATAGAAGTTATATGAGGCCACTGAATTAATTAAATTCCACTTGTTATTTGCAGCCAGAAAAAAAAGGTATACTAGATGCAAAGGTATCAAAAAAAAAACAAAGGTGTAAACATTTTTGTATTTTAGATGGTGCTATTCAAGCAGAAGTCTAAAAACAATTTATGTAGGCAATTTTATCAATCTTATGTGGTAGAATGCCATAATGTTATATTTTAATGTTTTCCCTAGCTCAATGAGAAACACATTCACCCAGGATATTTTGGGTAGTTTCATCAATGAGAGTCTGAATACCTGACCACCATGACTAGCTTAGTCAGGTGTTGCTGGACTTCTACATGTACCATCAAAACTGGACGAGGGAGTACCACCAAGAAGTATCCAAGTAATAGCTTGAAAACTAAACGTAATTCTCCCCCCATTTCATAACAACATACCCAACTCCTGATGGTCAGAGTCAATTACCCCTGTCAGTATGCTGACTCCCCTTCTAAGTTGCTGGTTCCTGAGTTCAAGGATTTTTAAGTGCCCCGGCGATGCTCATAGCTAATAATTCACTGGGACTCTTTCTCTTTTTTCATGGTGGAAATGATTATTTTTTAATAGAGTGAACTTGTAAGGAAACCTTTCTGCATATCCACGTATAAATGCTAAGATTCTGAGCATGCTATATTTTGGGGGTTGGTTCGGTGTATTCTGAATTTTAAACAAGTTTATTTGAAATAAATCCTTACAATTCTTGTATTATTAATAATTATTGAAAAAATGAATAACTATTATAAAACCATTGCTTATTTCAATTTAATCCACAGAATATTTTTAAATCATTGAATATAGTCACAAGTAGATTATCTCAATTCATTTTTTTCTTCCAGTTTTATTGAGAAATAATTGATATACAGCACTGTGCAAGTTTAATGTGTACAGCATGATTTGACTCACATTGTGTTGTGAAATTCACTCCATTAGAGTATAATAGTGCTGTTCTATAAGGTAAAAGGAACCAACAGAGTCATAGACAATTCAATATATAAACTCTATATCACACCGAGGGTGTTTTTTCTATGACCCACCCCCAACATTTTAATAGAGCTCCAATGAGAACTCCCTTGAATCAGGCAGAAAGGAGTAATGTCACATTCCCTAATGCATTTAGGACAATAATTGATACCAGTACGTATTCACTGTGCACATCTTATCTTCCGGAAATAAGTGGAAGGCAGCCAAAATGTACCAGCTTGAGAATAAATTATAACTCATTTCTTAATATCAAGAGGATCTAATATGCTGCAACACTGCAGATAATTGTGTTTGCATCAGCCACTGTGTGATAACATTTCACCTGAAATAGAGAAACTCTTAATGAGTTCCCTTAAAAAAAAAATCAGAGCTGAATTACTGATACCATCCTTCTTCCTAACATCCCCAGACATATGATCTTATAGGACATGAATTCTGCCATCCCTCTCAGCCATGCTTCTATGAATGTAACTCTTTTAGATTTCTTATATGAGGGATATCATGTAGTATTTGTCCTTCTGTGTCTAACTTATTTCACTTACCACAATCTCCTCCAAGTTCATCCATATTGTCACAAAAGGTAGGTTTTCCTTCGTTTATATGGCTGAATAATATTCCATTGTATGTATATACCACATTTTCTTTACCCATTCATGTGTTGACTGACACTTAGGTTGCTTCCATATCTTGGCTATTGTGAATAATGGTGCAATGAGATAGGAGTACAGAAAACACTTAAGATATTGATTTCCATTCTTTTGGATATATACCCAGGGACTGCTGGCTCATATGGTAGTTCTATTTTCTTGTTTTTGTTTTTGTTGTTGTTGTTTTGAGGAACCTCCGTACTGTTTTCCATAATGGCTGTATCAATTTAAATTTCTACCAGCAGTGTATGAGTGTTCACTTTCACCGTATCCTCACCATTATCTGTTATTTTCTTAATAAAAGTCATCCTAACAACTGTGGAGTGATATTTCATTGTAATTTTGATTTGCAGTTCCCTGAAAATTAGTGATATTGAACATTTTTTCATATATGTGTTGATCATTCATATGCCTTCTTGGGAGAAATGTGTATTTATTTACTTTGCCTATTTTTAAATTAGGTTATTTGTTGTTGCTCTTGTTTGCTATTGATTTAGAGCAGTTCTTTATAATTTTGTATATTATTTTATTGCATATATGGTTTGCAAATATTTTCTCACATTCCACAGGTTGCCTTTTCATTTGGTTGCTTGTTTCCTTTGCTCTGCAGAAAATTTTTAATTTGATATAACCACATTTGTCTATTTTTGCCTTGATTGCATGTGCTTTTTGTGTCATGTCCAAGAAATAATTGCCAAGGCCAACATCCAGAAGGTTTTTCCCTATTTTGCCTTCTAGGAGTTGTACAGTTTCAGATCTTACATTTAAGTCTTTAATCCACTAATGATGATATTTTATAGTGTTCCTTTTCCCATTCTTGGTATTAATTGAATTGTTGCCAACTCTGAGTAAAGGCCATTTTAGTTCCTGTATAACATTCTTGTAACATGTTGTATAATTTATACCCATAAGCATTTTTAAATTAAGTGATAATCAAAGGAGAACATTTTGTAATAAATATGGTAAATATTAAGGTAGATTAATTTGTGTTGCAAACAAGTTTGCAACACAATTTTACTAACTAAAATTAGTATGTGGTCCTCATTTTAAAAATCTTAAGAAAAGTGGAAAACTCCAACATCATTTGATCATCCACCTATTCCTGTAACTTTATAGCACCTACAGTTTTATGGACATTTAATTTATGATAGTAATAAACCTGTTTGATAGCAAATCCTAACTTTATTAGAAATAAATGCAAGATAAGTAATCTTAAATGTACAGAGTCTAACCTTGAACGACATACAGTATCAGCAGTCTACACTTATATTCAGATATAGGTAACATCCTGTTGGCAACACTTAATGACTTGACAGAGTATCAAATATTGGCAAAATGAATGTTTAGTTTCATTTTATTAAATATTGAAGGAAAGTTTTAGATACCTATATATAAGGAGTGACCAGTATTTGCATAAACTTTCAATTTGATGCTTCAAATTTTGACATAGATTTTTTTTTAGGATGTTCTGCTAAGTGATTGTTGTATATCTGGTAAGTCTTAAATGAGAAATGACTATTTTATAGGTATATGTTGATATTCTGTAAACAATAATTAAATTAAATACATTTTTATATATTAGCAAACAGACTTTTGGTGGTGACACAATGGTATAATAGAAATCAGAAATATAAGTATTTCCAAATTTATTTTTATTTTCTATCACTCCTGCTAAAATATTCTTTCAGGGGGTAAAAAGAAGACTCTGGAGAATGTAAACATTTATTGTGTAGTTGTGAGCCCTTATTTATTCTAATGTGATGGATATCACAAAGCAAGACTCGCGGAAGACAAAAATAGCACAAAGCAATCTTCAAAGAACAATGACTCACTTTGAGTTCTTTTCACAGAGTAAAAAAAGGAGTTGTATTTCCCACAATTTTGAAGACTTAGTCTTGACGTCTCCCACTTACCCTGAGAACTAGAAAGCAAAGATATCTGCTAGAAATGAGTGGGAGTGTCATATATGAAGGAATGTTAAGGTTCTGTTACTAGTTAGGGCCCTTCCATTGAGGACAAAAAAAAAAAAGGTCATTAGTGAAAATATAAAATGCAAGTAAAATTTTTACAAATTAAAATCTGTTACCTAAAATGCCACTGCTAATTTTTATCATTGTACATATGTGTCTCTAAATGTACACAATATTAGTATTAAAAACACAGAAAACAAAAGATAGGACTGATTCAGAGAGGGAATTGGCTGGGTAAGTGACAACAAACATGGATTGTAAAAGAGATGAGAACTTAAGAAAAATTGGATGAGATGGATTAATGACAGGGGAAAGGTGAAATCCAGAGAGGGATAATAACCCAGAAAAATAATCATGTCTGATTCTAGTAAGGGGAAGAAATTGAGGGCCTTGAGGTGGTTATGAGACTGTACATTTACTATGTATAGTATACGTAATATATAGTATGTAGTATATATATATACTATACAACATATATAGTATACATATACACATACTGTACATATGTACATTTTATATATACACATTATATATAGATGTACATATATATGAATAATATATACTATATTCAAGTTTCTTCTACTGGAAAATTTTGCTTTTTTGGTAATTAGAAATATAGGAGGTATATATTCTAAAATATTAGAAGAATGCCTAATGTTATATATTTATAAAGTGACACATTTTTCTTTTTTTTTTTAGCCATGCCTCATGGCTTGTGGGATCTTAGTTCCCCCACCAGGGATTGAACCCAGGCCCTCAGTAGAGAAGTATGGAATCCTGGTCACTGGACCGCCAAGGAATTCCCAGTAACACATTTTTCAAATGAGTTTTGCATATATAGCTGTCTGGAGTACTAGGTACATTGATTGGCTCTAGATCTTTAGATTAGTAACATCTATCATTAGACCTGTGAGCTTTTTGAGATGGGTGCCATCCACATGGTCATTTTGACACTTGTTTCCAGTAATTATTTTACTCTCAAACATATTTTTGTAAGAAATGGTAGACTAGAAATGGAAACATCTGTAAATGAAATAGTGATGTGCTAAATTGCCAAATAGATTTTTCAAAAGCCATTTATCAGTTTTGTTGATACCATCTGCAGAGTGAAGCACCATCAAAGCACTGTAAAAGGGCAGTTTTCTCTGAGTGGAAGTTACCGAATGAAGTGATTGAAGAAATCAGTAAAACAAAAAAGAAATAGGATAAATGCAGTGAAAACAGGGGGAAAAATAAACCCCCCCCCCAAAATTACAAAGATGAAAAACTACCGTCATTTTGGCTTATTCACATTTTTAAAAATTGCATATTGTATGTCCATCTTTGAAATAAAAGCTGTGAAAAGATGCCCATTTAACTAGTTCTTTAGTTCATCTTAGTTGTGTGTGAGAGGATTTATTTATTGAATACCTTCTACCTTCTCTTTTATCTGTGCACTTTCTGCAAAAAATAAACTCTTTTCGACTATGCATTATTCTTTCAGTATATAAGGGGAGTATTTGCTTCACCATTTGACCTGTTGTGTGATTGGCTTGAAATAATTAATGTGTTCACAATATGAGCAGGATGCCAGTGGTGGGAGTTGGCATCACAGAGATATGCTCCTTACCAGACTATCAGAGTACAGGGCTTTGGTGAAACAAATTGCCGAGCAAAGTTATGACAATGCCATAGTCGCATGTCATTCAGCCATTTGAAAAATAATACTTATTAAATGCCTGCTCCATCTGTGGTATTTCTGTGAGGAAATAAAACTTGTTTTTGCATGGCCCTTATATTCTAGTGGTGACAACAAAAATTTTTTAGACTTAATCTTATAATAAGTTAGGAGGCGATATATGTCATGGAGAATAAGGCATAGAGAAATAAGATAGATTTCAGTAAAAGGGATATACTTATAAAATAAGAGTGGTCAGGGTGAGCCGTGTGGAGAAGGTGACCTGGAAGCAAAGACTGGAAGAGGCTGAGGAACAAGTGTTGTGAATCTCTGGGGGGAGGAGCTCTCCATTTAGTGAGAACACTAAAGGCAAAGGCTCTGAAGCAAGTAATTGATGTTGATACGCCCCAAATATCTGTTAATCAACAAATAGGACAAACATCACGGTTGTCTGTGAAAAATGGTCAATTATCATGCATTTGCATTTCCCAAAATTAGATGGAAAAGATAGAAATGTAAAGTCCATGACTTCAATAATAACAGGAATGTAGTCATTTGCATAAAATGTCTTCTTACCATAACCAGAGTCCATCTTAGTAAATAGAGATCATAGACATGTTTTTACCTACCTAAGTAGAAGACTTTTTGGTTGACATAAATGTATTAATCAAGTGGAATAATCTCCCAGATTAAACCAAATCCTGGTGACTTTTTTTATGATAAAAACATTTTTCTTATTTTTAAGGTATTCTCCGAGGCAATATTCTATGAGTGAATTTCTCTGTGTGTGTGTGTGTTTACAATCGTTTAGAAACTGCATTCTATTCAGATGGGGAGTATTATTTGAATAGATTCCCTAGTGAGTGAGGCATCATCGACAAAACCACCTGCACACCCTGAAGGACAAATCAAAACCCCTTAATAGAGGAATGCTTTACAGGAAAGCTGCATCCCAGAAAACAGGGTGGGGATCAGAGTTGTGACTGTCACAATCTCTTCTATGTAGACAGATTCACTTGAAAATGGAATTGTTTCATTCAGTTTCAGGAGCACTTTGGGTTCTCTCATGGTATTTTTTATTCCCTCCTTTGATTGTGGGTTATTTATGTCACATTTCTTCTTATGGAACGTAACATTCTTTAGAAAAGAAGTTCTGCTTACTTTCGTATTTTGCTTAGGATTCAGCAAAATGTTCTACTAGGAGAATCATATAAATATATTTGCTCATTTAAACATCTAATAAATATAATTAATTGGATTAAATAGAATTTGGTGTTAAATGTATTAAAGTCATGACATACTTAAAATATTCTATCTTTAAAAAGATAATTTAATAAATCAGTCTATATTTCTCGTATGTATGTGGTTGCCAATTTATTCTTCAGATTTTACATTTGCTAAAAAAAAAAATCCTTGCACTTGTGTATAGTAGTTTTTCTGACAGAATGTTAATGTGAATAGAAATACCTTCTCTTTCTTAGTATCTAAGATTTGGGGAAGATATCCATGTTTCCACATTACTAAGTCTATTTCTCCGTAGACAATGTAACGCAAGTCATTACAAAACTCAGAGAAAGCATTACACTACATTACGTCATGTAAGGGAGTTTTTGACATTGCCTAACATACAGCAGATTTCAGGTCTTGAGATGCTGCAGCAGCAGGGAGAGTAGAGAAATTAATGACCAAATTCACTAATTCTAATTTCTAAATAGGATTGTGTGAATGCTGAAAAACATTCAATCCCTGCTGCTTCGCTTTCATGCTCAATGATGACCTGCAAGAGTCTCATGCATATGCTTGGCTACCAAAGAAATTCTATGTTTTATATCTAACCACAAAAGGAACAACTCCCTATTTGCTTACCATGCAGAAGAAGGTAATGGCCATGTCTTTGACACCAACAATTTTAAAAATCCAGGAATATTTTAAGATGCATAATCCTTCAAGCAATCTATGAGCATCAAATATATATATTTGTATGTATATATATAAAGTAATCTAATAATTAATAAACTATTTTGATGAAAATATCCTATGACTTCATATTGTGTTCCTACTGCGTGATGAATACTATATATATGTATATATAGTAACTTTCAATGTATATTACGTATACTATATAATACAATTTCATGTGGTAATCATTGCAAAAATTTTTATGAGGTTCAGAAAGGTTACTTTGCTCAACATCATTCTACTTGTATTTCTTAACAAGAATCTATATCAAGATCTTTTTCCTTGTAAAGACATTTATCATCTATTTTGCATAATGCTATTCATAAATATTTATATCTAGTTCCTTCAAGAAGAAATAAAAATGCAGTCACCCTTGGTTCTCCTAGTAAAACAATGAGTCTTAACTAGGTTGGGGCATATGATAATCAACTAAGAGGTTTTTTTAATAAATAACGAATATGATACCCTCTCCCCTTTCCCCCATCTGGATGTTGATAACCGTCTAGTAACCACTGTGTGTGTTTTAAAAAATATTAGAGTTGACTAATGATCTTCCTCTACTTCCTCACTGCCTCCCTTCCATTTAAGAAGCTATGCTATAGATTTCTATTCAGTAATATCAGGAGGTACTTATAAATAAAATTGGAAATGAATCTCCCCATTCCCCTTTTACCTTCCCTGTATTCACACAGTTATCCTATGAAAATTGGGAAATGTAGAACAATCCTCATGTCATATCCCCTTTTGCTCATGCATTGCCAAAGAGTTAGCAATGCTGGATTCAAACTGCAGAACATAATTATCTGAGCTCTTAGGGCTAGCATAAGCAAAATTTTAAGAATTTTTCAAATTAAAACAAGATATAAAAATATTAAGATTCATCTTGAAAGGATAGCTAGTAATATTTAGGAGAATAATACACTTCTTATTTTAGGACATAACCAAGTCTGAGTAAAGTATGTTATTATATGCAAGCCAGAGCATCTTACCAAATAATATTAGTGTTTAATCAATATCTGTCATTTCCTCTATCAACTGTGATGCGGAGATCAAAGAATTTAGAAAAAGAATATTTCTAGAGTTCAGATTTCATGCAGATATAAATACTATAATGTCTTTGCCTTATGTTAGATGATGAAATTAAAAAACTCAAGTACACTCTAACTAATCTGGATACTGACTGTGATAATTAAAGTATATGACGGTCTATAATTATGACTTAAGTAAAATAATTAAAATTATTTAGCTGACATATCAATTCCAGCCAGTGCTTTGTTGCAACAGTCTGCCAAATGGTTAAGCATGGTGGCTCAATAGATTCAGTCAGTTTAGGAGAGATATTTATTAAAACAGATTAATATATATGTATCTCTGTCCTGGAGAGAATGGTAAAATCTACAACAATATAATGGAGGACACTTAGAAAGAAATTTTATTAAAATACAAAGTAGAGTTGGGTAAGAAAAGTTGAAGACTAGTTATTGGAAGAAGAATAGCAAAATGAGCTCTCAACTACATGGGTTCTAAATGAGACTTTTAGGAAATATATCCACTCTGTGAGCATACAAATCTTGGTTATTACTGATTGATCATATTATTATGAGGGCATGCCTAATAGTTTCACTTATAATGATTAGTAAATATGCAAAGATACATATCTTAAGACAATATATAATCATCCCCCAATTTGGATGGCTTCATGTGTGTATAAGTACATGAATATTTTTGTGAGTAAGGACGGGGCGGGGGGAGATGTTTATGTCTAATGTTTAAGAAAATAGATAGTTACCTTAATTGTGAAGGGTTTGGGGAGCTCAGAATAAGTGTGGGTTATCTATTTTATGTTTTCCTAATTGTAAGTATAGTAATATTTAAATTTCTTTTCAGATATTTGGTGAAATCTTGAAGTGAGTCAGTAGAAGTTTATTAGCATAAAATGATCTATGTGAGAGGTTTTTTCCCCTGTGAAGAATAAGTGTACGTGGCTGTTTTCATTTCAGTCCACAGGAAAAAAGGTTGCTTCTGTTATTGTCCCTCCAAGAACAATTAGAACAATCAGACTAAATATTAAAACATACAAACAATTTGTTTGATTGCATCAGAGTGCTAATAATGCGTTGGGGGTTTACCTGGGGAAGATAATAAGAAAGGCCAGAGAAGGTAGCCAAGTTTTACATTTTCCCTGAAATCAATTGCGAATTCTTAAAGTAGTTCATAAGAGATCATGTGGTTGAGCAAATACGTTGACAACAGACTCAAGAGAATTGGTGGAAAAAAAAATTGGAAATGAAGGCATAACAAAGAGAAGTGCCCTGTTAACCAATCCATTTTTAGTGTAGGACCACAAAGCTTTATTCTATGAGTCAGGATGAAGTGGATAAAAGCCAACCCTTACAAGGTCTAAATCCCAGTTTAGAAGCATCTTAATTTTTGCTATAAGGCAAATATGAAAAACAATGGTCCGCAGGCCAAATTGGACCCACTACTTACTTGTGTACAGTTCACAAGCTAAGAATAATATTTACATTTAGTAATATTTTACATTTAATATTTTAAATGTAAATGTAGAAAGAACTTTTAGCCTTTTGGCAAAAACTGTTGCTCAGATTGTTGAGGAAATTGTCTCATGGCACACAAAGCCTGAATATATTCTGGTTCTTTACACAAAGTTTGCTGACTCCTGTTTTGTGATGATCTGGGCTTGCGAAGCCAAGAGGCATGCCAGGAGCAAAAATAAATCTTCTGTGGAGGAAGATGGTACAATTTGAGGCCTCAAAAATCTCTACCTTTTTTCCCATAAAAATATTTTCCACTTAATCAAAAATAAAGAGAAAATCTGCAGACTGTACTGACTGTAAACCCAAAGAAGATACAAAAAATATAAACAGATCCAAAGCAGATGCAGATAATGTAATAGTCAGACAAGATCAAAATAGCCACAATAAATATAGACAAGGTATTAAAATAAAAAATGAAATATTTGGCAGAAAACTGAAAATTTAGAAAAAATAATCAACTAAAAATCCTACAGCTAAAATGTCAAGAATTGAACTGAATAACTCAATAAATATACTTAGAAGAATATTAGATACAGTTCTAAAGTTCTGTATCATGACTTTTGTTTATTATTTTGGAGGTTCTACCTTGAAGGCTAAGAGAGAAATATGAAAAAAAAACCAGTAAGTTGCATTTATATACAATTCTTTTTGTATGTCTACAACATACAGATTCTAGTAAAAAAAAAAAAAAACATTAGAAATTGTACAATATTTTTTACTATTTGCTTTGTATAAATATTTTTAAAAGTCAATATTTTCGTATCATATCATATTGGAAATAAGCCTCTGGAAATGATGGTTTTACAGTGTAACAAATAGTAATAGTAATAAAATTAAAATTAAATACATTACAACCGAATTACAATAAAGTGAACAGAAACCATATTAAAATAACAGTGAAATCCTGTTTAAAGGCATAAAAGTATAAAAAGAGCCACATTCAGGGGCTGCATGTCCATGAAAGAGGTGAATGAGCAGATACTTAACATCCAAAACAAGAACAGCAGCTAATTTGTGGAGTGGATTCCCAACAATGTGAAAACAGCTGTCTGTCACATCCTACTCCAGGGGCTAAAAATACTGGCCACCTTAACTGGCAAGAGCGCCATCCATCCTGCAGCTGTTCAAGCCATCTGGGAGCAGTTCACGGCCATATGCAGGTGCCAGGCCTTCCTGCACTGGAGATGGAGTTCACTGAGGCCGAGAGCAAGGTGAACTACCTGGTGTCCGAGTACCAGCAGTACCAGGACCCCGTGGCTGAGGATGAGGCTGAGTTTGAGGAGGTGGCTTGGAGCTGTCAGCTACCTGGAAGGCACGGAAGTTATGTGAACTCTTCACTCACAACCTGTTCTCTGATAGCCATGTCACCCTGCCTGGGCACTTGCCCTTCTTTCTGTCTTAACATCACATGCTGTACAGAAGCCACCATTAAAGCATTTTCACAGTGAAAAAAGATCTTTAAGTTACACTTCTTTATGTACATGTATACATTGCTTTTAAATGCTCATGAAATAGGAAATAAAATCAGATATCCTAGTTTATGTACCTGGACAATCTCAGACAGATGGGGTTGAGTTGGGGAAAAAAGAGTTTAGGTTCCTCTTTCATAACATTGCGGGGGTTTTTTTCTTGCACTATTTACAATATATTTCAGCAGTTGTAATATAATGCCTAAAAATTTAGAAGAAAAACAACAAGGAGAAATTACACCAGTTTTATATTGTGACTTCATATGAGTGTCTCAGGGGATCTAAATATTTTCTTCAGCCTCTATTTCAGGTACTTCAGGGAGGTGATGCATCCACCCCTCTCTGTACCAAAGCATGAATGTAGATTGCCTGAAATAGAAAGGTTGATTGCTTCCTGGAGCTGTTCCTCCCTGGGAGATCATCCTTTGAAAAGGTTCTGCATTAGAAAATAGACTTCATCACATAGCATTCAAATTTGTTTTAAAAGGAGGAAACATGAAAACAGTTTCATGAAGTAAAGAAAATTTGTTGAAATTATTGTAATCTCCAAGGTATTTTCACACTTTGATTAAAAACATAGCAATTTAATATGAAATTCTTTGAAAATACTATATCATTTTTGAGAGTAGGGGCAATAGAGTTTAAGTTTAATGTCTTTTTGGGAGGCAGCATTTATGTTGAATGTTTAAATGTTAACACCACTGTGAGCTGTCTAAATATTCCTTCCTAGCAAGGTTACAACTTATAGTCTATCATTTTCAGTGCTTTCTGTTCTCAATATTACTTGACTTGCTTCCCTGCGACATTCTAGATTGAATTTAACACTCAAATGTTTACTTCTGGCACAACAGTTACTTAGTGTCAGACTCTAACACCGGAACTTAAAAGCTATGTGATTTAGGCCAATCTATTTAGCTTCCTTTTATGTAAATTTGAAAGAATGACACTTTCCTTAGAGGATAATGAGGATTTAATGAAAATTTTGTAGAAAGAATTTATATATATTGTGTCTAAAACACAAGTGGGGGCTTCCCTGGTGGCGCAGTGGTTGGGAGTCTGCCTGCACCAGAGCCCTGGTCTGGGAGGATCCCACATGCCGCGGAGCAACTAGGCCCGTGAGCCACAACTACTGAGCCTGCGCGTCTGGAGCCTGTGCTCCGCAACAAGAGAGGCCGCGATGGTGAGAGGCCTGCGCACCGCGATGAGGAGTGGCCCCCGCTCGCCACAACTGGAGAAAGCCCTCGCATAGAAACGAAGACCCAACACAGCCATAAATAGATAAATAAATAAATAAAAATAAAGTAAAAAAAAAATAATAAAACACAAGTGGCGTTTTATGAATATGAATTGTTCTACCTTCCTTTACCATAACTTGACCACACTTTTCTTCATATTGCATGGACAAACTTAGTTATGAATTACTCCTTGGAGGTCAAAACTACCTCCAAATTCTACCCAGTATGCTGTTAAGATACAGGCTCAAAACTTCTGTTTTTATGTATAAATCTTAGGCTTAGGAAATAATACCTCAGGATCGATGTAAACATCATCAAAAGCTCCTTGTAAGCACTAGGTGGAAGTTCTACTACCAACAAAAATGAAATTTATGTACTATACTCACAGCAACAGAGCAGGATTGTTAAAGAGCCAGGGAAAGGCCCCCCTCGATTTTTTGTCCCCTGGCTCAGAAATGCAAGTGTTTCACAAACTAGATACCTGGGAATTTGTACCTCTTTGCATAGATGCATCTTCTTGGGATATTTATTCACTTTTTCTACATTCCTATCCACAAACCCACTGCCATATTTGTGACTTTCATATATATATATTTTCCTCCCCTTTTTCTAGCAGGAGGCTACAGCTTTCTGAAGATAATTGAAAATGAAATGACAAAGGACAAAATGGAATGTATTCTTGAATTTTAGGATTTCAGAAAAGTTGTTAAGAAAAGCCTTCATAAAATAAATGTCAAAGATCAAATTCTATCTGCTTAGAAAAGGCTCAGATAATGGGGCAGGATAAGAGAGTATCATTCCTTGGTCCATCAGAAGAATTCTACAGGAAAGCTATCTCACATAGTAATTCCAGCTAAAATTTGCACAAGAATTATCCCCATTGATATACCCTATATGGGTACAATTTCAATATGCAGAAAGAACAATCAAATATGTTACAAAAAGGATATCTTTTTCAAAAACTTTAAGCTTAGATAAATCTCCATGCTTTGAAGAATGATAAAAAGGAAGAAAAAATAGAACTATGAAAAATATTGCAGAAGAAGGAAAAAACAGCATCAGCCTAAATATATAGGGAATACATAAAATATCTGGAAATTACCCATGTGAAATATAAAGTGTTACATTCATCACTTCATTTAAACCTTAAAATCATCCTGTAGTCTAAATGGTTATGTATCCCATGTTTATATATAAGTAAAAGTGTTAAATAGCTTACCCAGAGTTAGACAGCTAGCATATATAGAACCCAGTATTTAAATCCAGAGAACCTAAATCCATACTTGCTGGATAGATAGTTGATTTCTGAAGATTTAATTACCATATATTCCTTCAAAATTTTTGACTGGAAGCTATTGTATGCTTATAATTCTATTCTTAGAGAAGAACTGTGTGAACAGTGACAGAAAAATAATTCATCAAATTGACTCATGCAGCAATGTTTATTAGGCAAATGTTATATACTAGTACAACAAATTCTCTCCCCTGTATGAGAAGTCTATCTTTCTAGTCAGGGCAATAGGTAACTGCTGTCACTGAAATTACTGTTCTCTCAGTAAATATTAAGATTTATACATAATGCCATATTATTAGTACCTTAAGAGCTTCATGTCACAGTCAATATACTTTACAAAGTCCTGGTGTCATTCTAGAGTGGATATCTAGAATGGTACACATTTTGTCACGCCTGAACCTTCAATAAGTTGGGATGCTTTTTTAAGAAGAATACACTATTGCACATACAAAATTAAGTTACAAAGTGTGCATTTATTTCCAATTAGAAAGACTATCACACCAAACATAAATTTGGTAAATATCAAAATCATTACAGTAATCAAAAAATAAGTTTAATCTCTCATCATTCTGAAATACTTTTGTAATATGTATCCTTAATTTTTGCTTTATACTCTCTGATTGCCTCTTCCTATAAAAATGATTTTGGAAGATTATTTCCATCCTGAGAAAAGTAAGTTAAGATAGTCTTTCTTCTAATATGTTTGATCAAATATTTTTATCATGATTTACATGCAGATCAATTCCAAAAGTTTCACAACTACTTTTTGTTGATGTCATGTAAGTTTTTAATATTGTTATTAAATTTGGGAAAATTTCTCTCAGGCATTTTTGGTTTTCAAATTTTAGCTGTAACAGATAAAATCAGTGTTTGTGCTGTTAAAGTTCAGTGCCTTGCACACAGGAATTCTGGTGAATTTTCCTTGTGGTTTCCTACCAAAATGAAAAAAAAAAAAGCACTACCTCACACATTTATCATTATAGAGTACGTAATCAAGATTATGATGTTTTGATTCTTGTTTTTGCTAAGTATTGGTAAGAAATGAATATTCCACTTAAAAAGTTTATAAGTGTGAAGATTAGGAGAAATTTTTACACACTGCTTTCTCACAACTAAATATTTCAAATCAAGTTTTTCCCTCTATTCATATTTCCGGTACCAGGTAGCATAAGACACATACATACTGTGCTAAAACCTCTGACTTTCCACATAAATGAAATAACACCAGGTGACACAGCACACTAAGTAGAAGGAAATGTCCTGAGAGTCATTTAAACCCTAAATGCTTAGCAATAATTTATCTTTTCATAGAAGAGACTACAAAATACACTGAATCCCAAGTAAATATATCCTCAAACTCCATTTCACATGAACTAACTCCAACTTTCCTGTGGACCCTCCTGCATACAGTATCATGGAGGGGAAGGCAAATTAGAAAAATATAGCAATCTTAACCAATTTGTGTAAAAATATTTTGCAAATTTTACAGAAACAAACACCATTCTAAGGTCTCTCAAAGAGGAAGGGCTCCATGAGAATGTGCAAAGGTAGGAAACAGTCCACAATCTCACCCTCACTTCTGATACCAATGCTTGGGTATCCCAAGATCACCTTTAGTTTCAATAATTTGCAAGAAGGACTCACAGATCTCACTGCAAGCTTAATGCTCACAGTTATGGTTTATTACAATGAATTAGTGAAGGGAAGGGACACATGGGGCAGAGTCCAGGAAAGTTCCACATTTGGAGTCTCCACTTATTCTCTCCCTGTGGAGTCACAGACAGTGATAACTTTCCTGACAACAGAATGTGACAATTGTCATGGAGTATTGGCAACCCGGGAAGCTCTCCTGAGTTTTGGGGTCCAGAGTCTTTACTGGGGCTCTGTCACACAGACATGGATGACTGCCCATGTGGCTAATCTAAGCCTCTAGCCCTTCCAGATGTGGAGCTAATACCACATGACCCAGAGATATCATTGTCAGACTGTCTTTATTGGCCTAAGGCCCTCATGTAAGCAAAGATAATTTTATCAAGTAGAAAATTCCAGGAACCTAGAGATTGTCTCACAGTAGCCAAGGGCAAAGTCCAGAGCTCAACTTGGGCAAAGTTAAACTCTTTACTGCACAAAATGAAAGAACCTGAAGCTTAAGTTCCATAAGTTTCACAGTAAATCTGCCCCTGCCAGAAATATAAGTGATTGTTAGTATTTGTTGAATAAGTGGATGCCTTCTGTGTTTATCTATATATAGGTCCTAGAAAAACCTATGTGAATATGGAAATCAGGTACATTATCTGTGATATTAGACTACCATGCCTTGTAGTAGGGGTTGCAAAGTAGAGCTACATGCCTTTCCAGAATCTTCACTGAGGTCACAAATTCTGCCTTCTTGAATTTATCTTATACCTTAATATGCATATACCTTAAAATAAACCTATATTATCTGCAACTTTCTGTTATCCAAGTTCTATCAGCAAGATGTAATCAACTCAGGGATTCAGGATGTTTTTGGAATGGTGGAAACACTAGGTTTTACTGCATCTTAAGTTGTGTTGCAGAATAGTAGAACAAATACAAGTTTGTAGCAAGTCTCTCAAGATGAAGTGTGACCCCTAAAAGGTAGAAGCAAACTCATTCTAATTCTCTGCTTTGGGGATAGAAGAGGTGAAGAGTAGACAGTTTTGAATTCAATAGCTACATGCCAGATGCATATGTTTTTGCAATGAGCCAATCATATAAGGTTACAGGGAATGTGCTAGAATCACAATGCCTGCATCTCTCAAGTTGTCTAACAAAAGGAAAAGAGTAGATATGCACCATATTGGTACCTATAACAATATTAGAACCAGGTTTAGATTTTTAATAAATATATTTAAATCATTAAAGAAGATAACACATTTTAAAACCTTAAGACAGTTATAAATTACTGTGGAAAAAATGAAATTTGAAAAAGAAGATAATGGACCTTATAAAGACAAAGTATTTAAAAGGCATTGGAAAACTAAGAGAAGCCTTATTAAAGCTGAAGAAAACTTAGTGTACCAGAGGATAAAATGAGGAAAGAAATCAAAATAAGCTATAGAGAAAATAGAGATAAAAATATGGAAAATAAGTTGAGAGGCGTAGAATAGACTGAGAATAAGGAATAGAAAAAGAGAGGAAATTGCAGAAAAATAGTGTCTGAGAACTTCCCAGAACAGATTGAGTGCATGAAGTTACTGCCTAAACAAGGAAATAAAAATAAACCCATTCCTGCTAGTATCTTATGAATTGGTGAAAATAAAACACTCGACAATACCTTAAGAAACTATAAAGAAAAGGATACACCCCTAACAATGGCAATTAATGTGTAAGCAGTCCTCTCAAAAGCAAAATAGGAGTCAAAAGAATGGAAACTTATTTTTGAATACTGAAAAAAGTTCCATTTTCAATCACACACCCAATTACACTAACTTTTTAAAATAGTTGAAAAAAAAAATAGTTGAAAAGATCAACTTAAAAAAAGAAGCACATACAGCACTGCTAATATCAACTAAATACTATTAAGGCAAGAAAAGTACCATATAAAAAGCCAATATTCTTCATAAAATCCTCAATTTAGAAGAATACTCTAATATAACTATGTGTCATGTAAACATAATAAAATATGCTGTATAATTCATAAAATAATAGATTAACATAAACATGAGCAAGAAAATAGAAGATAGGAACAAAAACTAACAAGTTTTTTTCTAATAGATAGTAAAACCTACCCTACCCTAAACAGATAATATACATTCTTTCTATTTTTCATGTGTTAATCCAGAGAGACCACCTTAAACTAATACTAAAAACATCATATGAATTCAAAAAATAAAAAATAAAATAGAAATCAGTAGTGAAGAGAAACCCAGAAAATATTTCTACATTTAAAAATAAAACCCACACATTTATGCATGTGTTCGCATACAAACATATTTCTGAAGCCATCACATTGTAAAGTCGAAAAAATTTAGAATTGAACAAAAACAAAAGGATCCTACATGGAATGTAATTTGAAGTATTATTTAGAGCAAAATTCATCATTGTAAACGGATTAAAAGAAGAAAATAGAAAAATTAATGATCTAAGCATCTCATTCATGAAATTAGGAAAAGAAAAATGGCAGCAATCTAAAGAATATGGTGGACAAATATAATAAATATGAATGCATTTGTGAATATAGAGGAACTCAGGAAGCAATTGAGAGGATTAGCAAATCCAAATTTCCTTGAAAATATGCATAAAACCCACTAGAGCTTTCCTCAAACATGGTACTCATTAGCATCATGTGGGGAGCCTTCAAAACTTCGTATGCTCAGCTCATAATTCCTAATCCAGCCCTCAGAAGTCTTTAGATTTTCCCAGGTGGTTCCAATATATAGTCATGTGGAAAACACAAACAGACAAAACTCTGAGTTTTGTACTAAAAGAAAGAGAGAAAGAAATGACAGACAGCTGATGGGGTGATGAAGGATATTGAAAGATAAAGCAATATTAGAGAGACATGGAAATATGTCAGGGCAATCGTGATTTCAAATTTAGAAAGCATCCTATAAATAAGTTTATAGACATTCCGAGTTTGTTTATGAACATAAAGAGTAATCCAGCTGTTTAAAAATCCATCCACAAAAAAACTTGATGATTTTATAGGTAACCTCGACCATTCTTTCAAAGAATAGGAAAATCTAGAGAATGAAGAGAAAGAAAAGACAAGGGCAGGAGGGTGGAATGGGGAGGGAATCTGGGAGGGGGAGCTAAAAGGAGAAAAGAAGAAGAAAATGTCCACAGTTTTGTTCTGTTTGCAATTTTAAGGCAAGGTATATGTTAATAGGGAATCGGGGGCAGCATAAGGGAAAAAATTTAAGATTTGTTTAAGAGCACAAATTTAGTAACAATAAATAAAAGATCAACACACCAAATAATAAACAAGTATGTTTTTTCTCAAAATGAAGAGAAGGATTAAAGTAAGAAAATCTATTAATATAAGTTACAGCACGTGGCAGGGACTGCAAACTGCTGGTATCCACCGGCCTTCTTCCATATGACTACACAAAACCTATCTGATTATTAGACCCACACTTGTCACTTGTCCATGTGAATTAATTCTACACTTTCTCTCCAAGATGTTTAATGGAGAGTTTAGGATTTATGCATTTAATTAATTGCATGCGGAATATTAAATGATTTCCCTGTTCTACTCTGAAAATGCATTTACTGTCTCTCCAAACCATGAATCTGGTGTTCAGTAGGGCATGCAGAGTCGGTTTATGAAAAAGAAAACAATACAATCTTTTAAAGTCCTTGAATTATATTAACACATTTAAAACTGAGTTATCTCTAATAAAGAAAAAATGTGTATTTAATGATTAAATGTACAAAACATTTGCTAGCCCCTAAGCAAAGCACAAAAATGAGCAAAATGATACAAAATGATACATTCTACAGGAAGGGAGAAAGAAGACATGCATATCCATAATTAGAAGAATGAATAAAAAATGTCATCGGTGCTCCTAGAGCCTAATAGTAACAAGTAAAGCTCTTTGTATGGACAGACATCTTCATGGAGATTGATTTGATAGTAACAGTTAAGGATAGCATTTCCAAGTCTGATTCATATACAATTTTCATGGCAACAGCTATACTGTAATGTGTTTTTCTATAAAAACTATTTTGCCTTGTCCATGAGCACATTGAGTGCAACTGCATGTGCCAGTAACAGACTTTGTCCGTGATCCTCTTATGAAGAAATAGCTTTAAATCTTACTAAAAGTTATTGCTAATAAATTACTCATTATAGATGATATGAGAACTACACACACCAGTTAATCACAGAAAATAAGGGAAACTTACATAATGTATGTTTTACTTGTTTCATAAATCAGAATAGTTGAAACAGACATTTAATAATTTAAATAAAAGTATACATACAATTGTATTTTCAAAGAGATCCCATATTTTAATGATAATAGATGGTCTTGGCTTCATTATGCCTGAAGGGTTTTTCTTAATATGAAAAGGTGATGCATTTATAGAGGCTGATTCATATAACATATTCTCTAAAGTGCTCAAGATATGCTACATGTTTCTGGACCTCTTCTAGAACATCTTTGAAAGACAGTTTGAAATATTGCCTTTATTAATGTACTGTGAGATTTTGAGAGTTTCTCTAGACATGTAAAAATTGGAGGTGGTTACCCTCAGAAAGAACAGATGTTTTGACATATGTCCAGATGAGTACTCTGAACTAGAAATTCAAATCTCCTTCTGGAAAACTTTTTGTGCTAACATATTGTAGACAATGAATCTTAAAAACCATTGGCTATGGACTTGACAGAAAAAATGGGATTAGTTAAGATTTATTTACAGAGATTAACCAAATTGAGCATAGAAATGGGTGGAACTGGCTATATTCCTCTGATTTTCAAATGATTGGCAAAAATTCCTTTAATCTTTCCAAAAATTCTTTAAATTCTCTGAAATTCACATACAATATAATATTTCTAAATACATTTCCTATCTGTCTTTGTTAAATCATGTGGAACACTTTCCCTGCCTACAACACTTCTAAGAGGAATGTACATTTGCAGACCCAAATTGTGGAAAGAAATGCTCAAATTTGAATAATTTTACTCTCTTTTCTGCATTATCATAAAAAAGGACGGATTCAAAGCATAACAATATCCACATTTAAATGGCATCAAGCAAAATCATATCGTTTCTCTATCGCTGATGATAATTACATATGAAAATACCTCCCCATTTTTGTAGATTTACATTTATATAATTCAAAATAAAAAATGCGTACTTGTCAGCTATTTTTTTTAAACAAGCCCAAACTTATATAGAACATTTATGCATTTAAACAAGCTATAAGGCATGGTTTTTATTTTCTCCTCTTGGAGAAATGTCATGTGAACATGGCAAAAATAGTGATCTCTAATCCTTCTTCCTTTTGTTTGAAGGTCATTTCCCTTGCTTGCTCTTTTTTCATATGTAATATTGTCACTGGACATTAAACATGTTTTGAAAAGCACCAGAAACCCAGAATATATTTTCAACACTGTCTACAGAAATACTTCAAATTTAACTCATAACAGTTTCAACATGCATATGATATATAATAGATTCCTCATACGCTTAGGAGTTGAAATTAGGATAAAATGTGAATTATCAGCACTGTTTGGCTGAGAAAGATTATCCTATAATAGCCACTAATTTGGCAAGAATAATATGTGCTTAAATTATCCAAATTTCCACGTGGCCCTAAAATTAATCTCTTGGGGTACAGGTAATTCTTTAATTCCATTCCTCTCTACAAATCATTGAAAAATGTCCATCCCGTTTTGAACAAAATATTAGGGAAAAGTATATAAAACTATTTTAACTAGATCTGGGATCTCTGAATAGATTACTGCAATAAAGAATAGTGTAGTCATTACTGTTCTGTATATTTTAGCCCAGATACTTTTCCTCACAGACATATTTTCTCTAGCCTGGGATTTTCAACTTTTAAAGAGTGTACATTCAGCATTCCCTGTTGCAGAAAATAAGAATTACTTTGAAAGTTGCTTTTATCTAATTATAACCATTGTCTTGACAACAAATGCAAACAAAAGTGTGTTTCTTTTTTTTAATGAACTCATTGATCACTATGCCTAATCTCCATAGGATGGCAAGGCATTTTGAATAAATATGTTGAAATGCTTTTAAAACCTCTGATGTCTCCTTGAGAATCACTTTTCTGGATACACTCCATCAATCCCTAATATTCTTCACCTGCTTCTCAGCTGGTTAATATCTATGATTGATCCATGGCCAAGCAGTAAACATAGAAATGTGTTTACATTAGTTCACCTAATTATAAATTTGCTTTTCCAGGTATGATAGGACACTTTCAAGTTTCATAGAATTTAAATATGCTTGCTAAATATAAATTTCAAACTCTTTAAAATTTGTGCAGGAATAGTGAAAACACTATATTTAAGAACCACATCTAGACTGGAATGAAAAACCGGCCACTTAACACCTGTGTGATTTTAAGTGACCTAACCTCTCTGAGACTCAGCTTACTCATCCATAGAAAGGAAATAACAGCATCAACTCTTTAAGAGTCATGGTATAGGTAAAATCTCTTAGCGCTCAATATGGTTTAGTTTTCTGTTTCTGCTTCCAAGTCAATATCTCGTTACAAAAAAAAAAAAAAGAAAGAAAAGAAAAACATTACCCTCTGACATCCCAGTCTGAAAAAAAGTCTCTGTGGCATGCTGAACTAAGAATCTAGCCTCAGTGTCTTTTATTTCAATTATATATCCTGGGATTACACAGTTTGGGGATAATGTTAATGAGTTTTCACACACAATAAATGATGCACAAGACAAGCTATTTCGTATCCAAATCTGAAAGTTGATGTTCTGTAAAGCTGCTTTAAGAATTTGAAAGATTATTGAAACATTACAAGGATGTAATGTTTCCATTACTTCAATACATATGTTAAAATACTAAATAAAAATTAACTGCAATCTATAGAACCTGATTATATTACTATTCTATTATTTCTGGGCTAACAAAATTAAATTTCAGATTGGTTGAACTTTATGGAAAATGAGGAAGTTTGCTGTAGAGCTGTAAAGAAGAATCATATTTTCAATCACACCACACAACCAAGATACAGCATATTCAAAATGCTGAAAATCAATGATAAAAAAATAAATCTTGGAGGCAGCAAAATATTACATACAAAGAAAAAAGAAAATGACTTCATCAGACAAATATAAACTGAGAGAAATTGCTGCCAGTATATCTGATTTAAGAAATATTAAAGAATACTTTTTATACCAAATCAATATACCAGACAGAAATCTAGATTTGTTTAATAAATAAAGATCTCTGGAAATTGTAAAAAATGATAATAACTACATTTTTTTCTTATTTAGACTTGGTTTAATAGAAATTTGACTCTCTGAAAGAAAAATAGTAAAAATAAAGTGGCTAATAACATAAATACAATTAAAATATATAATTAAAAGAGGACAGAGGAATGGAAGGAGTAATTATATTTATCCTGTTGTAAGTTTACCACTGTTTTTCACAGCTATAAATAATGGACCAACAGTGAAGCATGAATGGAATAAAAAAGAAACACTCAACCCAAAAGCTATCATGATAAAAAGAAAAAGGGAACAAAGAGCCGATAGAAAAAATAAGAGAAAAATAAGTTGGTGTAATTAAATTCAAATATATCAATAATTGCATTACATATAAACAGTCTGTAGACCCAATTAGTGATAGAGATGGTCAAATTGGATTTAAAAAGATACAATCTATATATAGTCTATTGAAACCAAATTCAAACATAAAGATGTTGAAAGGTTAAATGTAATAATATGGAAAAATATAATATGTAAATATTAAGCAAAGAAATCTGGAGTGGCTATATTAATATCAAAAAATACAATTCAGAACAAGGCATATTACCAGAACAAAAGCAGTCAATTGAGGGAAAAGACATAATAATCCCAATAAAGCTTCAAAATGCATGAAGCAAAACCTGATAGAACTGAAAAGTAAAAAGAAAAATCCACAATTATAGTTGGATATATTAATACTTCTCTGTCTGAAATCCCTAGAACAAGCAGATATACAGTAAACATATACAAGACCTGATAAACAGAAGCTGACCTAGTTGACATTTATAAATCCCTCCAACAAACAAAAGCAAAGATACAAATTTCAAAAAGCTTTTGGAATACGTAACCAAAATAGAACATTTTCTGAGCCATTAAACAAAAATCAATACATCTGAAAGAACTGATGATGGTCAAAGTCTATTTTCTGAGCACAATGCAATTATTGTTGATAACAACAGGAAGATATCTGGAAAAAGCCAAATATTTGGAAGTAAACAAATGCTTCTAAATAACTCATAATACTTCTAAATAACTCATGAGATTCACAAAGGAAATTAGAAAATATTTTATTTGAATGAAAATGAAAACATTACATATTACAATTTGTGGGAAATAGATAAAGCAGTGCTTATGGGGATTTTACAGCATTAAACACTTGTCTTTAGAAGGAAGTAAGGTCTCAAATCAGCTACCTAATATTCCATGTTAAGCAACAATAAAATAAGGGGGGGAAATAAACCCAAAGCAAGCAGAAGAGAGGAAATAATAAAGATAAAAGCAGAAAAGATGAAATAGTAAAGAGAAATAATAGGAAAAATCAATTAAAAAGGAACTGGTTTTTTAAAAAGATCAATGAAACTGATAAATCTCTAGCCAGAATGATCAACTAACTCAAATCCACAAGAAGAAATGAAAAGCACTGGAATGGTACATCTGTCAGTAAATATAGACTATATATATAAAATGTTTCTCCTCAATTTTATTAAAAGGCATAAGATTACATAAAGCAATAATTATAATACTCTGTTTTTAGGTTTGTAACATACACAGATGTCATTTTTTAATTCAATTTATTTAAACTAAAAAAAAAGTTCACCCATTTATTCCAACCCCTACCCCCCACCTCTGGCAACCATCTATATAAATATAAATATGAATATATTTAGATTCCATATATGACAAAGATCATACAGTATTTGTCTTTCTTTGTCAGACTCATTTCACTTCATATAATAATTTATAAATTATATGGCAAAATAGAACAAGTGAGGAAAATGGATATGGAGCAGTAATAGAGAAAAGTTGCAATATTTTATTGGAATTAACACAGTATTAATGTGAAGTAGATTATAATATACTGATTCATATTATAAATCCTGGAGTAAATAGAAAATCAACAGAGGAATTAAAATGAATACTAAAAATTTGGTTTTACATGAAATGTGTTAAGGAAGAATAAAGGAGCAACAAAGACAACGGACATAAAAAACAAATGGCAGTCGTAAAGCCAATCATATTAATGACTATATCAAGTATAAATGGACTCATCACTCCAATCAAAAGAGATTTTTAATTTAATTTTTTTATTTTATTTTATCTTATTTTACCTAATCTCATCTCATCTTATCTTACTTTGGAAACTTTATTTTCTGTCACCCTATTTCCTTTTTAAGAGTCTGCAGAAGAACAGCTGAAGACCATTCAGCGGTTGCTCCTCCCATTCCATGGCCTGAGCAGCGGCAGCTGCAGCCCATCTTCAGTGGCGTCTTCAGTGACCGCTGTGCACTGTGGTTCTCAGTGGGGAACTGCTGGGCAGGCACAGAGGGCACCTGCCGCCTTCAGACCAGGCTGCCACCTCGGGTTGAGCAGCAGTAAATTCAGGAGCTGGAGCAGTCCGTTCACCCTGAATTCCTCCTTGGTCACAGCCTTCTCAGCTGAGGCCGGCCCTTCCTTCACCACCTGTTGAGGATCTTCGTACAAGTCGAGAGTAGGCGGGACTCCCGCAGGTGCTCACGGGAGAGGGAACCACGCATGCGCAGATCTTCCCGGGTCAGCGTCCATCAATCACGTCAGACCCGTAGAGCGAGCTCCCGGTTGTTGCACAGATGGTGGTGTACACACGGCACAGAGACTGGTTTGTGTTACACGGAGCAGTGGTAGGCAGGTTCACAGAAGATGCCTCTCACGCCGGTGGTCAGGCCTGGTGTTGGGAACCGCCAGGAGTCGCGGCTCCCAGAAGCCTGCCAGGCTCCGGTGAGTGAGGTTCCAGGAGCGAGGTGACCAGCAGTAGGAGTGGCGCCCATGGCAGCAGCAGACTTCGGCACAGCTCTCTGGCTGGTCTTCCTGGAGGTTATGCTACAGACACCAGCCAGGTTTTCAACGGCAGTGATGGCAGAAGCGGACAGCAGAAGCTTCTCCCAGGTCCTCTTCAGATTCAGAGGTAATGCCATCACTTTTCCTTCTTAGATAACTGTCTGATTTGGAAGTCAAGGTTGGTGCCACCTAAGTGGGTTCTTGCTGCAAAGTTTGAGGACATCCTCCTTCATTTGCAGGACATCAAAGGCTCTGGGCATTGTGAAAGTTTCCCTGAAAGTTATGACAGGAACCCAGAACAAGGCCTTACAGACCGCTGTCTGGGTAGCACAGAAAGGGAAAAGTCAAAGATTTTAAATTTGTAAATTGGACTAAGGAGCAAGATTAAATTATATTGAGTAGAAAAGATATGTTGGATTCAAAGATGCAAACGAAGGCTTACCCATATATTACTATATTCTCTGTCAATATGTTAAATCTATCCACCTTAGTTTTGAAAGATATTTTTTAGGGGATTATACATTTCATGAGGCTTTGCCTATAAAATCTATGTTACTAAGAGATTATTAAAAATGAAAGCCAATCAAATAACAGTATACTAAAAAGTTCATACTTATAGGAAAAGAAATAATTTTTAAGAAGTACATGAAATTTTAAAGTTCAGACATTTCAGATTGTAATGAAATGTTCTGTGATGGAAATACTCTGTAGCCAGTAAGTTTGGAAATGCTATATAGACTATATCCTCTGCAAGAGATGCGTCATTCACATTAGCATAATGGAGTAGTCCTGCAAGAAAAGAACTATGACTGAGTTTAATGTACCATTCCTGTCGTATTTGTCCATGAAACGTATGTATTTATAGTATATATAACAATTGTATTTATATATAACAGTTACTAATACCCCACATAAACAGATTTCCTTGCAGGATTCTCACACATTGATGTAAAGAAGAGCATACAGATCCTTCTAACTTAGTGTTCACTAAAATATAAGCTCTAAGAGGGCCTTTTTACCCCAAAACGTAGTACGGTGCCTAGTATAGATTATATGTTTGCTTTTATTTTTGTTATATCTGTATCTATATCTATATCTGTCTAACTATTGATCTATAGAGAGTGAGATAAATGGTTGAATGAATAAGTTACTTCATTCCAATTATGAAACAGAACAACATATTAGTTTAATATATATCTGAAGAAAAAATCAATACTAATCTATATAAGAAAACCTAAACAATTGTTCACCACAAATAGGCAGCTTATTTTGTTTCTCCTATTTGTGGATCATTAACTTTAAGTGAGTGATCTAAAATGAATACGCTTCAAACAACAATATAGAAAGGAATAGTGAAGTATCTTTTGCCATAACTATAGATGCTGGCATTAATAACATTTCCTAGAGAGAATCAGCATTCTACAGGATAATACAGTTGCTTCCTTGGTTGTAGAACACTAAATTGAATAGCAGTGGTGGTACAATTTATTGAACTATGAGCCAATTGATTATTAATTTTTTAAATAGTTTGTCTCCCTTCTGTTTTAAATGGATAGCCAGACTTTGTTCTGTCTTGTCTCAGGAAAGCTGTGGCACAATAAAGATTACATAAAGTCCAAGGGTGTTTCTCAAGAACAGATTGTATTGGGTGTCTAGGAAGAAAAGGAAAAGGCAGATGGGAACATTCCTTTGAGGACAGCAGAGAGGAATGGATAAGACCTCTGATGTGACTCCTGGGTGTATGGGGAAGGATCAATTCTAGGCATAGGGCTTTCATGTTTTGCAAAACTTCTCACACACTACATATGATGAAGAATTGAGTGACCCAGATAATTGGGGAATTGTGTAGTCTTCAACAGTGACATTATTAAAGGCCACTATGGTAGAAAGATAATTGAAATTCTCTCACATTTTCAGGAACTCAGAGTGCTCCTAGATTCTTAAGAAACCTTACAGAGGCTGAAGAAAAGCAAATGATGCTGACACTAATTATCCTGACAAACTAGTAGTTTAGGCTCATAGATGAATTAGAAGTTAATTAATGGAAGCCCAGAAATGTGATATTCTATGATTTTGAAAGTTGACTTTAAACAAAGTGTTTTGTTAAGAATATAAAACATGGGGCTTCCCTGGTGGCTCAGTGGTTAAGAATGGACATATATACACTACCAAACGTAAAATAGATAGCTAGTGGGAAGCAACCGCATAGCACAGGGAGATCAGCTCGGTGCTTTGTGACCACCTAGAGGGGTGGGATAGGGAGGGTGGGAGGGAGGGAGATGCAAGAGGGAAGAGATATGGGAACATATGTATATGTATAACTGATTCACTTTGTTATAAAAGCAGAAACTAACACACCATTGTAAAGCAATTATACTCCAATAAAGATGTTAAAAAAAAAAAAAAGAATACACCTGCCATATACCCTGAGAAAACCATAATTCAAAAAGAGTCATGTACCACAATGTTCATTGCAGCACTATTTACAATAGCCAGGACATGGAAGCAACCTAAGTGTCCATCGACAGATGAATGGATAAAGAAGATGTGGCACATATATACAATGGAATATTACTCAGCCATAAAAAGAAATGAAATTGAGTTATTTGTAGTGAGGTGGATGGACCTAGAGTCTGTCATACAGAGTGAAGTAAATCAGAAAGAGAAAACAAATACCGTATGCTAACACATGCATATGGAATCTAAAACAAAAAGGTCTGAAGAACCTAGGGGCAGGGCAGGAATAAAGACGCAGACGTAGAGAATGGACTTGAGGACACAGGGATTGGATAGGGTAAGCTGGGACGAAGTGAGAGAGTGGCATGGACATATATACACTACCAAATGTGAAATAGATAGCTAGTGGGAAGCAGCCACATAGCACAGGGAGGTCAGCTCGGTGCTTTGTGACCACCTAGAGGGATGGGATAGGGAGGGTGGGAGGGAGATGCAAGTGGGAGGAGGTATGGTGATATATGTATATGTATGGCTGATTCACTTTGTTATAAAGCAAAAACTAACACACCATTGTAGAGCAATTATACTCCAATAAAGATGTTAAAAAAAAAAAAGAATACGCCTGCCAATGCAGGGGACACGGGTTCGAGCCCTGGTCCGGGAAGATCCCACAGGCTATGGAGCAACCAAGCCCATGTGCCACAACTACTGAGCCTGCGCTCTAGAGCCTGCGAGCCACAACTACTGAAGCCCGCGTGCCTAGAGCCTGTGCTCCGCAACAAGAGAAGCCACTGCAATGAGAAGCCCGTGCACGACAATGAAGAGTAGCCCCTGCTCGTATCAACTAGAGAAAGCACGCACACAGCAATGAAGACCCAACGCAGCCAAAAATAAAAAAATTTAAAAATATATCTATAAAACATTTTAGATAAGTGGACAATTTACAAAATATATTAAGGCAGAGAAAATATTTCCTAGGATACTGTAATGATGGATACATGTCATTGTACACTTGTTCAAAACCATAGAACGTACAGCACCAAGAGTGAACCCTAATGTAAACCAAGGATTTTGAGTGATTATGATGTGTATGTAGGTTTGTCAACTGTAACAAGTATATCACTCTGGTGGGGGATGTTGATAATGAGGGAGGCTCTACATGTGTGGGGAAGGAGGGTGTATATGGGAAATACCAGTATCTTCCCCTCAATTTTTCTGTGAACCTAAAACTACTCTTAAAAATAATATATATATGCAAAATAAATGTATATATTTATGAATATATATATATTTATATAGACAAAAAGTTGTGTAGTGGGTGGGTGATTTTTACTAAGTACGAATAAATTTGGACATCAGCAGCAACCATAAGTTAAGGAAAATGTTGCTTTCAGATGTCTGTTGTTTTTGTAGACATCCAAATCCTAGAGGCTTCAAAGAGAGCCAAGCACTGACAATATCGATGAAGTATAAGAGTAAAAATGTCTGATGATGCAAGCAAAACCAGACAGAGTCATATTAACACAAATTTTGCACTGGTAAGACTGAGACTGGAGGCAATATTCATTGCAATTGTTTATGTAAAATGGCAGCCAAGTGAACTGAAGTGGTTTGGAAAAAAAATACGTAACACAATTGTGTGCCATAAAAGTTTACGTATGGATGAAACCAGATTGCTTGAGAAAAGTGCCTGTTAGGACCTCATTTTTAAAAAGAAAATAGCTTAACTAGGATTGAAGTCTATGGAAATAAAGCTTATGTCTTTAACTTGGGGTAAGTAGGAGATTGCAAGTCGGAAGCACAGCTTGTTTATTACACACACACACAAAAACACGTTTAGAGGTCTTTTTATTTGTCTTTGCTTCACATAAAATTCACATTGTGCAAAATTATCCTAAATGGAACAATTGTGAAAGAAAGGATTTATCTCTAACTAGTTACTTCCTAAGAGAGGATTATTAAACTGTTCCTGGAATTATTTCAATTTGTCATTGTTGATTTAATTTTGAATATTTTTCCCTTTCCTGTTTTCATTTGATCATGTTTTATGGCAAAAACATTTAGAATTAAAATAAATTTAAATAATAAACTTTATTTGACATGGTACAATCTTAATAATTTCTAATAGGAGAAATAACAACCTGAAATAAGAGAGATCTAGGGAGGGCATGAATATTTAGGAATGAAACACATTCACATGGGAGGCCCTACTTATACTGCAATGCTGTGTACACAAGATTTTTTTAAACATCTTTATTGGAGTATAATTGCTTTACAATGATGTGTAAGTTTCTGCTTTATAACAAATTGAATCAGCTATACATATACATATATCCCCATATCTCCTCCCTCTTTCATCTCCCTCCCACCCTCCCTATCCCACCCCTCTAGGTGGTCAAAAAGCACCAAGCTGATCTCCCTGTGCTATGCGGCTGCTTCCCAGTAGCTATCTATTTTACATTTGGTAGTGTATATATGTCAGTGCCACTCTCTCACTTCGTCCCAGATACCCCATCCCCCCCACGCCCTCAAGTCCATTCTCTACATCTGCGTCTTTATTCCTGTCCTGCCCCTAGGTTCCACAGAACCATTATTATTATTATTTTTTAGATTCCATATGTATGTGTTAGCATACGGTATTTGTTTTCTCTTTCTGATTTACTTCACTCTGTATGACAGACTCTAGGTCCATCCACCTCACTACAAATAACTCAATTTCGTTTCTTTTTATGGCTGAGTAATATTACTTTGTGTATATGTGCCACATCTTCTTTATCCATTCATCTGTCGATGGACACTTAGGTTGCTTCCATGTCCTGGCTATTGTAAATAGTGCTGCAATGAACATTGTGGTACATGACTCTTTTTGAATTATGGTTTTCTCCGGGTATATGCCCAGTAGTGGGATTGCTGGGTCATATGGTAGTTCTATTTTTAGTTTTTTAAGGAACCTCCAAACTGTTCTCGATAGTGGCTGTATCAATTTACATTCCCACCAACAGTGCAAGAGGACTCCCCTTTCTCCACACGTTCTCCAGCATCTATTGTTTGCAAATTTTTTAATGATGGCCATTCGGACCAGGGTGAGGTGTTATCCCATTGTAGTTTTGATTTGCATTTCTCTGATGATTAGTGATGTTGAGCATCCTTTCACGTGTTTCTTGGCAATTTGGATATCTTCTTTGGAGAAATGTCTATTTAGGTCTTCTGCCCATTTTTGGATTGGGTTGTTTGATTTTTGATATTGAGCTGCATGAGCTGCTTGTATATTGTAGAGATTAATCCTTTATCAGTTGGTTCGTTTGCAAATATATTCTCCCGTTCTGAGGGTTGTCTTTTCATCTTGTTCATAGTTTCCTGTGCTGTGCAGAAGCTCTTGAGTTTCATTAAGTCCCATTTGTTTATTTTTGTTTTTATTTCTGTTTCTCTAGGAAGTATGTCAAAAAGGATCTTGCTGTGATTTATGTCATAAAGTGTTCTGCCTATGTTTTCCTCTAAGAGTTTTATAGTCTCTGGCCTTACATTTAAGTCTCTAATCCATTTTGAGTTTATTTTTGTATATGGTGTTAGGGAGTGTTCTAATTTCATTCTTTTACATGTAGCTGTCCAGTTTTCCCAGCATCATTTATTGAAGAGACTGTCTTTTCTCCATTGTATAGTCTTGCCTCCTTTATCAAAGATAAGGTGAACATATGTGTGTGGGTTTATCTCTGGGCTTTCTTTCCTGTTCCGTTGATCTGTATTTCTGTTTTTCTGCCAGTACCATACTGTATTGATTACTGTAGCTTTGTAATATAGTCTGAAGTCAGGGAGCCTGATTCCTCCAGCACCATTTTTCTTTCTCAAGATTGCTTTGGCATTTGGGGGTCTTTTGTGTTTTCATACAAATTGTGAAATTTTTGGTTCTAGTTCTGTGAAAAATGCCATTGGTAGTTTGATAGGGATTGCATTGAATCTGTAGATTGCTTGGGGTAGTACAGTCATTTTCACAATGTTGATTCTTCCCATCCAAGAACATGGTATATCTCTCCATCTGTTTGTATCATCTTTAATTTCTTTCATCAGTGTCTTATAGTTTTCTGCATACAGGTCTTTTGTCTCCTTAGGTAGGTTTATTCCTAGGTATTTTATTCTTTTTGTTGCAATGGTAAATAGGAGTGTTTCCTTAATTTCTCTTTCAGATTTTTCATCATTCGTGTATAGGAATGCAAGAGATTTCTGTGCATTAATTTTGTATCCTGCTACTTTATACCAAATTCATTGATTAGCTCCAGTAGTTTTCTAGTAGCATCTTTAGGATTCTCTATGTACAGTATCATGTCATCGGCAAACAGTGACAGCTTTACTTCTTTTCTGATTTGGATTCCTTTTATTTCTTTTTCTTCTCTAATTGCTGTGGCTAAAACTTCCAAAATTATGTTGAATAATAGTGGTGAGAGTGGCAACCTTGTCTTGTTCCTGATCTTAGAGGAAATGGTTTCAGTTTTTCACCATTGAGAACAATGTTGGCTGTGGGTTTGTCATATATGGCCTTTATTTTGTTGAAGTAAGTTCCCTCTATGCCTACTTTCTGGAGGGTTTTTATCATAAATGGGTGTTGAAATTATTCGAAAGATTTTTCTGCATCTATTGAGATGATCACATGGTTTTTCTCCTTCAGTTTGTTAGTATGGTGTATCACATTGATTGATTTACATATATTGAAGAATCCTGGCATTCCTGGGATAAACCCCACTTGATCATGGTGTATGATCCTTTTAATGTGCTGTTGGATTCTGTTTGCTAGTATTTTGTTGAGGATTTTTGCATCTATGTTCATCAGTGATATTGGCCTGTAGTTTTCTTTCTTTGTGACATCTTTGTCTGGTTTTGGTATCAGGGTGATGGTGGCCTCATTGAATGAGTTTGGGAGTGTTCCTCCCTCTGCTACATTTTGGAAGAGTTTGAGAAGGATAGGTGTTAGCTCTTCTCTAAGTGTTTGATAGAATTCGCCTGTGAAACCGTGTGGTCCTGGGCTTTTGTTTGGTGGAAGATTTTTAATCACAGTTTCAATTTCAGTGCTTGTGATTGTTCTGTTCATATTTTCTATTTCTTCCTGGTTCAGTCTCAGAAGGTTGTGCATTTCTAAGAATGTGTCCATTTCTTCCAGGTTGTCCATTTTATTGGCATATATTTGCTTGTAGTAATCTCTCATGATGCTCTGTATTTCTGCTGTGTCAGTTGTTACTTCTCCTTTTTCATTTCTAATTCTGTTGATTTGAGTCTTCTCCCTTTTTTTCTTGATGAGTCTGGCTAATGGTTTATCAATTTTGTTTACCTTTTCAAAGATCCAGCTTTTAGTTTTATTGATCTTTGCTATCGTTCCTTCATTTCTTTTTTATTTATTTCTGATCTGATATTATTCCTTTCCTTCTGCTAACTTTGGGGTGTTTTTGTTCCTCTTTCTCTTATTGCTTTTGGTATAGGGTTAGGTTGTTTATTTGAGATGATTCTTGTTTCTTGAGGTAGGATTGTATTGCTATAAACTTCCCTCTTAGAACTGCTTTTGCTGCATCCCATAGGTTTTGGGTCATCGTGTTTTCATTGTCATTTGCTTCTCGGTATTTTTTAATTTCCTCTTTGATTTCTTCAGTGATCTCTTGGTTATTTAGTAGTGTATTGTTTAGCCTCAATGTGTTTGTATTTTTTACAGATTTTTTCCAGTAATTGATACCTAGTCTCATAGCATTGTGGTCGGAAAAGATACTTGATATGATTTCAATTTTCTTAAATTTACCAATACTTGATTTGTGACCCAAGAAATGATCTACCCTGGAGAATGTTCCATGAGCACTTGAGAAAAATGTGTATTCTGTTGTTTTTGGATGGAATGTCCTATAAATATTAATTAAGTCCATCTTCTTGAATATACCATTTAAAGCTTGTGTTTCCTTATTTATTTTCATTTTGGATGATCTGTCCATTGGTGAAAATGGGGTGTTAAAGTACCCAACTATTATTGTGTTATGGTTGATTTCCCCTTTTATGGTTGTTAGCATTTGCCTTATGTACTGAGGTGTTCTTATATTGGGTGCATAAATATTTACAATTGTTATATCTTCTTCTTGGATTGATCCCTTGATCATTATGTAGTGTCCTTCTTTGTCTCTTGTAGTAGTCTTTTTTTTAAAGTCTATTTTTTCTGATATGAGATTTGCTACTTTAGCTTTCTTCTGATTTCCTTTGTATGGAATATCTTTTTCCCTCCCCTCAGTTTCAGTCTGTATATGTCCCTAGGTCTGAAGTGGGTCTCTTGTAGACAGCATATATACGAGTCTTGTTTTTGGATCCATTCAGCCAGCCTATGTCTTTTGGTTGGAGCATTTAATCCATTTATATTTAAGGTAATTATCAATATATATGTTCCTATTACCATTTTCTTAATTGTTTTGGGTTTGTTATTGTAGGTCTTTTCCTTCTCTTGTATTTCCTGCCTAGAGAAGTTCCTTTAGCATTTGTTGTAAAGCTGGTTTGGTGGTGCTGAATTCTCTTAGCTTTTGCTTGTCTGTAAAGGTTTTAATTTCTCTGTCAAATCTGAACGTGATCTTTGCTGAGTAGAGTAATCTTGGTTGTGATTTTTTGCCTTTCATCACTTTAAATATGCCTTTCCTTTCCCTTCTGGCTCACAGAGTTTCTGCTGAACGTTTAGCTGTTAACCTTATAGGTATTCCCTTGTATATTATTTGTTTTTTTCCCTTGCTGCTTTTAATATTTTTTCTTTGTATTTAATTTTTGATAGTTTGATTAATATGTGTCTTGGTGTGTTTCTCCTTGGATTTATCATGTATGTGACTCTCTGTACTTCCTGGACTTGATTGACTATTTCCTTTCCCATATTAGGGAAGTTTTCAACTATAATCTCTTCAAATTTTTCTCAGTCCCTTTCTTTTTTCTCTTCTTCTTCTTCTGTGACCCCTATAATTCAAATGTTGGTGTGTTTAATGTTGTCCAGGAGGTCTCTGAGACTATCCTCAATTCTTTTCATTCTTTTTTTCTTTATTCTGCTCTGTGGTAGTTATTTCCACTATTTTATATTCCAGGTCACTTAATCGTTCTTCTGCCTCAATTATTCTGCTATTGATTCCTTCCAGAGGATTTTTAATTTCATTTATACATCATTGTTTCTTT
The DNA here is from genome assembly GCF_028021215.1 of Eschrichtius robustus. Classification (NCBI taxonomy): domain Eukaryota; kingdom Metazoa; phylum Chordata; class Mammalia; order Artiodactyla; family Eschrichtiidae; genus Eschrichtius; species Eschrichtius robustus. The sequence goes on from NC_090826.1 coordinate 177,101,437, forward strand.
GCTTTTTAGTTCTTCTAGGTCCTTGTTAAACGTTTCTTGTATTTTCTCCATTCTTTTTCCAAGATATTAGATCATCTTTACTATCATGCTTCTGAATTCTTTTTCAGGTAGACTGATTATTTCCTCTTCATGTGTTTGGTCTGGTGGGTTTTTACGTTGCTCCTTCATCTGCTACGTATTTCTCTATCTTCTCATTTTGCTTAACTTACTGTGTTTGGGGTCTCCTTTTCGAAGGCTGCAGGTTTTTAGTTCCCATTGTTTTTGGTGTCTGCCCCCAGTGGCTAAGGTTGGTTCAGTGGGCTCTGTAGGCTTCCTGGTGGAGAGGACTGGTGCCTGTGTTCTGGTGGATGAAGCTGGATCTTGTCTTTAAGGTGTTCAGGACTGCATCCTCTCGTGTGTTTTGAGGTGTTTGTGGCCTTATTATGATTTTAGGCAGCCTCTCTGCTAATGGGTGGGGTTGTGTTCCTGTCTTGCTAGTTGTTCGGCCTAGGGTGTCCAGCACTATAGCTTGCTGGTCATTGAGTGAAGCTGTGTCTTAGCGTTGAGATCGAGATCTCTGGGAGAGATTTCACCATTTGATATTATGTGGAGCCGGGAGGTCTCTGGTGGGCCAGTGTCCTGAACTTGGCTCTCCCACCTCGGAAGCACAGGCCTGACACCCGGCAGAAGCACCAAGACTCTGTTAGCCACACGGCTCAGAAGGCAGAAAAAAAGAAAGAAAGAAAGAAAAAAATAGAATAAAAAGAAATGAAGTTATTAAAATAAAGAATTAAAAAAATTATTAATAATTAAAAAATTAAAAAGTAATAAATAAAGAAGAATGAAGGAAAGAAGAGAGCGATGAAACCAAAAAACAAATCCCCCAAAGATAACAAGCACTAAAAACTATACTAAAAAAAAACTACAGACAGAAGCCTAGGACAAATGGTAAAAGCAAAGCTATACATACAAAATCACACAAAGAAGCATACACATACACACTCACAAAAAGAGAAAAAGGAAAAAAAAAATCTGTATATTTAAAAAAAAAAAAGGAAGAGAGCAAGAAATCAATGAACAAATCTACCAATGATAATAAACTCTGAATACTAAACTAAGATAAACATAAAATCAGAAACCAGTCTGTAGCATATAGCAAACCCCAAGTCTACAGTTGCTCCCAAAGTCCACTGCCTCAATTTTGGGATGATTTGTTGTCTATTCAGGGATTCCACAGATGCAGGGTACATTAAGTTCATTGTGGAGATTGAATCTGCTGCTCCTGAGGCTGCTGGAAGAAATTTTCCTTTCTCTTCTTTGTTCCCACCGCTACTGGGGTTCAGCTTTGGATTGGCCCTGCCTCTGCATGTGGGTCACCTGAGGGTGGCTGTTCCCTCCTAGACAGGACAGGGTTAAAGTAGCAGCTGATTCGGGGGCTCTGGCTCACTCAGGCCGGAGGGAGGGAGGGGTATGGGATGCGGGGCGAGCCTGTGGTGGCAGAGGCCAGCATGACGTTGCAACAGCCTGAGGTGCACTGTGCGTTCTCCCAGGGAAGTTGTCCCTGGAACGTGAGACCCTGGCAGTGGCGGGCTGCACAGGCTCCCAGGAGGTGTGGTGTGGATAGTGACCTGTGCTTGCACACAGGCTTCTTGGTGGCGGCAGCAGCAGTCTTAGCATTTCATGCCTGTCTGTGGGGTCCGCGCTGATAGCCGTGGCTTGCGCCCTTCTCTGGAGCTCGTTTAGGCGGTGCTCTGAATCCCCTTTCCTCCCGCACCCCAAAACAATGATCTCTTGCCTCTTAGGCAGGTCCAGACTTTTTCCCGGACTCCCTCCCGGCTAGCCGTGGCGCACTAGCCCCCTTCAGGCAGTGTTCATGCAGCCAACCCCAGTCCTCTCCCTGGGATCTGACCTCCGAAGCCCGAGCCTCAGCTCCCAGCCCCCGCCCGCCCCGGAGGGTGAGCAGACAGGCCTCTCGGACTGGTGAGTGCTGGTTGGCACCGATCCTCTGTGTGGGAATCTCTCCGCTTTGCCCTCTGCACCCCTGTTGCTGCTCTCTCCTCTGTGGCTCCGAAGCTTCCCCCCTGCTGCTCCCATCTCCGCCAGTGAAGGGGCTTCCTAGTGTGTGGAAACTTTTCCTCCTTCACAGCTCCCTCCTAGAGGTGCAGGTCCCATCCCTATTCTTTTGTCTCTGTTTTTTCTTTTTTCCTTTGCCCTACCCAGGTACATGGGGAGTTTTTTGCCTTTTGGGAAGTCTGAGGTCTTCTGCCAGCGTTCAGTAGGTGTTCTGTAGGAGTTGTTCCACATGTAGCTGTATTTCAGATGTATTTGTGGGGAGGTAGGTGATCTCCACATCTTACTGCTCCGCTGTCTTGAAGGTCTCCCCTGAGGGGGCAGTGTCTTTAACATGATCACGGTCTTCTGGACCACATAGGATGGATGGTGGTTTTAGCACAGTCCTCTCTCACTGGATCTTTCCCTGATCTTCTTGTTAAACTTCTGCTGGGTATGCCTCTATTATATCACACTAGTACCACTGTTACTCTTCACTGGTCCTTAACCGATTGCTTTACTGCTTTCAGCAAATCCCTGAATCATTAATTGTGCCACAGTGTAATGCAAATACATTTAGGCCCTTCAGGCAGGGCCAGGGGATTTCCAATTTTTAAGGCTTGCACTGGCTTTCCCTGGACAGGACAGAACTTCTATTCCATGAGCAGGAGCTAGGGGTGGGAGAGATGGAGGATTTTTTCTTCACTGTGTCCTCCCCAACCCAGATCCTCCCTGTGGAGAAGGAGCTGTGTGTATATGTACTTGAGTAGTAGGTAGAGCTTATGCTCTACCCAGCTTCCACAACCCATCTTCCTCAATATATGTCTCCCAGACCACAGAGTCTGGGAGATGGGATATTCATGTTCAGTGGATGCCAAATCTACCCAAAAGAGCTCTTTTGCACCAGAGAACTGGGGGGAGTCGATAATAGACATACTATTGCCAAGACACTGGAAGGGTTCTTCACGGGAGAATGTTGTAGCCCGGAGCTTGAAGTCCATGGCCTTCCAATGTTGTTAAAAGTCTCTGTAGACTTTGTGCCATAACTGCTTCTCAATTTATTTTAAGCCCTGTATACAATCTCCGGAAACATTGAATAATTGTCTTTGCTAACTTTGAACATTAAAAGTACATTAAAAGTTTCTCTGGCAGAGAGTTTCATCAAGCTTCTCACACTGTTGTTACTGACGGAATGTTTTCAAATGTGAGGTTACTTGGTGTTCAACCTACAACTGATCCAACATTTATTTTATGAATAAATATTCAGTGACTAACTTGGATCTATATGATAATTAAACACTCTAGAAATTTAGAATCTTTGTACATGATGGTGAATATTTAGATATTTTGAAACATACAAATTATTTAATTGTTCTTGTTGCTTTAGAGATTTATTCTTGTGTTAGTCTGGCTTTTAGTATGAACTGGCCAGGTGGTAACTCTTTGACATTGATAGAACAACAGCTGGGGACAGTGTACAGATTATCTGTATCATTTCAAATCTATTTTTAATTATATAGCAGCAGAATTGAGTTTATCCTAATGGTGAGGACTGCCCTAATCCTTCTATGAACACTTCTCCTTTCTCTGGACTTCAGAATTCCAATTACACAGCTCAGGGATAATTCAGAGATCTACAATCTCTATTGTATCAGACCAGGCACTTCCCCATTCAATGTCCCTTTTTGAGATATTGCTCTCAGGGAGCAGAAAATTGTTAATTCAAAAGTAGAGCATTAGTTGATATTTCTTAAAATTGCAGAGTGATATTTTAAAAATCTCCTTAAAGAGAGGAATAACTTCACCAACAAAAAAGAAGAAAGTACTTTGGTAGAAAGAGATAAGGAAGTCTAGGAGGCTTAAGGCCTTGCTGGCACTTAAATAAGTCTCTCCTCCTCTCTGTACCTTTGAATATCACTGTAAACATTGATGTTAGCAATTTGCTTCATAAAGATGAACAGTTGTTATATAGAAAATAGCTCAAAAGACAAAGAAACAAATATTCATTAGATAAACTACAGAATGCCAATTTTGATATGATAAATTTTTTAGAAGTGAATACAGTAATACAGTGAAACTCTATTTGAAATTGATGGGATAAAAATTTAGCTATAACACTTTGGCAAAATTAGTTATAGTTTCTGATTTTAAATTTCCTTATAGGAATGGTAAATCTGACTTTGCATCAGGTGGTGCTAAGGATTAGTATAAAGGTATGAAAAGTGTAATCACAATAATTCTCTATCCTTTTAAATTATCAAAACAACATCATGTGAGAGACACTCTTCTCTATTTTGTAGATGAAGAAGCCAAGTTATAAAGAAGTGTTGTGTGCTAGATGGCTTTTACGGGATGGATCCAGAACTTGAGTTGTGTCATTTTTATACCAATTCTTTTGTTATTGTTGTTAAGGTACCCTGAATAGAGAAGTACCATTGTCTAATTATTAGAATATGGGCTCTGAAATATTGTTATAGTCTTAATGTTACTTCTTAACTACAAGTCTTTTAACCTGTTTGAGCATTAGTTCTGTGATCATTATTATGAAAAACATAATACTCCCAGGGATGTTGTGATTCATTCCTGTGAATATGTTTTCTTATTGATAACACACTATAAAATAGTAATTGGTATAGTTGATTCAGCAAATCAAATGGAATAGGAAACAGTAGATTTATCATGGTTATATTTACATAATATTTAGACTACCTTCTAAAATTATAGGATTTTAATTTAGTAAATTAGATTTTTATTTGCTCCTAAAAATTATAAATCTATGTGCAAGTTAAATAATTCTAAAAATCTATTTGTAAGCATTGCTCTTAGATATATTATTTTTAATGTGGTTTAGTTCAAATTAACACAAAAGGTAAAATTTTTCAGAATTTTCCTGCAAATATGATTCATGTGGATTAGTTCTTCTCAAGAAATCAATGAGATTTCTGTAAATATTTATTCTTTCTAAAGAGCATCTGTTCTTTGGGAGAACATACCAAATAAAAGGTTTGTATATTGAATTGAAAAATATATTTGCATATACTTTATTGAAGTCTTTTGAACCCTGTTAAAGTTCATGTAGAGACAATGCTTTATGTTATTCTATGCATTTATTTATATTTTACATTTTATAAAGCATTGACTTCTGCCTTCTAAAAGCAGAAAAATGTTATCAAGAATAATAAATTCTAATTCAGTATAAGGTGAAAATCTTCACTAAGAGATTGATAATCTTTCAAAAAGATAAGAGATGAAGGGCATAAAAGTGTTTTACTTACCCATAGTCCGGCAGTACACCCTGATATTTAGAATTTCATCAAGAGCAAACAACAGTATTTTATGTTAGCACTGTAAAAGAGAAATACATCAAGGTCTATAATATTATCATACTCTTATTTTTATTGACCCAAAGACCAAAAAAATTAATACTATTCATGTAATCTCTGTAGATATTTGCAATAAAAATCACTTCATGTGAATACTGATGAATTTATATTTGAAAATAATCACAATGTCCGCATTTCTGCAAAGGTGAGAATATAATTTTGGCTTACCTAATGTCTATCATGAATAATTTCTATACCTTTCTCTTCTTTATTAAAATTAAAAAAATAAGTCCTGCATCTAGATTACTTCTGTAAATATTTATACCAGGTTGCTAATTGCAGCAAGTTTGCCAGTTCTAATGGGAACTATAGAATTATGGTTTAATCTTATGGATTTGGATTGCAAAAATAAAGGTGTTTGTTCATATATAAAGCATTGTCTTGAACCTAGTTCTTTAGTAAATGTACAACTTTTAATAGAGAAAACTGAGAAATACACTATAGCAAATATTTCTTCTATGACACCAATCACTTGAGTCTTAAAAGGGAGCAAAGTGGAAAGGGCACAGTTTGCAGCCAGAGAAATTACAATTTGAATCCTAACTGTAACTTGTTGAAAGAATGTGGCCTTGATTTACTGCCCTGATGCTGTTGTAAACACTGAAGAAATACTTATAATGACACTGATGTATTCTTTGAAACCTCCACTAGGAATCTAGGTAGAAGTCATTAGATTTAGCTTCTTATTTGGTTTCATATATTCTTCTTCTGTTCTGTTCTACATTTTCATTCCTAAGTCTGAAACTCTGCTTTCATTTATTTTTATCTCTATTTGTATATCTCCCCTATAACTGTTAGGACTATTTCTTTCTATTTGGAATCGTGGATCAACAGACACCCATTAAATTGTTCAGGATCCACTGACAGTATGACGATTTATTCAGATATACTTCTTCCATTTGTTGGATTTGTGCAGGAGTACAAATTGAGGCTAACATACCATCTGTCTAAGAAATTTAAAGTTATTAGTAAAACTAATAAACGGTTACAATACTTTTTCCTTGTATTATGAAAAATATACCTCCATTTCAACAAAATGGGCAAATATAATGAAAGCTATGATTTTTATAAAAGTGAAAGTCTGCAAAATATCAAATGACTGAAAACAACTAATATTGCATTTTTCTTTGTGGTCTGTTGATGTACTAGCAATGTTGTTATTAGTAATAAAATAAGAGTATACACAATATACAAATCCTTGCTATTTATTCCATAAAATTCATTTTTTTGCCTATATATCAGCAAATTAATTATATGTTCTAATTATAGTTTTCATACAATCTGTTGATAATATAGAGCTTTAAACTTGTAATATGATTCTAAGTATACTAAATTTAAATATATTTACATGAAAAATGAGGACAAGTAATTCTAAAAACTCACAACCTAAAAATGCTTCAAACATTTTCAAAATTTTTTTTCTCCAAATATATTCAAAATTGTGCTTTAAAATGGATAGGTAAAATACAAATTACAATGAGTATATATCAGCTTTTAAAATCAAAGTTATTTAAGTCAATCTGATGTTGGTATATGATATTTGAACATTGTATTAAAACTATTTGGGATTCTGGTTTCTGATCTAAAGAATCTATACCATGCTTTTACGTATTATGTGTAGACATTTGTATCCAAATTTAAGAGTAATAATGAATAGCTAATATTGAAAAATTTCTTTACCACCATGGACAATTACCACCATGGGTAATTTGTTGCAAATACTACGGTAATTTGTGAGTATATCAGAAACCATGAATTGGAGTGTAAATGGGTGTAGAACTTTGACATTCAGCATTATGGGGAAACAATACTCCATATTCAAAACTCCTTTACATTCATTGAATCTGACAGAAGGATATGACAATTCAATTATTTTTTTTTCCCTTTTCTTTTCTTTAAGTGTTTTTGATGATCAAATTCTTTCCACTTTAAGAAGAAAATTTTACTATCAGCTGCAGCAAACTTCTCAAAGCTTCTAGGTATTTGGAACTTGTTGCCTTTCAAATCAAGAGTACAAGGCAAATGATATGAAAATTTTTTTCTAGAGCTTGAATGTTGTGGGTCGTGGAAATGGGTATTTTCAGTCTCCTGGTAGCATCATGTCAACTCAAGGCTCTGAATCCCTAGTGACAGTGGTGCCCGTTATGTCATTTGCTTTGTGTGTTGTGATAGGCAGGGCCATTTATAGGGCTGTTCCTCTAAAGCATAGCGCCATGGCAGTAGCCTTCTTCCCTGGGCCTAAGTAGGTAATAGGTACAACAAATTAACTACTGTATTTTTCTCATTTCTTTATGCTTCTGCGTAACAGACACATTTCTGTCATTTCTTCGTTTTTATTTATTATCTGGTTTGTTTGGGGCAGGTTATATGCTATAATAGTGGTCTCAAAAATCACTTTTTTGTTTCTACTGTTGTTCACCTGTTTCTGGTGATATATTTCAGATGTATGAATACTCTGAGGACTTCACCTTTTTCTTCTGACCACAGGCTGTGATCACAGTGGCTGCCTTTCTAATTTTCTAAACATGTACAATGAGGCCATTGGACCAGTGTCTGTGATTTCACTGAATATTTTTCAAGACTTTCTTCATCCCTAAAACTGTCTGGTTTCATGGAGCATCTCAGCTACACTAGCTCTGCTAGACTATCCATCAAACCAACCTGCCCTCAAGTTCAACGTCAGTAAGGTTGCTATAAATTCTCATTTGCCCAGGACAGTCCGGGTTTATGCTTGTCTGGAATAATTATGAATGGGGACCCTTTCAGTCTTAAGTTTCCTAGTTTGATGATGTTATGTGGTCACCCTTCATATGGATCTCTGTGGTGCCTAAAATCTCCCTGAGTTCTATATTTGCAGTGATCTCCTCATCAAGTCAGGTTTATGTTTTTATCTTGTTCCTCTAATTTCAAGTGGCTGACATGCTCCCAAACAGAGTAAAACCAAAGACATTCATTCTTAGAAAACTGGACCCCCTTCCCGTGTTTGTCCTTCAAAACTTTTCCCATATACTGGTTCACAGTTGCTCCTACAAGTTAATTCTGCTAGTTAGACATATTTAACAGTTTCTCACCCAGTATGCATTTTTAATTTCTTTATGCATTTTTTAATACATCTTTATTGGAGTATAATTGCTTCACAATGCTGTGTTAGGTTCTGTTGTTCAACAAAGCGAATCAGCCATATGCCTACATATATCCCCATATACCCTCCCTCTTGAGACTCCGTCCTACCCTCCATATCCCACCCCTCTAGGTCATCGCAAATCACTGAGCTGATCTCCCTGTGCTATGCTGCTGCTTCCCACTAGCTAACTATTTTACATTTGGTAGTGTATATATGTCGATGCTATTCTCACTTCACCCCAGCTTGCCCCCCTGACCGTGTCCTCAAGTCCATTCTCTATGTCTACGTCTATATTCCTGTCCTGCTACTAGGTTCATCTATACCATTTTTTTTTTTTAGATTCCATATATATGCATTAGCATATGGTATTTGTTTTTCTCTTTCTGACTTATTTCACTCTGTATGACAGACTCTAGGTCCATCCACCTCACTACAAATAACTCAATTTCATTTCTTTTTATGGCTGAGTAGTATTCCATTGTATATATGTGCCACATCTTCTTTATCCATTCATCTGCTGATGGACATTTAGGTTGCTTCCATGTCCTGGCTATTGTAAATAGTGCTGCAATGAACATTGTGGTACATGTACCTTTTTGAATTATGGTTTTCTCAGGGTATATGCCCAGTAGTGGGATTGCTGGGTCGTATGGTAGTTCTATTTTTAGTTTTTTGAGGAACCTCCATACTGTTCTCCATAGAGGCTGTATCAATTTATATTCCCACCAACAGTGCAAGAGGGTTCCCTTTTCACCACACACTTTCCAGCATTTATTGTTTCTAGATTTTTTTGATAATGGCCATTCTGACCTGTGTGAGGTGATACCTCATTGTAGTTTGGATTTGCATTTCTCTAATGATTAGTAACGTTGAGCATCTTTTCATGTGCCTCATGGCCATCTGTATGTCTCCTTTGGTGAAATGTCTGTTTAGGTCTTCCGCCTATTTTTTTTTTTTTTTTTTAATATATGAAGACAAATTTCTTTTTTTTTCTTTTTTTAATTTCTTTTTTAATTTTTGGTGTCTTGGGTCTTCATTGCTGCATGCAGGCTTTCTCTAGTTGCAGGCTTCTCACCGCAGCAGCCTCTCCCACTGCAGAGCACAGGCTCCAGGAGTGCGGGCTTCAGTAGTTGCAGCACATGGGCTCAGCAGTTGTGGCTCGTGGGCTCCAGAGCACAGGCTCAGCCGTTGTGGCACATGGGTTTAGCCACTCCACGGCATGCGGGATCTTCCCAGACCAGGGCCCGAACCCGTGTCCCCTGCCTTGGCAGGCGGATTCTCAACCACTGCGCTACTAGGGAAGCCCTTCCACCCATTTTTTAATTGAATTGTTTGTTTTTTTTATATTGCTCTCCATGAGCTGTTTGTATATTTTGGAGATTAATCCTTTGTCTGTTTTTTCATTTGCAAATATTTTCTCCCATTCTGAGTGTGGTCTTTTCATCCTAAAACCGAAAGATCGGTTTTAGCTCTTCTCTAAATGTTTGATAGAATTCACCTGTGAAGCCCTCTGCTTCTGGACTTTTGTTTGTTGGAAGATTTTTAATTCCAGTTTCAATTTCATTAGTTGTTATAGGTCTGTTTCTATTTTCGAATTCTTCCTAGTTCAGTTTTGGAAAAGTGTACCTTTCCAAGAATTTGTCCATTTCTTCGTGATTGTCCATTTTATTGGCATATAGTTGTTTGTAGTAGTCTCTTATAATCCTGTGTATTTCTGCAGTGTCAGTTGTGTCTTCTCCTTTTTCATTTCTCATTTTATTGATGTATGTCCTCTCCCTTTTTTGTTGATAAGTCTGGCTATGGATTTAGCAATTTTGTTTACCTTCTCAAAGAACCAGCTTTTATTTTTATTGATCTTTGCTATTGTTTTCTTCATTTCTATATCATTTATTTGTGCTCTGATATTTATGATTTCTTTCCTTCTACTGACTTTGGGTTTTCTTTGTTCTTTCTCTAGTTGCTTTAGGTGTAGTGTTAGATTGTTTATTTGAGATTTTTCTTGTTTCTTGAGGTGAGATTGAATTGCTATAAACTTCCCTCTTAGAACTGCTTTTGCTGCATTCCATAGGTTTTGGGTCGTCGTGTTTTCATTGTCGTTTGTTTCTATGTATTTTTTAATTTCTTCTTTGATTTCTTCAGTGATCTCTTGGTTATTTAGTAGCATACTGTTTAACCTCCATGTAGTTGTGTTTTATACAGTTTTTTTCCTATAATTAATTTCCAATCTCATAGCGTTGTGGTCAGAAAAGATGATTGATCTGATTTCAATTTTCTTAAATTTTCTGAGGCTTGTTTTGTGATCCAAGATGTGATCTCTCCTGGAGAATGTTCCATTTGCATTTGAGAAGAAAATGTATTCTGCCACTTTTGGGTGGGATGTTCTATAAGTATCAATTAAATCTCTCCGGTGTATTATGTCATTTCAAGCTTGTGTTTTATTATTTATTTTCTGTTTGGATGATCTGTCTATTGATGTAAGTGGGGTATTAAAGTCCCCTACTATTATTGTGTTACTGTCTATTTCCCCTTTCATGGTTTTTGGCATTTGCCTTATGTATTGAGGTGCTCCTATGCTGGGTGAATAAACATTTATAATTGTTATATTTTCTTCTTATATTGATCCCTTGATCATTATGTAGTATCCTCCATTATCTCTTGTAACAGTCTTCATTTTAAAGTCTATTTCATCTGCTAGAGTATTGCTACTTCAGCTTTCTTCTGATCTCCGTTTGTATAGAGTATCTTTTTCCATCCCTTCACTTTCAGTCTGTATGTGTCCCTAGGTCTGAAGTGGGTCTCTTGTAGACAGCATGTATACGGGTCTTGTTTTTGTATCCATTCAGCCAGTCTGTGTCTTTTGGTTGGGGCATTTAATCCATTTACATTCAAGGTTATTATCGATATATATGTTCCTATTACCATTTTCTTAATTGTTTTGGGTTTGTTTTTGTGGGTCTTTTTCTTCCCTTGTGTTTCCTGCCCAGGGAATTTCCTTTAGCATTTGTTGTAAAGCTGGTTTGGTGGTGCTGAATTCTGTTAGCTTTTGCTTGTCTGCAAAGCTTTTGATTTCTCCGTTGAATCTGAATGAGATTCTTGCTGGGTAGAGTAATCTTGGTGGTAGGTTTTTCTCTTTCATCATTTTAAGTATATCTTGCTACTCCCTTCTGGCCTGCAGATTTTCTGCTGAAAAATCAGCTGATAATCTTATGGGGATTCCTTTGTATGTTATTTTTTGTTTTTCCCTTGTTGCTTTTTTTTTTTTTTTTAAAGAATTTATTTATTTATTTATTTATTGGCTGTGTTGGGTCTTCATTGCTGCCCGCGGGCTTTCTCTAGTTGCGGCAAGCAGGGGCAACTCTTCATTGCAGTGCATGGGCTTCTCATTGCAGTGGCTTCTCTTGTTGGAGAGCATGGGCTCTAGGTGCATGGGCTTCAGTAGTTGTGGCTCGTGGGCTCTAGAGTGCAGGCTCAGTAGTTGTGGTGCATGGGCTAGTTGCTCCACAGCATGTGGGATTTTCCCAGACCAGGGCTCGAATCCATGTCTTTTGCATTGGCAGGCAGATTCTTAACCACTGCGCCACCAGGGAAGCCCCCATTGTTGCTTTTAATATTTTTTCTTTGAATTTAATTTTTGTTAGTTGGTTAATATGTGTCTTGGTGTGTTTCTCCTAGGGTTTATCCTGTATTGGACTCTCTGCACTTCCCGGACTTGGGTGAATATTTTCTTTCCCATGTTAGGTAAGTTTTCCATTATAATCTCTTCAAATATTTTCTCAGACCCATTCTTTTTCTCTTCTTCTTTTGGGATCACTATAATTCGAATGTTGGTGAGTGTAGCATTGTCCCAGAGGTCTCCAAGATTGTCTTCAATTCTTTTTGTTCTTTTTTCTTTATTCTGCTCCTCAGCAGTTATTTCCACCATTTTGTCTTCCAGCTCACTTACTCGTGCTTTTGCCTCAGTTATTCTGTTATTGATTCCTTCTGGTGTATTTTTCATTTCAGTTATTGTGTTTTCGTCTCTGTTTTTTCTTTAGTTCTTCTAGCTCTTTGTTAAACATTTCTTGTATTTTCTTAGTCTGTGCCTCCATTCTATTTCCAAGATTCTGGATCATCTTTACTATCATTACTCTGAATTCTTTTTCTGGTAGATTACCTGTTTCCTCTTCATTTATTTGGTCTTCTAGGTTTTTACCTTGCTCCTTGCCATTTTCTAGGATCTGTGAACATGCCATGGCCTGCTTTCATATTTTTCTTATAATTATAAGAGAAAAATAATAACTTTAAGTCAAATTTTTGCTTAGGGCACTTTTATTTCAGAGAAACTCACTTTTAAAAAGTCTTTCCCCATTTGCTCTTTCAAAAAGTTCCTTCATTTTCAGTTATGTGGAAGGTGAAATGTTTGTGGTTTAAATGCAAATATTGTAGCTCAAATTCAAACACTGTGACTGCTTTTGCAGTGGATGGTAAAACAAAAACAAAACAAAACAAAACACACATACACATTATTTAATGCTTATAAATGAGTTCCATTCTAAGGCACTTCTGGATTCAAGTTCTTTGAGGTGTCCATTTACAGATAAGTAGACCTCATATTTTAATGTTCTCTAAATTGAACATGACCATAAAATGCTAACCTTTCTAAATGTCCCTTTGATTTGTGTGCAGTCACCATTTTCTTTTTAGTTTCTCTTATTGAAAAATTAGACGAAAAGAAAATGAAACTAAAAGTTACAATTTTGAATCTTCTCTTTCCTTCATCTCCCTCCTGATGATTGTTTAATTAAATTTTGTATTGTTAAGCTTAGCATAAAGAGAAGTGTAAAAAGCATAAATAAGTAACCACAATGGTAAGTTTGTGATAACTAAGAGATCAAGGAAGGGACTTTCCCACTGAAGGGACCTCAGAAGTCTTCTTAGGCCACTTCCCTCCTCCACAAAGGGAACCACAGTACCAATCTCTAAAGAAGAGTTTTGTTGGTCTTTGAATTTTTATGTGTCATTATTCATTATGCATTCTTTTCTGTCTGACTTCTTTCTCTTAATATTTGTGACCATAATCCATGTTGTACAAGCATTATATAATTTGTTTTATTCTATATAGTATTTGATTATGCAAATATTTCACAATTTACTTGTCTTTCTACTGATGATGGACATTGTTACTTTAGAGTTTTGCTGTATTACGAACAGCACTCTTTATATAAGATTAGCTAGTTCAGACAAAAGATAAACTTAATTCTAGCACAATGTAATTTGGAGAATAGATACTTGTATTTCTATTGAATAAATGCCCAAGCATGGAATTGCAGGGTCATAGGGTATGTGCTCATTTATAGCCTTAGGAGATAGGATAGTATAAAAGAATTCCAGAGCAGACATAGGTATTCTCACCCAACAGCAGTGTATGCTATTTACTCTCCATTTTGGTTACTTTTCTTTTCTTTCTTTCTTTCTCTCTTTCTCCTTTTCTTCCTTCTTTTTTTTTTTTTTAAACAGATGTACTCAAGTACAATTGATGACAATAAACTCGTGTGTGGCGGGGGCGGGTGTACAATTTGATGAGTTTTGGCACACACATATGCTCATGAAACCATTTCAAAATCAAAAATAGCAAACATTTTCATTAACCTCAAATGCTTCCTTTTGTCCCTTTTAAATTTTTCCCTCCTTCCACCCCCAGTCTTGGATAATTTCTGATGTGCTTTTTGTCACTACAGATTGTATTTTTGTATTTTGTACATTTGGTTATTTCTTCTGTGAGGTATCATTTGCTCATTTTTCTATCGTTATCTGTCTTTTCTCTCATTGCTTTGTAAAGATTCTGTATGTTTTTAATATTTGCCTTTTGTTAAATGCGTGTGTTACAAATAGTTCCCCACCAAGGTAATATCTGCTTTTATATTTGTTATGGGTATTCTCTTTCTTCCAGGGTATATATTGGTATGACATTGGGTTATTAGCTACAACATTATATTCCAGGTATTAAGGCTGAAACATTTTAATTTTTGGTAAACATTCTGTAAGCTAACTTGATAATACAAAATCAAAGGATACACCACTTTTGAGCCACAAGCTTTATTAAGATGTAATAAAAAAAAAAAAGAAGGCATTAGTTCATCTACTTTTTCTAGTATGCCACATTATAAAGCCTTTTCCTTCAATGGAATTGAATTCACCCTTTAAATATCATACTGACAATTATTTTTTTTAGAGACAGATTTATCATGATGCATACATTTTAGGACTTCACACTTATATGAGCCCTTTCCAAGGTCCAAATATTTATATATATCTTTATAAATACATTTTAAATTTTATTTCTCTTAAAAAGTGCCTCCATATATGTAAGCTTCAGGCGTGAGAAAACCTGGGTGTGATGCAGATCATCTTATGACATTTCTAGTTGCTTTTCCCCACAAATAATAGTAAAAACCAAAACTATCTACATGCTTAAACCCTTCACTACTCATGAAGTTACTATAACACAGCAGGTAAGGTAGTGAGAGCCAAGTCATTAATTGACTGATGGCATACACTAGAGCTTTCTAATGAGGGAAATAGTAAGTAGAAATGGCCATAATTGGTTCTAGTAATGAAAATTAATAAATTTCAAGTCAGCTAAATCAGAAGCACTATTACATTTCACCAAATGTATAAACTTCCAGAATATGGAGAGTTTTAATATTTTTCCCCACTGAGCAATTTTGATAAATCATGTGTCTTGAATGGGAAAGTGTATCTTTCTGACTTCTGCAACATTTCATACTATAGGTATTTAGAGAAATTTAATGAATTAAGCTGTTCATAATTAAATATTCAACCTACAGGGATTTTCTAATCGGTTCCATATATCTTAAGAAGAGATCACCCATTGGAAATAATTGTAACCTGAATGGATAGCCAATATTACATAAACTCTTACACATGAAAGTAAAATCCTTGAGAAGCAATATTATAACTAAATTTGCGCTGTTCAACAGCAGCAAAAGAATCAATTCACCTTTCTGAGTGGAACACAAGAATTCTTTCCAAAAACTGCTTAATGTGACACATTCATATAATTGATGTTTTATAAAGGAAATTTCACAGCAGACACTTGAGGCTATGCAGTTTTATTATCTCTGGATACAATATACCGCATTCTCTGCTTATTACTTTAAATTTTAGGTCTTGTTGTAGTGCAGAATATTACCTTGAAGCAATAAACAGTTGTATACCGATTACATAAATCTTAAATCCCCATGATCAACCACTTTCTGGTTTTGGTTTTGTTTTCTTATCTTATTTTCTAAAGCTTTGGTCACACTTGGCATTTCTCTCTCCCTTCTGAAGGTCTGTTGGTCTCACTGTCATGACTTTTCTCACTTCTGGCTCCTTTCTTTCCATTCCCCTTGTTTATCTCCTTATCAACTAACACCCCTAACTTGTGGCTCTGTCCACGTCTCTTTTATTTGTGTTTCACAGTATTCACTGATATTTCCCTGATGTATCAACTTCCTCTATTCTTGAGAACAAAGCAACAGCAGTAGCATCATGTGTTGTATTCTTACATTTTTCAAACCTAAACCTTCCACAATCTGAATTCAGCTTGCCTTTCAAAAATTATCTTCCATTGCTGCTACCCGTAATCTTGTAGTCACTAAGTATCTCTGGCATGTTTTATGAATTCTGAGATTTTCACTTATACAAATGTTAATTAATTCACTCTTAGGATTCTGTTCTTTTACTGGAATCCTTTAAGGTCTGGCTTATCCCCCACTTCCTTCTTGATCTCTACCCCAGTTACCCTAGCTCTGAGGGAGGGCTTCCTTATAACTACTATAGGACTTTTAAAGATAAAAATGATAGTCCAGTTTGTGTCTTAAGGTCTGTGTCTAATTCTAACAATTAAAAATAATCCACTCAAACAATAAAATAAATATTGTTTAAAAAATTGTTCTGTGTATAACAATCGGCAAGGTATGGAAAGTGGTATTTGGCTCAGGGTGTTGGTAAAGGGATGAGTTTAATTTTTTAGCTTCTTCTCATTGTAGGTTAGGAGATGCTGGGGTTAATATCAAACCTCATAAATAGATAACAGTGAGAAAAGCCAAAAAGATAAATCTCGGTTACATACTAAATAAGTTCCAAGGGCAAAGCAGAAAAACCTAGATCAGTGCACAAATCTAAAAAGCAGAGTAAAACTGCAGGCAATACTCGAGGTCAGGAAAAGACAGGATTGGTTAAGCTTGATGAAGTGTAGGAATGAACCTAGGAGGAAACTGGCACTCTTGTGATATAAAAGGGTTTATCGCATTTGCTACATAGTTCTTTGAAGTATTTGAAGTACATAACATTAGAAGTACTAGTTGGATGCATTTCTCCAGGCATAAAGAACAGATGCTAGCAGAACATACATATGTGAACATTAGCATAAAATAATTACTGATATAAAAACATATGCAACTAAACATAGTTCACACTTTTGCAAATTAAATGTGAGACATTATAATTTCCAGAAAATCTCCCTAGTGACATCTGTTTGCTTTTGACAAGACAGAAAACTCAAGAAGCCCTCTCAAGTCTCTGTTGACGGCAAGATGAATTCCAGACCAACTATAATCATAAAATGTCCCCCCAACATATTCAGAAAGAAGAGTAACTTATCAAGAATCACATGCCAACTCCTATGCTAAATAACTTCACATGTATTTCATTATTTAATACACAGAAAACATCATGATATATTGTAGAGAACAGTCACTCATTCCACAAAATGTTTTTCATATATAATTATTCAAATACAATAATGATAATTACATTCCTTGTGGTAGTATTTTTTTGGAGGGGAAAAAAAAAACTGCCTTTAATGACATCTGGAATGGCAGAGGACCCTTTCCCAAGAGAAACAACCATAATCAGTGGAAACTATTTTTAAAAAACAAAACACTTAAAGCCTCTGAATATTACCCTAAAGACATACAACCAGAAGAATGTTTTACAGAAAAAAAGAAATTTGCTAAATACTGGTAAGAATATCCAGAGACTGTGGCACTTGAGCCACAAAGCTCTCCCAACCTGACCAGCTCAATATGACAGCGTCACTACAGGTGGGTGTGGCCAAGATCGCAGGGCTCTCCTTCCCTCCAGATCCCAGCCTCGGGCTACAGTATCTCTCCAGGAGATGGAGGGTATTCAGCGGTTTCCTGTCCTCCTCAGCTCTGTGCTGCAGGAGCTCTCTTACAGGTAGTAGACAGGGAGAGATCTGGGGCTCCCTTTCCCCATCTATCCCCAATTCCTATGGTGGAGTTTCTATTCCAGGCACTGCAGCCTCAGAATAGAGTCCTGACATCCCTGCTTAACATTATTCACAGGGTAAAGGTTTTATGCCCTAGAGGCAAGCTCAGAGGATCATGAGCTACTGCCCTTGCCCAGAGCCCTGCTTGTACAGGAGAGATTTCCTTCTGAGGTCAGGCCACTGTCTCTGCCCTTATCCCAACTGCACAGCAGTGGTGCAGGAGATTGACCTAAGGGGAGAGGAAGGCAGTAAGAACTAAGAGCTGTGAGACTGTCCCCAAGGGGACAGGCTGAATTTGGAACAGAGCGTGGGGAAGTTTAAGCATAAGGCCACTTGAAAACAGTGGAAATTTGGGTAGGAAACATTAAGAAGAGTCTGGTAACAACAGACTAGAGCAACAATCTAAACTTCGACCAACTAATATTTTAACAGAGAGAATCAGGCAGAAAGACAGCTGAGGGGAGCCTCCTTGGGACCAGATTAAACCTCAGAAAAAATGGCCTTAAAGACGATTCCATTTTTTAAAAATAAAGTTTTTGCCCCTCCCTCTCTTCCTTCCTTTCTAGCTTTTTTTCTTCTTTAAATGTAAAAAACACCTTGGTACAGCAGAGACACACACACGCAGGGCAGGTGGAAGGGCTGCATGTAAGGACTTGCCTTGGCTGCTGCCACTCTGTAACTTAATAGTTATAAACCTCAACTGAAGAGGTTTGACTGAGGCAGTAACTCAGGCCCTCCAGAGTCACTGGCTGGGAAGGTTCCAGAACCTCTGGCTGGTTCAGATCTCATAATGCCCCGGGGGCTGAGCTCACAGCAGTGGTGCAGTAGGGGCCCCTGAGCAGTGATAGTGAACACTGAGCCACTTGCTGAGTGGTGCCAACCTGGGCACTGATTGGCTCACCCTGCCCATCAGTGTACCGGGTGGGGTGGATGCAACTGATGTAAGCTGTGTTCACAACAAAATACTAGAATAGTCAACTCATCAGCATATAAAAAGCATTATACACCATAACAAAATCGGGGTTATCCCAGGAATGCAATGAAATAAATGTGATATGTCATATTAATTGAATAAATAAAAACAACTACGTGATAATCTCAATAGATGCAGAAAAAAATTTTGACAAACTTAAACACCCTTTCATGACAAAAATACTCAGTAAGTTAGGAGTAAATGGAAACTTTCTCAACATGATAAAAAGATATCTATGAAAATACCACAGCTAACATTATAGTTAAAGGTGAGAGAAGAAGACTAAACACTTTGAAAGCAAGAAACAGACAGATAAAGGCAAGACATTTGACCCTTACAAGGTGCTCTTACATTGAAATTAAAGCACTAAGAATAGCTGATACAAAAAATGCATAATTGGCATCTACATGCTCACATAGTTTCTTTTATCAGCTGTACAAACTGTTAAATGCCGGCCAAGTAAATTATGCATATTAATCCACATTAAATAAAATGTGTACGTGTAAGTTTTCTGAGAAAAGTAAAATTGTGTAAAATATAAACATTATAATTATTTTAATTTTCATATAGGCTGTATGCATATGCATTTATGGTTATTTTTAATTTCAGAGTACAATGTTTTCCATACCTAACCAGTTCTTGCTATAAGAACTAGTTACTTGACATATTATAGGCAGTAATGACTAGTAGTAATGGTATAACACTGAAGATGATATAAAAGATTCTCTTAAGAAAATTTGCAAACATCAAAGTGTGACAGAAATATTACTATGTATTTTTTTTTAATTTTGTTATTTATTTATTTATTATTTATTTAATTTTTGGCTGTGTTGGGTCTTCATTTCTGTGCGAGGGCTTTCTCTAGTTGAGGCAAACGGGGGCCACTCTTCATCGCGGTGCGCGGACCCCTCACTATCGCGGCCTCTCTTGTTGCGGAGCATAGGCTCCAGACGCGCAGGCTCAGCAGTTGTGGCTCACGGGCCTAGTTGCTCCGCGGCATGTGGGATCTTCCCAGACCAGGGCTTGAACCCCTGTCCCCTGCATTGGCAGGCAGACTCTCAACCACTGCGCCACCAGCGAAGCCCCACTATGTATTTTTAAAATAAAAAAAACTTACACATAGATCATGTGAGTATAAATATCCATGTTGATTCCATGTTGATTCTGTTGTTGGAGAAATAATCACTGTTCTACTTAAGAAATATAAATATATTGCTAGAACCGTGTTCTTCTCTAGGAAGAAAAGGAGAATGATTTGTTAATAGGTGGGGGGTAATTTTCCCTGTTATTTATTAATACAGCTTTTCTCTAAAGTAATGAATTAAGAACCTGAGACTATTTCATAGTAAACATCTTTGTTATCAGCTCCAAAGCAAACTGTATATGGTAGCCCAGTTGAAAGATTTCTCTAATTCTATATATGTGGCTTTTACAACCCTAATTTTCCCCTGAATTTGTTTTTCCTTGAGTATCCAGCTTCTTGAATCTTCTACTATTGAGAATATTTCTTACTAAAGTAATTATAATAATTACTAATTTGATAAAAACTATACGTTTTAGGATGCTAAGTTAAGAATTATTCTATATCATTATCTTATTCAATATAATTAATTGTATTTGCATAAATACAAAAAAGTGAAAATGAGAAAAACATAATTGGAAAGCATTAAGCGCAGCTGTGTATTTAATGCAAGGTTTTTTTATGGCTATTTCTAGTCTAAGTGGGAAATAGTATATAAAAAATACCACCTGTGCATACAAAAGAATTTTAATAATTAAAATAAATGACATTTTCCATATATTTGCAAGTGATTTTTTCTGGTTTTCTAAAATATATTAAGATAACCCAAAATTATGAAATTATAATCCAAGCTCCATAGCCCAAGATAAGAGCATGTTATGTTTTTAAGCAGAACAAGAATACCTATTTTTTTTAGTTTATGCTCAAAGTATTATTTTTTGCTCTGGTTTATGCTCTAACACTTGAATCATATTAATTATAGGTTTGCTAGACCTAATTTTACAAGAAAAAGTATAATTAAAATCAGTATTTTCCTCCAATTTTCTTTCTTTTTTTTTTTTTTAACACATATATGAAGTTATTAGACAGTTACAATCTGAGTGTGGGCTGGGCATCAGTAATATCATTGCATCAATGTTGAACCTCCAGCAGAATTCCCTGGTGGTCCAGTGCTTAGGGCTCTGTGCTTTCACTGCCGTGGGCCTTGGTTCAATCTGTGGTGGGGAACTAAGATCCTGTGACGGTGGGGGGTGGGGTCTGGTCCTCAGCTGGTCCCAGCAGCATCTGGTTATATTGGCTCCAGCAGAACTTTAAGGGCCATCAAGGACCCTCCCAAGACAACACCCAGGGACCCTCCCAGCCAGCAGGAAGGTCACACCTAGCCCTGGAGCAAGCAGGTTGTTGAGTCAGTGTGTGGGAGGGTCCCAGATCTTATCAGCAGCCCAGGAGGGTCCCAGCTTAGCCAGTGGGGAGAGGTGCAGCCGTGAGGACCTCTTAGAATCATCCTTCCCTGGTTTCAGGACTTAACGAAGCTCAGGTTCTTCATGTCTCATCACAGAAAGAATTCAGTGTGAGACAAAGTAATGGGTAAGAAGTGGATTTATTTAGAGTGAAACACACTCCACAGAGTGTGGGCCATCTCAGAAGGTGAGAAAGGCCTCTTATGTTGTTTTTAATGTATAGAATATGGATTGTTATAGACTGAATGTGTATGTCCCCCTGAAAATTCATATGTTGAAACTCTACCCCCCATGTAATGGAATGAGGAGATGGGACTTGTGGGAGGTAACTAGGATTAGATGAGGTAGTAAGGGTGGAGCCCTCGTGAATGTGATTAGTGCCCTTATAAGAGTCAGGAGAGAGCCTGATTCTTCTCTCTACTCTCTACCATGTGAGGATACAAGAAGTCATCAATCTGCATTCTGGAAAAGGGGCCTCACCAGAATCTGACCATGCTGGCAGCTCGATATCCAATTTCCAGCCCCCAAAAATGTGAGATATAAATTTCCGTTGTTTATAAACCACTCAGTCTACATATATTTTATGGTAGTGTGAACTGACTGAAATAGTGCCTTTCAAAAATAATACTCTTGTAAAGTCCTCAAGTAGAGGGTTAACAATTCAGTTCTAAGTATTTAAATTTCTCTTTAAATTGTATTTTTTCTGGCTCCACCACTTAGTTATCATGTGACCTTGGTCAAATTATGTTTCCCGTTCCTCAGTCACCTCATTTAGACACTATTTTAGACCAACGACAGAGTTTCAGAGCTTGGGTTATGGAGCCTGACTGCTGCACAAGTACCTAAGAACTCACAGGTAACTTGACTAATTTGAGTGTGTGCATGTGTGGGTTACTCATCAGCTTGGGCAGTTTGTGGGGATTTGTGAGACACACACTTAGAAAAGTTTGTCTTCTATACAAAAGATTACATTAATAACCATGTTTTTGGTATGTTTAAGTTCCTTGAAATGCTCTTGTGATCTCAGCTGACATTTTTGCTAGAGTTAAATTGTAGAAAAATTATGTGACAGAATAAACTCATGCTTCAATAACTAAAACTTACAGGTTTGCTTAAATGGAAATTTAAAAATCTATAGGAATTTAAATACTAATTTTGTGAAAAGACAGCTTTTATTGGAGCACATTCATCTACTTGCATTTTTTTTTTAGCAGACTTTTCAGTTCTGGAGAACTTTTATTTATCTATGTGCATTCAATACATTGTGTGTTTAGTATCAGTAAAGTTTTCTCCAAACCGACTGTCAGGTGATATGAATTTCAAATGAACTCAGCTTTCAATATGTCAATCACAGTAATAAAGAAAAGCAAAATTCTTCAAAACTGGGAAGCATCACAGTGGTATGTTCAAGATATTAACACTGAGACTAGGCTTATTTGTTAATTTTATTCTGTCTATTACCTTTGTCATTGCTTACCTAACCATTGGGACCCAATATAAAAGACATTTTTCAAATATATGGTTGATGGATAGTTAGATCATTTATGACAGTAGCTGATAGGCCAAGAAGTAACATGGTAAAAGAACACTCATTTTCAGAAATTGCTGTAGCATAATGATGTTGTTGTAGTATCCCAAAGTGTAAGAAAACTATTGCTATGATTAGCATTCCATATCATTTTTTTTTAAACATCTTTATTGAAGTATAATTGCTTTACAATGGTGTGTTAGTTTCTGCTTTATAACAAAGTGAATCAGTTATACATATACATATGTTCCCATATCTCTTCCCTCTTGCATCTCCCTCCCTCCCACCCTCCCTATTCCACCCCTCTAGGTGGTCACAAAGCACCGAGCTGATCTCCCTGTGCTATGCGGCTGCTTCCCACTAGCTATCTATTTTACATTTGGTAGTGTATATATGTCCATGACACTCTCTCACCCTGTCACATCTCACCCCTCCCCCTCCCCATATCCTGAAGTCCATTCTCTAGTAGGTCTGTGTCTTTATTCCTGTCTTGCCACTAGGTTCTCCATATCATTTTAAATGCATGATGACACAAGTTTTTCGGAATATGCTAGGTAAGGAGAATTTCAAAGCACTTCCTGATTTTTAACTCAACTTTTAAATTTTTACAAGTTCAATAAACATTTAAAAAATGATCCTAAATAATTTTGTCTGATAATAGAGTATTGTCTGATGTCTTCAGGCAAATTTGATTAGCAGTTGCTTCATGCTGATCTTGATAAGTCATCACATTCAAAGCAGATGTGCTTTTCAATAATCCTAAATTTAAATTCTTTCAGTTCTTTTTTTCCTCCTAAAGTGTGTATGCTCTTCAGAAGCATTCAATTTCATATCAACAAAAATATTTAAATGCATAAGTTAAAGAGTGTTCCTTTTAAATAAGCATTCTAAACTACTATGAGGCTAATTTTGAATGAGAAATGCTGCACTTTTGAAGAATAGCTATATCATTAATCTGTAATCAGCCACTGACATATTCATTTGTTCAAGAGACCAGCTGTTGGTAGGACAATTTTCATAAAATTAAGAAATCAATGTTATAACCATATGCAGTGTTTGATTTGATAAAGAGTAGAATTAGTAATAAAACTAGAGTGTAGTACTTCATAAAGAGATGACATTCATATAACCTTAACCCTTTACACAAATAAGTCTGAAATTAAAATGTTTTTTTAACTTAGAAATAATTTTTTTCACCTTCCAACATATGTTCTGAAAGTTCTTTATTTATGTTTTGTAGAGAAGTGATATCAGAAAAATGTAACTCCAAAGACAAAAAAGTGAGCTAATAAATATGTCCTTAGTATGAATATCTGTGACTAGGTTAAAATAAATCCAACAATAATTTATACATAAAATTCCATATATAGGTCATTTTGAGATAAGATAATTACCATAAAAAAATGTTTTGATACAAAATACTTAATCTAATGATTTGAGTATATATTCTCAATTTTATTCATACAATTTAATTCATGCAAACTAAACGTAAATTGTTTAAATCAAAAGAAAAGTAATTTAGAAATAGAGATTATTTTGGAAATCAAATGAGTCAACACAGGGTGATAAATTATGTGTGATCTATTGTTATAGAAAGTAAACACAATACACAAAATGACCTTTATTGTCTAGTTTTAATAACTTCTTTGAAGAAATCATAATCAGAGGACTTCTAAAAGTATCAATCAATTGTATACATGTAATTTAATAAGAAATATGAATACATCTGCACTCATAGATATCAAAAGGTTTGAAATTCAGTTCTTTAATTCATGCAGGTAGGAAAAATGTGATCACAGAATTATGATATAATTAGAATAATTGAATTACTTTGCTAGCTTAAATAAAAAGAGCTCTACAAATGTTGAGTATTTGATTTAAAATCAATTCTTTATGGAAAGAAAACCCTGTTCTAACAGGTTATATGTTGAATAACAAAGGAAACATCTTCAATTTAGGTTTCTAAATTGGTTTTTACAGTTCTCCACTAAAATATTTAATTGAAACAGTTTAACACTTTGCATGTATAAAGATGCACAAAACGTCAAATAAAATGACCATAAGCCTGCCTTGTTGAGCCTGTCCACAGCCTCTATCACCACCAAATACAGCTTTATTAATGAGACCACTAGCTGAGGCAGGAAAATATCAAGTCTCACATACTGTATCTTCCTGTTCACAGGTTTTTTTTTTCAGTTTCTTCAGCAGTGAGAAATTAAGGAAAACAATCACAGAGGAAACAAATCTCATCACAAATATACTTTTCTAAATGCCCTAAAACCTTAGCTTCAACCCTGTAATTTTGCAACTTCAATTTCCTTAATAATATAAGGGTAAAGTAAAATAAGCAAGCAGACAAAAACATAGCAGCAAATTATTTTACATTCCTTTAATGGAGATAAGGGGTCTCTTTCCTGCTCTTGAATTTGAGCAGGATTGCTACTGCTTTGATCAAAAAAATGATGGTGTTTTAAGTTTCAACTGTTCTCAGCACTCCACTTATTCTTCTGATTAAGTGGGGCGGGTCCCTCGGGGGTCAGAAGCCACCATGCTGAGGGCGGCATGGAGGGCGCTGAGTCCGATTCGGACCCAGGCAGTGACCCAGGCCCCAGTCCTCGGGCTGCCGGGCGGAGGGTGCGCCAAGCTTCTCTCCGTCCAGCGGGAGCTTCCCTCACGTCTTGGAGGTCTCATCCTCCGGGCCACCCGCGGATTTGCCACCCAGAAACCAGTCCAGCCCAGCCACGAAGATGACCCGCCCCCTTCTATGCTGCTCAAGGACTACCAGGACATCCCTGGAATTGAGAAGGTTGATGATGTCGTGAAAAAACTCTTATCTTTGGAAATGGCCAACCAGAAAGAGAAGCTAAAAATCAAGAAAGAACAGCTGATGAACAAGGTTGTGGAAAACCCTAAGGACACCAGCTCCCTGGAGGCTCGAATCGTTGCCTTGACTGTCAAGATCCGCAGTTATGAAGAACACATGCAGAAACATCGAAAGGACGAAGCCCACAAGCGCTATCTGCTGCTGAGCATTGACCAGAGGAAAAAGATGCTCAAAAACCTCCGCAAGACCAACTATGCTGTCTTTGAGAAGACATGCAGGGAGCTGGGGATTGAGTACACCCTTCCCCCTCTGTACTACCAAAAAGCCCACCGCCGCTGGGTGACCAAGAAGGCTCTGTGCATTCGGGTTTTCCAAGAGGCTCAAAAGCTGAAGAAGCAAAAAAGGGCCTTAAAAGCTGCAGCTGCAGCAGCCCGGAAACAAGGCCAGAAGAACCCAGAGAGCCCTTCCAAAACTGAACCAGAGGCAATCAAAGAAAACCAATAAATGTTAAAATTAAAAAAAAAAAAAAAAAAGATATTTTCTGCCTTGCCTCATAGCCATGTATTTGGTAATAAGAATAGCAACTAAATTTTTTGTACTGAATATCAATTTCTCAAACAGATAAATAGGCAAATGTATGAGGATTATAGATGGGGCCCCTTATAAGAAAGCTTTTGCCTTCTTAAAAATTGGAAGACGTATATTTGCAATATATATGACTCTTACAAAAAATTCGAATGACTATTTAACTTTCAGTCAGAAGGAATGCTTATTATAACACTACATTCTTTTAATAAATGTTATTAAAAGACATATAAAAGATATAAAATGTTATTAAAATGAATTTAAAAATCTATAATATTTAAAATGATGCTCTTTACAAAAATATTCATGAATTAAGTAAGATGCATTGTTTAGTTTTATATTTTGTTCAAAGTAATTTTGTTTAAATATAGGAATTAAAAAGTATATACCTCTGGCTTTGATTTTATTTTACTAGGTGTCAGGAGTTCAGCTGAGCTGGGTGAGAGGGGAGCTGCCAGGTATCAGGGTAGCCAGTTAAGGCAACAAGGCAGAAATGAAAGAGTTAAGACTTTGATCACTTACTACAATGAAATAAGAGAAAGGCTCAGGACTCCATTGCATTTTACCCCATGAAATGGAGCATGGAGCCAGGTAGGTCAGTGCTTTTCACCCCACTTTGGAGGGAGCCCCAAACAAAAGGCTCCAGCAGTTTTATGAACCCTGAGTTGGGGGTAAGGGTAAGGATGGGGGTGTGGCACAACCTAGGGAGGCCCAGGCATGGGAAAGTAGTGAGTATTGAATCAGAGTGGGGAAAAGTTATCTTCAAGGTTTCCCCTTCCCTCCCCATATGGAGGCCTGTCTCTGCCCAAGGCCTTAGCTAGAGACCAAGGAATGAATGTGAGGAGGCTAGGAATTTAAATACACAAAGAGCAGATCCACCAGAATGCCTGAAGGGACTTCCCTGGTAGGTGTGGAGCCAGAAGGAAATATACAGTTGTATCATTCTTTTTTTTTTTTTTAATTAATTTTTATTGGAGTATAGTTGATTTACAACGTTGTGTTAGTTTCTGCTGTACAGCAAAGTGAATCAGTTATGCATATATATATATATATATATATATCTCCACTCTTTTTTAGATTCTTTTCCCGTATAGGCCATTACAGAGTATTGAGTAGAGTTCCCTGTGCTATACGGTAGGTTCTTATTAGTTATCTATTTTATATATAGTAGTGTGTATATGTCAATCCCAGTCTCCCAACTTATCCCTCCCCCACTTTCCTCCTTGGCAACCATAAGTTTGTGACTCTATTTCTACAATTGTATCATTCCTAATATTGACAATCAACTAACATTTATTGATCAAATGCTATTACTAAGTTTCACAAATATTATTTCCTGTTGTTACTTAATTGAGTCCTCATTAAACCATGAAACCGTGCAAGTTTGGTGATATATCAGCCGAAATCTTGAGACTATTAAAGGGCAGCTCAGAATTGTCAAGACACTCGCCCTAGGTTACACACTACTAAAGGGCTGAAACTACTTTTATCTCATTTCTGTCCTATTCACTAATGTTTTATCACTGCATATCTGCTTAGGGCACAAAACACTCCAAATGATGGATAATCCATGACAATGTAAATAGCTACTGTGTACATATTTCTCTCACTTTTTTGCAGTTTTTTTTTTTTTCTAGTGGCCAGAGACCTCTTTTGAACTGATAGGAAATAGCAGGCATACAATTCAGAGGGATAAACTTTGTCATGATAAGAAAATGATGTATCTGAGATTTTATTGTAGATACTGGTTCAGCCATTTTCTTCTTCAAATTTGTTTTTTTAAATATTTATTTATTTATTTATTTATTTTTGGCTGTGTTGGGTCTTCGTTTCTGTGTGAGGGCTTTCTCCAGTTGCGGCAAGTGGGGGCCACTCTTTATCGCGGCCTCTCTTGTTGCGGAGCACAGGCTCCAGATGTGCAGGCTCAGTAGTTGTGGCTCACGGGCCTACTTGCTCCGCGGCATGTGGGATCTTCCCAGACCAGGGCTCGAACCCATGTCCCCTGCATTGGCAGGCAGATTCTCAACCACTGCGCCATCAGGGAAGCCCTTCTTCTTCAATTTTAATATAGGTTTCTGGTTGAGCTTAGAATATTTATTTCCATTACATGGAAATAACTCTCTCCTGTAGTTAAATAAATTTTGGAATTGCATTTATTATTAGGGGATAGGATTCTAAAAAAGACAAGGGTGGCCCTTTAGGTGTTTAGATACCCGATGACATTATCATGTATGTTTTCTTTCTTATATGTGGTGATGAAAGTAGGAGCTGGGTGTAGAAAAAATGAGCAATATGCTGCTTGTGTTCTGAAGCTGCTTAACATGTAGAGGCATAAATAAACAAGTATTTAAGCAATTATACAAAGAAGTAAATAATAAAACAATAGTGGGATGCTATTGAAATGCATAGGCTGGAAACAACCCCTATATAGAAAACATGGAATTGTTGACCAAATTATTAACATGAGGCAAATATAAAAGTAGTTATTTGGAATAATGGTATTCTAAGAAAATGGAATTACAGTGTGTCCAATACTGGAAAAAAAAATATCAAGAATAGCTGAATAGAGAAAATACAAATTATAAATAGTTTTAATTTTCAATTTTGATTCTTTTAGATCTTAATAAATAAGCATTTGTTTTGTTGTTCGTTTTTAGATCACTGAGTTTATCATTTTTATTTCATTTTGAAAAGCTTGGCTATTATTTTCTCAATTATTTTTAGTGTCTTTATTCTCGTTCTAGAATGCCAATTACATATATATTAGATCATTTACTCTTGTTCCAAATTCCACCTAGGAATTGTCCCTGTGTATTTATTTATTTATTTATTTTAGCTTACTTCTTTCTGTGATTTTATTTCATAATTTCTACTGTTAGATCTCCAATTTGATTAATTATTAATTCTTCAGTGAAATATCAATTTCACAAGTTATATTTTTATCTGTAGAAAACTTTTGCCTATTTTTAAACTTTTTATTATATACATGCTTTCATGTAAATCTCGAAGCATATTAATGATAACTTTTTATTTCTTTTCTGCTAATCCCATCGTTTCAGTTTCTGTTTTCCGATTTGTCTCCTTGCTATGGGTCATAGTTTTCTGCTTCCTCACCTGTCTAATACATTTATTTGATGTCAAAACTGATAAATTTTATGTTGCCAAATACCTGATGCTGTTGTATTCTTTTAAGGAAAGTTGCAATTTTTATTGATAGACATCTAAGTTATTTAAACATGAATTTTCACAGCCTGAGGCTCATTTTTTATTATTTTGGACAAATCAGAGTAGTCTTTACTTTGTGGCTCATTCAGCCCCATTACTCTGATGAGACTCTTCTGGGCTTTCTGTTGAATGTCTCCTATGCTTAACAAGGTCTCTACACTTTGGCTGTTGGCATATCCAATAATTTCTGGCCCTTTTTGAGTTATGGTAATTCTTTCAACTTACAGCTCCTAGGTAGTCCTTTTTTTTACCTGGAAGTTAATTTTTGTCTGGCATTTTGGAAATTTCATCTGACAAATTCATAGATTAGTATCTAGGCAAAGACTCAAGTGGATCCCTACGTAGAGTTTTTGTTTTTAAAGCTCTTCTGCTAAACTGCTCCCTTTTCTGTGGTCCTCTCTCTCACACATTCCAGCCTTCTTAGGTTCCCTGAACCTCTTATCTTTCTCTTCAGTTCAACAAAACTGTCTCGGTCTGTGTCCTCTCCCTCACTGGAAGTCCAGAGCAATGATTTCCTTCTCTCAACAATCATAAATTTATGCTGGCTCTTCTGCAATGGCTGAAAACTGTTGCTTCCTATATTTTTGCCCATCTTTCTAGTTATTTACAGTGGGAGTGTCAGTAGAGATTCTGATACTACCTCATGACTACAAGTGAAATTTTCACTATCTTTTTATAAGGAAAGTAAGTAGTTAGAAAATGAATTTATTTGTGAAGACATCACATTTTTTACTCAGGAGAGAGAGAGAAAGAGAGGGAGAGAGAGAGGAAGGAAGCTGGAGGACATAATTATTTTAGTTATTTCTGTCTTATCCATAAGTGGTAAAGTAAGTCTAGTAGACATATAAGTGGACAGTATGAATAATTATTTCTGAATTCCAAATCACTAAGACCTGCAACGCCTAGATTTTTGCATGATTCCCAAGAGGATTTCCCTCGGTTTATTGGTGTCCAATGATGATAAAAAGGTGCCTCTGCTATCATTTCACCTGCTTGGACACTAACATGTGTGGGCATGTAGTCTTCCTTTCTTTGTCAGTATCCTTCACACATCTTTTTTTCAATTCTGTCTTCCTCTTTCCTCAGTATAAGAACCATACCTGGAATTATTTAAGTAGTATGATCAGTGAGAAAAAATGAGTGGGCTCTTCCTCTAGTCAGTGCAGGAATTCATTGTTCCCTCAGTTATTCCACAGGTTTTATCTGGCATTTAATGAAAAAAATGTTAATCTTAGTAGACAATGACAAATACATAAAATATGTTTTATAATATTTGACTATACAGTTGATCCAAAATCCTTTTAAATCACCTGAAATCTGTTTCAGCATATTAATTGTATGCTATTATTTAATACCATTAGTAAGCAGAATATAAGAAAACACTGTCTGGGTTTTCAATAATACGATGCTATTATTCATTTATAAAGAAATGCATGCACCTTTTAAAGGAAGATTGTTACGATGTTCCAGTTACATAGGCAGGAGAGAGGTGGTTATATAACTAATTCAATATCAGAAAAGATTAAACTTTTAATCACTTAGTGTGTATCCTAAATCACATAAATTATACTTTTCAGAGTTCAAATTAGAAACCAAGCTAAATAATATTTTTAATGATTGAAAATATTTTTAACAAAAGTGTACTTCTATATCTGTTTTCTTTTCTCTCTTTTTTTTAGAATAGTGAAACTATAGGATAGAAAACACTGTTGATTTTTTTCACAACATTTATGGTAATCATAGCTGTGTCTAACTGCATGTAGGCCTCCTGATATCTGCAGTTTAATATTCATTGGGCATGTTAAGTACATATTGTATTACTTTAAATATTAATTTCTTTAGGTTTTTGTCCTCAACAATTAAATATTTAAAATTAGATACACTGCAACAAATTTAATGTGTTTCTATCATTGATAATATATCATATTTTTATTTGTCACTTAATTTTTTTCCTTTCAATCGATCTTCACTTACTACTGTTTACCAGTATTTATTTTATTTACTAAGTTGACAAAAGTTATTAGAAGATTTTTAAGATCTCATTAATACATTGTCAAAAACAACAGATGCAGGAAAGAATCAAATTATGGTGGTTATTACCCCGAAGTAAGATTCTGTGTCAAAATTTAATTTTCTTTATTGTTTCTTTAAGGTTTTGTAATGTAAAATATAATAATACATGAATACCAATTTGGAAGTATTAGTGGCTCCTGGCAACCTTGAAAATGAATTATGATTCATTTTTCTCCTCCATAATCTGAAGAAAACTGAACACTGCAGTAAAAGAATGGAACCTGATGTCTTTCAAATAGTGTACAGACCTGGCCCATTTTTCCTCTTCTCTGTAACATAAATTATCATTAAAAGAACTGTTGCAGGCATCGCATCATTCCTTACAGAATCTTAGAACTTAAAAGAATTCACCTTTGAAATTATAAGGTAAACTATTTTCGCTTCACATGAACTGAGTGTATTTTCTTCCGAGGATACTTCAGTTTAAATTTGTAAAACTTCATATAAAGATTATCAGTTTAATAATGCATTTACATAAATCAGAAAGAATTTAGTCAAGAAAAAAGAAACTTTCCAGTAAATTGATTTATGGCAATTCCAGAAAGAAAAATTGGAAGGTATAGTGATCATATAGTAAATGTAGTTTCACTTTTTGCTTTAACTGACTGTGAATGAAATTGTGCTGTGTTTTATACTCATTTCTTCCTTTTATCAAATCCTGCGAGCAAATTATGATATAAACATCCAGGTTATAGTTGTTTGATACCAGTATTTTTTTCCTTTCATATATGTCCTTTCTGTTTTGTTTTCAAAATCAGCTTGTGAGACACATATTAAGCAAGAAACATTTTTATATTATTGCACTTAGGGACATATCTCCATTTTAAAATTCTTTTATTATCTGAATTTAAGGTTTTATGTATTTTAATTTATGTTAAATTCTAATTAGGTAATGGATTTATAACACTTTGTTTAAACATGTATAGGACCTTCTTGACCTAAAGGAGCCAGAGTAGAGAATTTTAACTCAGAGTAAGTGGATTGGTAAAATTTGATACAAAGAAAATTTTCTAATGACAAATAAAGTATATGTTGTCTATTTTAAAACTCAAACAAATAAGACTTTATTTGTCGAGTAAGATATAATTTGCTGCCCTTCAAAAAGGAAAGAGAATATCTCCTATGCTTTGATATAAAGGTCAGGAATTTATTCAGATTCTTTTCCTGACTCATTGTCAGTTTTTTTTTTTTTAAAATTTTATTTATTTATTTATTTTATTTATTTATGGCTGTGTTGGGTCTTCGTTTCTGTGCGAGGGCTTTCCCTAGTCGTGGCAAGTGGGGGCCACTCTTCATCGCGGTGTGCGGGCCTCTCACTGTCGCGGCCTCTCTTGTTGCGGAGCACAGGCTCCAGATGCGCAGGCTCAGTAGTTGTGGCTCACGGGCCCAGTTGCTCCGCGGCACGTGGGATCTTCCCAGACCAGGGCTCGAACCCGTGTCCCCTGCATTGGCAGGCAGATTCTCAACCACTGCGCCACCAGGGAAGCCCCATTGTCAGTTTTAAGAATTCAACAACCATATGCTCCAGCAGTTTCACTTCAGACTATTTATCTAAATGAAATTAAATCATTAACTCAAAAATATATCTGCACTTCCATGTTCATTGCAGCGTTATTTACAATAGCCCAGACTTGGAAAGACCACAAGTGTTCATTGATACATGAATGGATAAAGAAAGTGTAGTACATCTGTACAATGGAATATTATTCAGCTATAAAAAAAAAAGAAGAGAATCCTGCCATTTGTGACAACATGGATGAAACTTGAGGGTGTTATGCCAAGTGAAATAAGCTAAACAGAAAGAGACAAATATTAAGCTTATTGTGGTGTAAAAAATATACTTATGTGAGGTGATGGATGTTAGCTAATCATTTTGCAACACATACACATATTAAATCATTATGTTGTACATCTAAAACTAATACACTGTTATTTGTAAACTATATCTCAATAAAAAAAGGGATTTGAGATTTTGGTTAAAGATGGCAAGGTAGGAAGGTTCTGAACTCACCTCCTTCTACAGACACACTGAATCCACAGTTATATAAATGGAAAAATTTCCTCTGAAAAAAACCTAAAAAGCGGTGGAGTAATATTTTCACATCAGGCAAACAAAAGGGAAGCCACATTGAGTCAGGTAAGAAAGGCTGAGACATTTTCAGCAGAAAACCATCCCCAGTGTCATGACCCACATTCAGGAGGGAACTCAAACCCTGAGCTTCTCCCTGAGGAGTGAAGTGTTCATACCCCGCATCAGGCCCCCAACTTTTAAGACCAGCACCTGAGAGACATGCTCCCAAAACATCTTGCTTTGAACCTTGAGCTTCACGCCCATGAGAGCCCTGGGGCTGTGGTCAACTGAGTAATGGCTTTTTTTTTTTTTTTTTTCCTAATTGATGTACAGTTGAGCAACAATATTGTGTTAGTTTCAGGTGCACAAGTGATGGCTCTGAAGGGCTCCTGTGCAGACTCACCTACCCCAGGGCCCAGCACAGAAACAGTTGTTTGAAAAGAGCCCAGACTTTATGTGAAAGAGACTCATTTCCTAATTTTAGAGTGTTGGTCTGAGGGGCAGGATTGGGTGGGATGCTTTGCGGGGATGGAGGCTGGTGGGCTCCATCTTCCTGCTCTCCCTCTGCCTTGCTAAAGCTGGCAAGTGCCATTTTTCCTTTGTAAATTTTTTCCTTTCTGGAAGGTGCCATCTTTATGCTCCAGCCAGTGAGAGCCATCTTCTGCATTCACCCTCTGCCTTGCTAAGGCTGGCGGATGCCATCTTGTTTTTTCTCTTCCTTTTTTTTTTTCTTTTTTCTTTTTGCAGAGGACACCATCTTTTGCTCCCCCTCTGCCTCAGTTCGACTGGTGGGTCCCGATGTTATGCTCCAGAGTGCCAGTGTCTCCCAGAGGTGGGGCTTCTACACATATCTGGTGACCCAATTTTTGTGTCTGGTGACCCAGTTTTGCAACTGCCATCTAGAGGACACCCCTTGATGGCCTGGCTCTGGGGCCCAGGGGGTATGTGTTCTTGGGCCCCATGGGACTGTCACAATTGGAGGGACAGTTCTGGGTGGACTCTCAGTCCCTGGGCCCTGCACAGGTAGTGAACTGAAATGCAGCCCCCATCTTTCTGAGAAGGAACCAGTGTAGAAGGCGTTCTTACACCGTTCCCACTGCCAGGGGACAGCAACAGGCAACAGACCCAAGAGATCAGCCTTTCTGAGAAAAACGCCTATGAGCTTATGATCATAGCTGCAGCCTGAAGAGCAGGCTCCTAATTAATCACACAGGTAAGGGCTGACTGTCAACCTCTCTTGAGACCTCAGAAGATGGACACGGTCTTTGCACCCTCCTGCCACACTTCAGAGCACCAGCATCTCTCAAAGGGGAGTGCGTATATGAGTCTGGTGCCCTGGTATTTATATCTGGTGCCCTGGTTTTGGCTGCCATCCAGGGTATACCTCTTGGTCACCTGGCTCTGGTGGCCGGGGGCTTGTGTTCCTGGGTGCACAGAACTGCAGCAATCAGGGAGATGGTTCTTGGCAGGCTTCCACCCCCAGGGCACTGCACAGAGAGCTGACTGAAACACACCTTTCTGTGAAAGAGACCTGTCTGCTGGTCCTGGAGCTTTGGCACACACCTAGCGGATGCGGAGACGCTCTCAGGGAACATAGGCTGGGGATCCCATCTTTGCGCTCTCCCTCTGCCTAGCTACAGCTCCCTGGTATCTCCCAGAAAGCAGCTTATACACTCATCTGGAGCACTGATTTGGGCCAGTGCTGCCTGGGGGGGCGCCTCCAGACCACCTGGTTCTGGGGCCTGGCGGGGCTGGTGCTTTCAGTTGTGCAGGACAGTATATAATTGCACTCTGTAATAGCTGCCGCCTGATGGTCTGGCTTCCAATCAACCTGAATCTAGGTGCTGACTGAGAGCCTCCCCTTTGGGACACCTACTTGTGTTGGCATAACCTCAACCTATGAGAGCTATGACAAATGAAACAGGCTGCTTGGAAAATCACAAAGGTTTGAAGACAACCAAGAGCTAGGGCAAAGCTGAATGATAAATTTCATCTCCTACACAAGGCCAACCCTTCAAGATTAGGAGAGGTGGTTGTCTCATCTAATGCATAGATGCCAACACAGGGAGTCAAGCAAAATGAAGAAACAAAGGAATATGTTCCAAACAAAAGAATAAGATAAAACCTCAAAAAAAAGAAAAAAACTTAATAAAATGGAGATAAGTAATCTACCTGATAAAGAGTTCAAAGTAATGGTCATAAAGATGCTCACAAACTCAGGAGGGAAATGGATGAACACAATGAAACCTGTTTATGAAGGTGGTTATAAGTTTTAAGGTAATTTAGTAATAGTGACCCTAAAACAAGTAGATTTTTTTTCCAAATTAAAAAATTTTTCAGTATAAAATCTTTCAAATGCAAATTTTCTTCTCAACTGACTATATATTAAACTCTTGCCATTCACATTTAACACAGAATAAGAAGAGATGTTTTAAGCAACCTTTTAAGGACTATTCTGAGTTTTATCTACACATAATATTACTGTAGGAAACAAATGATACATTGAAGGTGGTTTTAATCAGCTTCCTGTGTCATATTGCTTTCTCTTTTCATGTGACATATTAAAATTTTGTAACATTGTTGTGTTTGATATGTTATGCAGAGAGTGTTCTAAAAACACAGATAATTATAAAAATGTTAAGCTATTAGAAAGGTCATAATACAGATATGTATTTTTTCTGTCTTATTCTTAGAATTATACAATGTTAAATTGTGATTTTTCTTTACTTTATTGAGATTAAAATTATATCAGATAATTTAATCACAGATCTTGAATGAAACCATAGTATGTAACTATTCTGATCGTTTGAAGAACTTATGTAATTATCATTCACTCTCCTCAACCATATTATTCAGGGATTCATTCTGTTATAGATTTAAAATCACTAAATGCCTTTTTAATGACAGTTGAAAATATGTCAAGGAGATTACATGAACAAGCAAAAATCAGAGAATATAATCCTTAGCATACTTAACTATCTGCAACTAAGATTTACTTGTAATCAGAAACAACAAAAACAAGACAAATGAACATGAAACAACCATTTTCAAGACTCTGGACATCAGGCAACACAGGATGATAACCCTTGAGGGACAGGAAAAAATAAGATAAACCCGAAGATTGCTCCGTTTTACTGTCTTGACAGAGATTCCAGGTTGTACCTTGGTAGGAGGAACCCAGGTGGAACCCAGGCACACCATGTGTCAAAGAGATTGAGCTGAGAGAGCAAGTTGACCAGGATTGTTGGAGTTTTCAGGACAGGCTACCAGCCAGGAGAGAGCTGCACAGAGGGAGAGCTCCCGAGGATCCCCCTTGAGACTGACTCATAGTACAGATTCACTAGAGAAATGTTTGGTTTTGAGAATCACATAAGACAAAGAAACCATATGAAATGATTACAAGGAATGGTGTCTGGCACTTACACATAGCTGAGAATATTGTCAGTTTCTACCAGCCAGATTGGAATATGTTGTAATTCACAAAGCCCTTGATATAGCACTCAGAAGGGTCCTGCTTCAGTAGTGGGAAATAATGAAATCCAGGCTAACTGCTTCTCTGGAGAAGAATTAGGAGAATAAAAAGCCATGCCACAGACTGAGAAAAATATTTTGAAATCATATATCTGATAAAACAATAGTGTACAGAATCTATAAACAACCCTCAAACTCAATAAGGAGATACAATGATCCATCAAGAATGGGCAAACTATGTGAGTGGACATTTCACCCCAAAGAAGATGTATGGATAGCCAATAAGTACATGAAAAGATAGTGTTATTTTTCACTGAAGAAACAAAATTTGAAACCACCAAGAAATATTGTTGTGAACCTATCAGAATGGCTAAAATGGAAATATTGACCATAACAAGTTCTATAGATGATCATCTAGTTTATGTTATTATTTGATCCTAAAGTCTATTAAGAGATTTCCATTCACTCATAAGTTTATTTTCTACTTCCATCTAGTCTTAAAAGCATTATCCTAATGTGAAATTAACTTAGGAATCTTTTTTCTCAATCCAATTTTATGAACACTCTTTATTTTTAGAGTATGACCAGTATGACTTCCTATTAACTTTGTTTTGCAGAACTGCTGAGATTTTTTGAATTTATTTCTATGGATTTGTTAATATTCTAATAATAAGTTTTAAGTTTACACATAAAGAATTCATAGCCTAGCACCAGGTAAACCTTGAAGACCATCTATCCCTATGTTTTCATAAAATAATTTTGAAATCGTATAAAAAAGAAAATAATGGTTGAAATTAGGACATTTGTGCATAAAATTTCATGGTCAAACAAAAATAATTACTTTATTAATATAGCTACATAATCCTACTATACCGTATTGATCACTTCGGTCTCAGTAGAGGGCTGTGTGTGTGATTGTCAGTTCCTTATGTCTTATTATAAAGATTCTTTTTGACTTCTCAGATGTCTTTGAGTCTTGCCCCTTTATTTCAGGTCTGTATTCAAGCCTGAAAATAATACTCTAAATCACTGGATCCAGTCCCAAACAGAGACTATAATTTGACCTTAGTCATTCAAACAACCACTTGTGGCATTACAGTTTTTAATTGCACCACCAAAATCAGTAGTAGATTTTTCCTATGCTTCTCCAAATTGTTTCTAGGTTGACAGTAGAAGTGTTTTCAAATAATGACTGGAAGACATGTTAAATTTATAATTTCTTATCAAATTTACAAGCATAATAATCTCCTCAAAATATAACGTGTAATTTTCAAAGTGAAATATATCTCTTTTAGATATGGTGCTGGTCCCTTTACTTTCACTTGTGATTTTGTTATATTAAAAGAAAACATCTGGGGCTTCCCTGGTGGCGCAGTGGTTGAGAGTCTGCCTGCCAATGCAGGGGACACGGGTTCGAGCCCTGGTCTGGGAAGATCCCACATGCTGCGGAGCAACTGGGCCCGTGAGCCACAACTATTGAGCCTGAGCGTCTGGAGCCTCTGCTCCGCAACAAGAGAGGCCGCGATAGTGAGAGGCCCGCGCACCGCGATGAAGAGTGGCCCCCACTCGCCGCAACTGGAGAAAGCCCTCACACAGAAACGAAGACCCGACACAGCCAAAAAAATAAAAACATAATAAATAAATAATAAATAAAAAATTAAAAAAAAAAAAAAAAAGAAAACGTCATCAATTTTTAACTAAACTATGTACCTCCAAAATGACTTTTTATTTTTTCAGACTCTAGGCAGACATTTTAATGAAATACAAATTACAGGATTCTAATAATATCAATTAATGAAATGCCAACTTTCTCATTTGTATATGATTAATAAAAATACACCTTCAACTTACAGGGTGTTATATGTCAATTATATATTGGTAAAGTGAGAAAAAAGACAAAGCGTTAAATATTACATGGCACTTTAAGGATTACTGTCTTACTATCTACTTACAAAATTGATATCAAAGAAAAATTAACTAACTGAAGTTCACACTTTAATAGCTAGGATATATTATCAACTATTATAAACATTGATTGCATCACAGAGGAAAAAGACATGAATTAACAGTTCTTCAAGATATCAGCTGATGGTAGGAGAATAATATTTTCTCATAAGAAGCCTTATAAAAATTTGTATTTCTCCAAAGCTAACATAGTCTATTAGATCCTGAATGGAAAACAATTTGAATGGTAAAGTAACCATATTGGGACACATTTGGATTTATAATGACATATTATCATATCATATATATAAAATTTTTTCCCATTCCATAAGTTGCCTTTCAATTTTGTTGACAAAATTGCTCTGCAGAATCTTTTTAGCATGATAGAGTCCCACTTGTTCATTTTGAGTTTTGTTGCTTGTGCTCTAGGTGTTATAACCAAAAACTTATTTCCAAGACCCATGTCAAAGAGATTTTTTCCTACTTTTTTTTCTAGTAATTTTATGGTTTCAGGTCTTACATTTAACTCTTTAATCCATTTTGAATTAATTTTTGTGAGTGGTTTAAGGTAAGGGTCTAGTTTCATTCTTTTGCATGTGAATATCCAGTTTTCCCAAAAAAATTTATTGAAGAAACTGTCTTTTCTCTCTCTACTGAGTAATCTTGGCTCCCTTGTCAAATATTCATTGACTATATATGCATGTGTTTATTTCTGGGCTCTGAATTCTGTTCCATTGGTCTATGTGTCTGCCTTTTTTGCCAGTACCATACTGTTTTGATTACTATAGCTTTATAGTGTAGTTTGAAATCAGGTAGTGTGCTTCCTCTATACATAGCATTATTATTATTTTTTTTAATTAATTAATTTGTTTATTTATTTTTGGCTGTGTTGGGTCTTCGTTTCTGTGCGAGGGCTTTCTCTAGTTGTGGCAAGCAGGGGCCACTCTTCATCGCGGTGCGTGGGCCTCTCACTATTGCGGGCTCTCTTGTTGCGGAGCACAGGCTCCAGACGTGCAGGCTCAGTAGTTGTGGCTCACGGGCCTTGTTGCTCCGTGGCATGTGGGATCTTCCAAGACCAGGGCTCGAACCCGTGTCCCCTGCATTGGCAGGCAGATTCTCAACCACTGCGCCACCAGGGAAGCCCCCATAGCATTATTTTAATTTACATGTTTTTAATTACCAGAAAGTCTGAATTTTTTTTCAGAGGTTTATAGGGCATAATTTTTCCTTGGGTATGATGGGTGCTTGGTTTCTTTAGTTAAAGCTTGAATTGAGTATAACAATGACAAACTAAAATAGCTGTTAATTTTATGTGCCGAATAATCATTAAATATTTTATACTGTTAAATGATAAGGAAGTAAATGACAACTAATAAAAATATTGAGGGTTATTACATAAGGTAAATAAGTATGTAACTTTAAGAAGATCATAGCTTTTTTGAGGTAAAATGTTTATAAAGTTTTAAATAAAAATCAATAATAAAGGAGATTATATAATAAACATGATTATTTGATTTGATTACATGATAAATATAATGCTTTCTGGGATTTTTGATATGCTGCCATTCAAAACCATACTTCTTATCCCATTCTATTTAAGCATACCTCATTGAAGAAAATGTCTTATTTCAGAAATCTTTGTCTACTGAAAACCAGATTAAAAATATGTCTCCGTGCAATAGAATATTATTCAGCAATTAAAGGGATAAAAATTATGCTAAGTGAAAAAAGCCATACGCAAAAACTATATCTTGTATAATTACATTTTTATGAACTTTGTAAAAAGAAATTTAAAGAGACAGAAAACAGATCAGTGGTTGCTCTAGGACTGGGGTAGGATTGCCAACAAGTACAATGGGAAGTTTTGTGATTGAAATGCTTCAAATCTTGATTGTTTTGATGACTGCACCACTCTATGCATTTACTGGAATCATTGAATTGTACACTTAGAATGGGTGCATTTTTCTGCCTGTAAATTATATCTTATAATAAAACTGTTCAAATATCATGTCAACTCTGTCATGTTAAAAATTCATCAGGAAGATCCACTCTGAAATGATGTGCAATGAAATTGTGATAAATCATGTCTGATCCAGATATAACTTGGAAAAGAATATAAAAATTAGAAAACAAAATTATATAAGAGAAAAAATTGGTAACATAAACACCTTTAGTTCTCACTAAATAAAACTTGAAAAATATAGTATTTATGTCACTAAATAAAATTTGAACAATATAGATTTCTTAACTTATTCATTAAGAAAATAGTTCCTCTAAAAAATTATTGCAAAGAAATCCCTTGCGTTGCTATACACTAGCAATGCATGGTGTATAAGTCAGAAAGAGAAATTAAGGAAACACTCCCATTTACCATTGCAACAAAGAGAATAAAATATTTAGGAGTAAACCTACCTAAGGAGGCAAAAGACCTGTACTCAGAAAACTATAAGATACTGATGAAAAAATGAAAGATGACACAAAGAGATGGAGAGATATACCATGTTCTTGGATTGGAAGAATCAATATTTTGAAAATGACTATGCTACCCAAAGCAGTCTACAGATTCAGTGCAATCCCTATCAAATTACCAATGGCATTTTTCACAGAATTAGAACAAAAAATTCTACAATTTGTATGGAAACACAAAAGACCCCAAATAGCCAAAGCAATTTTGGGAAAGATAAATGGAGCAAGAGGAATCAGGGTCCCTGATTTCAGACTATACCACAAAGGTACAGTAATCAAGACAATATGGTACTGGCACAAAAAGAGAAATATAGATCAATGGAACAGGATAGAAAACGCAGAGATAAACCCATGCATCTATGGTCACCTAATCTATGACCAAGGAGGCAAGAATATACAATGGAGAAAAGACAGTCTTTTCAATAAGTGGTGCTGGGAAAACAGAACAGCTACATTTAAAGGAATGGAATTACAATACTCCCTAACAGCATACACAAAAATAAACTCAAAATGAATTAAAGACCTAAATGAAAGCCCAGACACTATAAAACTCTTAGAGGAAAACATAGGCAGAGCACTCTTTGACATAAATTGCAGCAAAAGCTTTTTTGACCCACCTCCTAGAGTAATGAAAATAAAAACAAAAATAAACAAATGGGACCTAATGAAACTTAAAAGCTTTTGCACAGCAAAGGAAACCGTAAAGAAGACGAAAAGACAACCCTCAGAATGGGAGAAAATACTTGCAAATGAAGCAACTGACAAAGGGTTAATCTCCAAAATATACAAACAGTTCATGCAGCGCAACATCGAAAAAGCAAACAACCCAATCAAAAAATGGGCAGAAGACCTAAATAGACATTTCTCCAAAGAAGACATACAGATGGCCAACAAACACATGAAAAGATGCTCAACGTCACTAATTATTAGAGAAATGCAAATCACAACTACAATGAGGTATCACCTCACATCGGTCATAATGACCATCATCAAAAAATCTGCAAACAATAAATGCTGGAGAGGGTGTGGAGAAAAGGGAACTGTCCTACGCTGTTGGTGGGAATGTAAATTGATACAGCCACTATGGAGAACAGTATGGAGATTCCTTAAAAAACAAAAAATAGAACTATCATATGACCCAGCAATCCCACTCCTGGGCACATAACTGGAGAAAACCATAATTCCAAAAGGTACATGCACCCAAGTGTTCATTGTAGCACTATTTACAATAGCCAGGACATGGAAGAAACCAAAATGTCCATCAACAGAGGAATTGATAAAGAAGATGTGGTACATATATACAATGGAATATTACTCAGCCATAAAAAGGAACCAAATTGTGCCATTTGCAGGGACGTTGATGGACCTAGAGATTGTCATACAGAGTGAAGTAAGTCAGAAAGAGAAAAACAAATATCGTATAATATCGTTTATATGTGGAATCTAGAAAAATGATACATATGAACTTATTCACAAAGCAGAAATAGAGACACAGACATAGAGAACAAATGTATGGATACCAAGGGGGGAAGTGGGGAGTGGGATGAATTGGGAGATTGGGATTGACATATATACACTGCTATGTATAAAATAGATAACGAGAACCTACTGTATAGCACAGGGAACTCTACTCAATGCTCTGTGGTGACCTAAGTGGGAAGGAAATCCAAAAGAGAGGGGATATATGTATATGTAATAGCTGATTCACTTTGCTATACAGCAGAAACTAACACAACATTGTAAAGCAACTATACTCCAATAAAAGTTAATAAAAAATAAAAAAGTAAGAGTTTCCTTAAAAAACAAAAAAGAAAATAATTCCTCACTGTTCGCAGTGTGGAAATTTTTTTTTAAAATGCCAAGAGAAATACTTGCTAAAGATTGCTATGTGTCTTGAAGATGAAAGATTTTTATAATTGCCTGAACTATGTGTACTGAGTATAAGCTTTTTTCTAGAAA
Organism: Eschrichtius robustus; assembly: GCF_028021215.1. Taxonomy (NCBI): domain Eukaryota; kingdom Metazoa; phylum Chordata; class Mammalia; order Artiodactyla; family Eschrichtiidae; genus Eschrichtius; species Eschrichtius robustus. The sequence goes on from NC_090826.1 coordinate 177,144,849, forward strand.
ACACATTGTTAAAACATTTTCCTGGATTATCCTCCTTTATGCACAAATAGGTTACTGATATTACTAAATGGGCCATTTGAAAGTGAGTGTAAATTAAATTGTAATTTTGTGGTATTGCAATCAAAGCTGCACTCAAGGCTAAACTATTTTTTCTGCACTAAAATGTCAACTTTTAATATTTGATAAAAAGTTAAATAATCATATAATAACACTGTTTGCATTTTAGGTAAATTTTATTTAGAGTGTGATATTACTATAAAATGGACATAAAGATCAATGAGACAGATTATAGATTTCAAATATAATCCCACTCCTATATAGTCTATGGAATTGAAACACAAGTGCAAAGGTAAATCACTGGATAAGGAGAGTGTTTGCAATAAATTTACTTCTGTGCAAACAAGTGAACCCCTGCACCTTTTCTAACACTATACACAAAAATTATATTGACATTGATCAGAGATCTAATTTTAAAGCTAAACATTTAAAAATTGTAAAATAAATTATGGCAGAAAAACTTTGAGGAGTGAGGTTAAGTTAACACTTTCCTAGAGGAGGTAAAACATGCTAACCAAAAAATAAAATGAAATCAATTGTACTTCATAAAAGTTAAAAACTTGAGCGCTTTGAAAAGCTCTATTAAGGAAACAAAAAGACATATAAATCTGGCAGAAAATATTTGGACCACAAATTCTGGTAAAGATCTCATATGTAAAATACACAAAGCAATTTTACAACACAATAAAAGCCCAGATCTTTTTAATGGGTAAAATATTTAAATAGTCATTTATAAAAGAAATATGGATAGAAAATTAATCACATGAAAAGATGGTGTAATGGCATTAGTCATTATAGAAATGCAAATTAAAACACTAATGAAATACTATAACTCACCCTTTGGAATTGCTAAAATTAAAGAGACCGATAGTAGCAGTTGCTGCTGTGGCTGTTCATCTGGGGTGCTCATCTATTCTGGTGGGCACACAAAATGGCTTAGCTTCTTTGGGAAGCAGTTTGTCAGTTTTTCGTAAAATTAAACATACAGTTACCATACATCTCAGCAATTCCACTCCTAGGTATTTACACAAGAGAAATGAAAACATATGTCTAAACAATGTTTTTTATGTAAATGCTCATAGCAGTTTTGTTCAAAGGAGTCCAAATTGAAAACAATCCAAATATCCATCAGTTAGAGAACGCAGAGTGGAAGGGTCACACAATGAAATAGTTTTAAAAATACGAAAGAACAAAAGTATTGATATCATGACACAGCAGAGGTGAATCTAAGGAAGTGATGAAGCCAGACACAAAAGGCTGTGGAGGAGATGATTCTATTTACATGACTTTGTAAGAAGGCAAACAGAAAGAGTGGAAGGAGAGGAGGGATTCAGAGGGGCAAAAGGTAACTTTCAGGGGTAATAAAAATGTACATACATTTTGAATTTTGTCCTGGTTATACCACTGTATACATTTGTCAAACTCATCAAACTGTACATTTTATTATTTTTGGTAATATTGAAATGTAGATGTAAAGAGATATACGGGCATATAGGATGGTGTTTTTTTTTTTATTGGGGTATAGTTGCTTTACAATGTTGTGTTAGTTTCTGCTGTACAACGAAGTATATCAGCTATATGTATACATATATCCCCTTCTTCTTGGACCTCCCTCCCTCACCCTCATCCAACCCATCTAGGTCATCACAGAGCACTGAAGCTGACCTCCCTGCACCATACAGAAGGTTCCCACTAGCTATCTGTTTTACACATGGTAGTGTATATATGTCAATCCCAATCTCCCAATTCATCCCACCCCCCTCTTTGCCCCCTCTCCCCCACCCACCCCGGTGTCCACTGGTCCTTTCTCTATGTCTGCATCTCTATTCCTGCCCTGCAAATAAGGGGCCATTTTGTTGAGATGAGGTGCTGTTTACGTGCTCTGTGATTTCTAAATATCCGATTCTCGTCTTTACCTATAGTAGGAAACCTCAAGTAATAAGATCATCCTTTAACATCAGAAATAATCTCTTGATCAGAACCTTGTTACAAAAAATAAAGTATTATATGATAATGAAACTTTTACACTCTAGCCTGAATATATAAAAATTATCATGTAGGTAAATTAAATGTAATTTTTATATATGCAAACTCATGGAACTATGAACATACGGTATTAATTAGCAGTCCTTTTTTAGGAATTGAAATAAAAGATAATTCAAATGATTGCAATAAAAGTTGTTTTTGCCATTATTATTATTATTATATCCTGCTTCTATGAAGTCAGCTCATGTGCTTGCATGTATCTCACACTGCTCCCACAAGAATGGCTGCAACATTTTTTCATATAAATGTTTAAAGTTTGTATTTTAAATCCAGAGTTCATACTTTTTCTTAAAAAGTTTTAGTAACCTTAATAACTTCTGTTAAAAGACATCCAGCTGTTTATCCTAGAAAGGGAAGAAAGTGCTTGTTTATTTGCGCAGTGCTTCTTATCTAAGCCATATTTCCTCATTGGGAGACTCTATGGTCTGAGGCATGGTGCAGTATTTTGTGTGAGATAGTCTTAACTGGAAGTTCAGTCATGTGTATTAACCACCAGAGCTTTTAGTATTTAAAAAAGAAAATCTCCCATTGCTACCTGAGTTTTAGTAACCATTATATATCCGTTTCGTGACATCATTGTACAGACATGTTAGCACGTGAAAAACTTGAACATTCTTTTAAAATTTGAAATCCAAATTATTTTTCTAACTGTACAATGTGGTTATATATGGCTATTAGATTACAAAAATTTATTTTCTTAGACTATTTCATCTTCACGTTCTTTAAGCTAGTCAAAGAAATTATTTTTTTCTACATTTCTAGGAGGCTATAACTCAAAAAACTTCTTAAAGGTCAGAGAATACATTAGTCAACAATTCCTTAAGGCATAAAATAAATTTAATGTATCCACTCAAATAACTCTTCTTATAATATCTGATATATTATTAAGTGTTTAGATGTATATCAATCATCATCTATCAGACATTCCCACCTATTTCTTGCCCTTCTCTTGAAAACTGTTTTCCCAACATCTCCTTCTTAAGTCTTCCATGAAATATGGCCAACAGGAATTCCTGCTGATAGCCTGAGGGACAAAAGAAGGGGAGAGCCAGGTATTTTTGTCTTTTATATGTGTATATCTCTGGCCTATTCCAATAGTGGCTGCTTTTCCTCCATGCTGTCTGTTCTTTATAAGACAATCCCTCCTCCATAACCCCAGATCTCCATTGCCTTTGAAAGAATGTTACATTCTATAATATGACCTCACTTTGTAGGCCATACTTGTATTAATATTCTATTAATATTACCTCCTCCAATTCCAAAAAGTGGTATGTTACTCTAGATAATGTTTGAGGTGCTTCAGCACTCTGTTTGACTCTGCATCTCTTTCATAACATGTATGATAAGTTCCTTACATTATATTACTTGTCATTAAAATACCCAGAAAATTTCCAGAAAATGTTTCAGAAAACAGATCCTCGTGATGTCTTGTTGGGATTATGTGGTTAATCAGCTTGAGGGATTTCTTTATTAGAATTACTTGCATTGAAAAAAAAAACCAAAAACAGAATCAGTTTAATGTAGTAACAGTGTAATTACATAATTTATAACCTACTGTGATTGTTTAGTGTGTGCCATTTTGCTGATCCAAAACCCCATTTTTCAGTCTGCTTTTCTCAGCATGGATCTGGGAGGAGTTAGGCAAAAGAGAAACATGATATTTGGAAGATGAAAGTGAAGCAGTCACCATGGATGAACATAGTGAGATAAAACCCAGAGGAGCTGGATGGTTCCATATGTGTCTTTCATAACTTGCCAGCTTCATATCTATGTCCGCTTCTGAATTCTAGACCTGCTGACTGATAGTAACCTAGGCACACCACCAAAAAAGGAGGCGAAAAGGCTCACAGATTAACTCAACCACTTCCATTTGTAGTCCCACTGTGGTAGCTGAGCAAGTCTTGCTACAGATTTGCCCCCAGGCTCCAGCTTGTTCGTCTATACTATTGCTTTAGAAAGCCTGGATAGTAATTTTTTCTAAACCTCCCTACCACCAACTTCTCTTTCCAGATTTTATTTTTATAAGTCTTCCCATAATGATATAAAATCTAATTGTATAAGCTCTAATTCCTCTAATGCATACCCTTGTAAAATAATGATCATAGTCTATTTCTGGGATTGAGCCCTGATAGAATTAGTTGTGGTTAGTTGTATGAGCTGGTTGAAGGAAAGAATAGGAATGTCAAGCAAACACTGAACTTAATTTGAAGAGTAATAACAAAGATTTCCAGGGCTATGACGAGTGATGTGATATCTGCTTTTGATGTCTCCAGAGCACTTGAAGAAAAAAATGATAATGGAGAAATAATCATTCCAAAAAACAAACAAAAAAACCCCCCTCAGATTTGTATACAAATACAAATCTCAAGGCAGACTTAAAAATTAGAGAGTTACATTAAGTAATTAATTGGGAATTAGTAGGCACCTCAAATTTGAGTTGCAAGTATTGTACCCCTAATCCTTTGAAACTCCATTTGTCAGAGGAAATATTCCTCTTCACTTATGTCAAAAAACTACCCTCAGCTTGCTCATACGTATTGTAGTGGTCACACCTGAGACTTGTCTTGCAAGAGATGCCTATTTTCCTCAAGTCCTGTTTCATCTTCTCTTTGCCCCTATACCCATGACTAGAAAAGTATCCTTGTGAAGAATATCGAGGTCTATTTTAAGATGAGAAAGCTTATACATCAAATAATTGCATTATCAATCTACCTTTTAATATGAGAAACCTGTATAATATACATGAGAATGGAGTCTAAGTTTGTTAGCCCAAGGACGAAATACAACACCAGAACATATAGAATTTATAATATTGTATTTTTTTTTACTTAATTTACTTATTTTTGGCTGCATTGGGTCTTTGTTGCTGCCCGCTGGCTTTCTCTAGTTGCAGCAAGCGGAGGCTACTCTTCATTGCGCGGGCTTCTCATTGCGGTGGCTTTTCTTGTTGTGGAGCACGGGCTGTAGGCGTGCGGGCTTCAGTAGTTGTTGCACATGGGCTCAGTAGTTGTGGCTCATGGGCTCAGTAGTTGTGGCTGTCGGGCTCTAGAGCGCAGGCTCAGTAGTTGTGGTGCACGGGCTTAGTTGCTCCGCAGCATGTGGGATCTTCCCGGACCAGGACTCGAACCTGTGTCCCCTGCATTGGCAGGCGGATTCTTAACAACTGCGCCACCAGGGAAGCCCTATAATATTGTATTTTCCCAAGATCCTAGATTGAATATGCTTCATTTACGTAGTTAATTGACTGTAAATTAGTTTAGTAAGATTGGTCTCTGGTCAATATCATGGGAAGTCAATATGACAGAATTGCCATAATGTAAAGGAGAGTGTAGAAAAAAGTGTGATGTGAAGAGTGGAGACCAGGGATGGTGGTCAGAGATGCCACCATTGAAATGGGCCCCTGATATCACTGGGAGAGACGAGATTTCAGATTGACAGACCCAAGAAGTTAAAGGTTGGATGGGTAATTACTGCCCATTACTGTAATGGGCAGAAGAGGCAGAAGGACTCTCAGTGTGCTCTGACCCATAGGAACTGTGGTGGTTGGAAACTGAATATAAAATCCTTAAGAGCAAAATGCTATTTAATCTAATTTAACTAGAGTTTCCTAACCAAAACTTTTTATAGTAACATTAAAATGTTTGCGTTATTCCATCTGCAGTGACTTTGCTGAAACAAATTAATATGCATCATGGGATGCAATATGAAGGCAATAAATGGGCTGCTTCCTCTTCAAGGAAGATCAGAAGGACTTTGCTTTTATTTGACAGGGACAGCAATACCTTCATTGTCTTCCCCAAGACTATGTTGACTAGCCTATTTAATATAACATAGTCCACTGGAAGGGTGATTGCCTAAATGTCACTAAAAATAGCAAATTGATGATTGTATGGTGATTGGATATAGGAAGCAGAACTAGTAAATTATATTTCTCTCAAAGTAGCTGGACCTGTTCTGGTTTTTGAAGCTAAGAATACTTATTGTAACAATGATCCTGTTATTAGTTTCACAGGAAGGCTACTTCCAAAGCACATAATTAAACAGGCAGAAATGATATCATAGCAATCACATTTTTTTTCAGTTTTCTCCTATAGCAAGTGCAGATATACACACATATCTCCCAAACACTTTCTATTTAAACTGCATTTGGTCCCTGAGATTTCTTTTAACATTGCAGATATGAATGACTCCCAAAACATTTTTTTAGGATACATGATAATAGCATTTCATTAAACACGTTAAAGGGCATGAACTGGGGGTTAAAGTAAAATAAATGGTGCTGGTATCTGATCAGGTGAAATACCCTCATAAAATAAGTTTAGGAAAAGACATCTCTTATATAGTTCATTACTATCCACCTACTAACAGGCAGATAGAACAACGTGACAGGAGCTTAGAAGAGGGGTTTCCTGGGATCATTTAGAGAAGCCAGAGTAGAATATCTTTGGAGAGCTTTATTGGAAGTACATATACTAGAACTAGTCAAAGGATTATCAAACAACAACCAAGAGGTTGTAATATTAGAAATATGTAATAGTTCTACTATTATTTTGCTCTGAAATTAAGGGAGACAGAGTAAGTATCACAGTATAAAATAAAGTTATTAAAAGCACAGATATATACTAAGGATAAACTTTTTACTTATTCTAGCATTATGTCATATGGACTTTTAGCTACTGTAGTGGGAGGAATGGTAGAGTCTCAAAAGATATGCATACCTGGAACATGTAAATGTGATCTTACATGGAAACTTTACAGGTGTAATTCAAGACCTTGAGATGAAATCGTCCTGGATTGGGGCTGACCCATGGTTTTCTTTCAAAGATTAAATTTGACAGCATTCATAAATGTTTGACTTCTACTTCATACTAGTTGCTCTGTAAATGTGTGTTCGTTTCTCCTCTATAGAGACTACCTCCTTTTTAGTAATTTAATAATGTTACAGATACTTTAACCAAGCTATAAAGCCATGTAGGGATACAAGTGTAACTAAATCTGGAATAAACTCTGTTCAAAACTTCCTCAGTCAGTAAGACTTTCAAGGTCAGTACATGTAACACAGAACCTCATGAACAGCAGACCTCTTTGAACAGTTAATTAATGACCATGCATGCTTCTCTACTTATCTCTTGTACAAGCCTTCCAAGTGATAGGCAACAAGATTGTGGAACTAAAGTGTCTGTGAGCTGTGGATTTAAATGATGTGAAATAAAGTATAGTTAAAAACAGAGAGGCTGAAATATATTGATAGCTTGGATAGTATGTAATAATGATATAAGTAGAGAGATAGTACTGTATCAATTAGTTAAGTGAATTTAATTGTTTTAGACCTATTCCTAGGAGTGGAGATAGATGGGAAACCAGAATGTTTAACATCTTTATTTTAGCCAATCGAACTTTGTAATTGAAAAAGATGAAACTCCTGCCTCAGTACCATTCTACTAGCAGTGTGATCCTTCTTGCTCCTTTTTATACTGCTTATGTACTTGTCTTAGAGATCTTATAGTAACCTTTTATGAGAATGTGAAGCATATTATGAGATGCTTGAGAGTATGAGTAATTTCTTACTCAGCTTGGTGTCTGTAGCAGCCCATACAGATCTGATACATATAGCAGGATGCCATCAACTTGTGCTCTATGACTGGATGCAGGTGGAAAGAAAAGAAAAATACATGAAAATGATGACCAGGAAACGTATCACTCTCTGAAGAAAAGAAGACAGCTACTTTTTATATCATAATGTTAAATGTTTGTTGCAGATATAACGTTTATATAAGTTGTTAGGAAAGGGCATAATTACTTGATTGAGGAATGCACATAAGAGCATGCATATTCTCATCACTTAGGCTTTATGGTTTTACATGCACATATAGATATGATTTAACCATGTTCTATTGTTTAATCAAATACTTTATGTCATTGCTCATTTTTTGTTAGCGAGGACTGTAAGTTTTTATGTCAGATATATTAAAAGCTAAATTATGTTCATACATAAGCCATCAGAATTTATTTTACCTACTTCATACACACATACACATACACACACACAAATTTGAAGCTGTATATTAGATACATGAAGTTCAGAATTTTATATCTTCTCTTTTATAATTATATGCTACTTTTACTCTTCCTATTTATACATTTTTTTGCCTGAGATTCAATTTTCTTTTACATTAAATATTGCTTAACCGTATTTAATTGATGAATATTTTGTTTATTTTATATTTTACATGTTTTTCATAGTATTATTAAATTTTTTGATGTGCAATTGCTCTAAGTGCTATAGATGTAGCATGTAGATACATTTTTATTTCCTCATTTTGTTCTTTTTACCGTGCTTTTACAGTTTTTCTTTTAAAAATTAAGCACAAGGCAGATTGTGCTTTGTAAGCAGTCTTTTGTTGGTTTTTAAAATTGTTATATAGTAAATTATATTATACAATGTGATAAAGACAAAATATGGAAATTTCAAAGAATTAGACCAAACCCTCTGTATCCAGGAAATAAAACGGACCAGTTCCTTAGAAACCCACACAGTGTGCCTTTCATATACACATCACACTTCTATCCTCCAAAAGCTAAACACTAATATAGATTTTTATTTTAAAAATATATTTTATTTAATGTGTTACCACATGTATATCTATATATTAATTTTTTAAATTTTATCTGTGTTTGAACATTATACAATGGCCAAATAGTCTATGATTTTTCCTGTAGTTTGCTCTTTTAAAAAGCTTTCTTGTATTTAAAAGATATTTTCACATATATTTATAAGATTTTTGTATGATTCTCTTCAGGATGTCTTTCCCCCTCCCCCCAGATTTAGTAAGGTATAATTGACGGATAAATATTATATATACTTAAGATATAACACTTGATGTGTATTACATACGTCTTTTTACCTATGTGCTTAAAGGAGCTTCTGACTGGAAGTGACATTACATTGGCAAAAAAAGCATTTAAATTTAAAGGAATGGGGACAAACATTCTTACCATGTGACTAGAAAAATCTTATCATAGATGAAATATAATTTATGAAATTATTCCATTGGGCTTGACTTTTTCATACTATGTGCTGTTGTTAAGCTCAAATTTAGATGAAAGTGCTTAACAGATACTAAAAATAAAATATTTATAACCTTCCCTGCTTATATCAAAGGCTTGTATACTAAGAAAAGTTTCTGGACCAAGGAAGTCTAAATCTATAAATAATTTAAAAGACATAAAAGTTTTATATTAAAATGTTTGCATAGTATGAAGTGTAATGTGTGAAGTAATTGATGAAAAATAAGACACAATGAATATTTTAAGTTATATCCAAACAAAATTTTACTGCTTCTTCAGATGACAAGAAAATAATAAAATAATTCAGCACTAGAAATGAATAATTTGAAACATATCACAAAACTTTGAGAAGCATTTAGCTTTTTTTTTTTTTTTTGCCTCTTGACCATTTTTAAAAAAATTTTGTTTTATTTATTTATTTTATACAGCAGGTTCTTATTAGTTACCTATTTTATGCTTATTAGTGTATATATGTCAACCCCAATCTCCCAATTCATCCCACACCCTCCCCTCAGCATTTAGCTTTAATGATTAAAAAACTCAATATCCTTTTTGTTTTTTTTTAGGTTTTATGTGTGGAAGGAAAAGTATGATTTAGAATAAACACTTGGATTCTAAACCCTACATTAACCCACTCTCTAAAAGAAATGAATAGTTTGTCCTTGTTATTAATAATTTAGACTGTGACATTTTACTACTCATTACAAAGGCATTTGATTTTAAATGACTATTCTAATATTTTTAATCAGGCAAATTCAAGTCAAAGGATTATTGGGTAAGAACAATGTTTGACATGGAAACTTTTCTGAATTCAAAAAAATATTTGACTTAAAAATCTCTTAATGGATAGACAAGGATAAATGAATCAGAAGTGTCCTTGAGGTGTATCAATTTTTCTCCCTCCTTGGCTATTAATTGCTAGCCCCAAATTAGTATGTGGAGATGGCTATGCAGACAGCTGGCCAGTAAAAGAGATGATGGGCTCCAGCTGTGCTGAGAGGAAAGGGAATTAAAGGATAGTAAATGGAAATTCACTCATTCCTGTGTCAAACTATTTTAAAACCAGTGGTATTAAGATCTATTCTTATATGCATCAGTGACAAGGGTGAACCTACATATTGGGCATCAGTCAAGAGAATTCAGAGATACTCAAGGTACCGCATGTGCACACACGAAAAGCAGAAACTCATAAAACTTAACAAAACATAAATCTAATCAGTGTAATCATATCTGGAACCTACGAATTACTGTCTTAACCTACTGTCTTAATCTACTCTTAACAAGATGCCATAAACTGGGTGGCTTATAAACAACAGAACTGTATTTCTTATAATTCTGGGGGCTAAGAAGTCCAAGATCAAGATGCTGGGAGATTCTGATGAGGGCTCTCTTCCTTGTTCACAGACTACTGTCTTTTCACTGTGTCTTCAAATGGCAGAAGGAGCAACAGATCTATCTAGGTTCTGTTCTTACTAGGGCATCAATCCCACCCATGAGGGCTCAACCCTCATGACCTAATCCTCTCTCAAAAGCCCTACCTTCAAACACCATCTCACTGGGGATTAGTTTTCAACATAGGAACCTTGGGGAGACACAAGCATTCGGTCTATAGCAATTCTCATACATAAAATGGACAGAAAAAAAGATTGAAATATGTTTGATGTGAGACACCATCAAGAACAAAACTGTCTTGTTCTATTGAACAAAGAAACTAATATAATTCTTACTCTCAAAAATATAGAGGACTTATTCATATCTTCTCCTATAAAGAGTCATCTGGGAGAATATTTCGGGGCCTTTCTATTGTATAAAAGATGTAATATTATTATTATTAGAGACATTTCAATGACTTTCAGATCTTTGAAGTATGAAATCTAATCCCCTTATGGTAACACACAAGGCCCTCATACCTTAGTTCTTACATAGTGACCACTTGGGCCCCATCTCTTGTCAAGGCACATGTGGTAGATTGTCCCTAACAGTAATTGCCTCTAATGATTCATGCCTCCATGTTCTTTTCTGTATAGATTCTGGCTTTACAACATTACCAACATGACACCAGCAAAGGCTAGTAAAGTTCTTGTGTATCTTGTGTATCTTATTCCTGGGGATTCTTTTGTTTCCATGTGCCAAATCCCGGGCTAGCCTCCTGGAGAATAAGGGAGAATGAATAGAGGGGCCCCATTGTAACCAGCCAACCCAGACCATAGGGAAACACCTAAGGGAGCCTAGCTGTTACCATCTGGAGCAGAGGTAAATGAATCCAGTTGAAGACATTGCAATTTGAACCACAGTATTGTGAACAAAAAAAAAAAAAAGATTTTTTTTTTTAAAGTAACAAATCTGGGGTGATTTGTTACATAACATTAGGTTATCAAACATTATAAACATAGTGAAGCTCATTTCATAAGCTATTTTATTCCCTCAGATAGATTTTGTTTTTTCTTATTATCTCTTAGTCATCTTTCAAAACCCAACCTTAGCATTATAGCTTCAAAAAGATTTTCTTGAATTCCCACGTTAGGTCTAATTTCAGTCTTCCATCCTCTCACGGAATACTCAATATATAGTTATCTAATAGCTTCTTATATTATTTATATACATTAATAAGTGGTAAGGATGGTGAAAATAATTGCTATAAGCTATAATGTTAAACTTATGAAGATCTCATGCTTTAGGAACATTGGAATGAAAAGAGCCAAAAAATTAGAATTCTAACACTCTTACTGTATCCAAATCAATGGTATGATCTGAGTGAACAACCAGATATTTGCATAATTTTTTATGTGTGCTTTTTGTTATTGAGACTCCTGTAATCTAACACTTTTGCTTTACCTGACAGAGTGCTGTTTGGTGATCCAATATGAAAACAAATTTTCCTGGCATCTTGTTAATATGAAATCGTTAATATATAAGGCCAAATCTAATTATGGTAGATCCTAGGATGTTTTTGTTGTTGTTGTTTTTGTTTTTGTTTCTTTTTAATCATCAATTTTATACACATCAGTGTATACATGTCAATCCCAATCGCCCAATTCAGCACACCACCATCCCCACCCCACCGCAGTTTTCCCCCCTTGGTGTCCATACGTTTGTTCTCTACATCTGTGTCTCAACTTCTGCCCTGCAAACCGGTTCATCTGTACCATTTTTCTAGGTGCCACATACATGCGTTAATATACGATATTTGTTTTTCTCTTTCTGACTTACTTCACTCTGTATGACAGTCTCTAGATCCATCCACGTCTCAACAAATGACTCAATTTCGTTCCTTTTTATGGCTGAGTAATATTCCATTGTATATATGTACCACATCTTCTTTATCCATTCGTCTGTCGATGGGCATTTACGTTGCTTCCATGACCTGGCTATTATAAATAATGCTGCAATGAACATTGGGGCGCATGTGTCTTTTTGAATTATGGTTTTCTCTGGGTATATGCCCAGTAGTGGGATTGCTGGATCATATGGTAATTCTATTTTTAGTTTTTTAAGGAACCTCCATATTGTTCTCCATAGTGGCTGTATCAATTTACATTCCCACCAACAGTGCAAGAGGGTTCCCTTTTCTCCACACCCTCTCCAGCATTTGTTGTTTGTAGATTTTCTGATGATGCCCATTCTAACTGGTGTGAGGTGACACCTCATTGTAGTTTTGATTTGCATTTCTCTAATAATTAGTGATGTTGAGCATCTTTTCATGTGCTTCGTGGCCATCTGTATGTCTTCTTTGGAGAAATGTCTATTTAGGTCTTCTGCCCATTTTTGGATTGGATTGTTTGTTTCTTTAATATTGAGCTGCATGAGCTGTTTATATATTTTGGAGATTAATCCTTTGTCTGTTGATTCGTTTGCAAATATTCTCTCCCATTCTGAGGGTTGTCTTTTCATCTTGTTTATGGTTTCCTTTGCTGTGCAAAAACTTTGAAGTTTCATTAGGTCCCATTGGTTTATTTTTGTTTTTATTTCCATTACTCTAGGAGGTGGATCAAAAAAGATCTTGCTGTGATTTATGTCAAAGAGTGTTCTTCCTATGTTTTCCTCTAAGAGTTTTATAGTGTCCAGTCTTACATTTAGGTCTCGAATCCATTTTGAGTTTATTTTTGTGTATGGTGTTAGGGAGTGTTCTAATTTCATTCTTTTACATATAGCTGTCCAGTTTTCCCAGCACCACTTATTGAAGAGACTGTCTTTTCTCCATTGTATATCTTTGCCTCCTTTATCAAAGATTAGTTGACCATAGGTGCGTGGGTTTATCTCTGGGCTTTCTATCTTGTTCCATTGATCTATGTTTCTGTTTTTGTGCCAGTACCATATTGTCTTGATTATTGTAGCTTTGCAGTGTAGTCTGAAGTCAGGGAGTCTGATTCCTCCAGCTCCGTTTTTTTCCCCTCAAGACTGCTTTGGCTATTCGGGGTCTTTTGTGTCTCCACACACATTTTAAGATGATTTGTTCTAGTTCCATAAAAAATGCCATTGGTAATTTGATAGGGATTGCATTGAATCTGTAGATTGCTTTGGGTAGTATAGTCTTTTTCACAATATTGATTCTTCCAATCCAAGTACATGGTATATCTCTCCATCTGTTGGTATCATCTTTAATTTCTTTCATCAGTGTCTTATAGTTTTCTGCATACAGGTCTTTTGTCTCCCTAGGTAGGTTTATTCCTAGGTATTTTATTCTTTTTGTTGCAATGGTAAGTGGGAGTGTTTCCATAATTTCTCTTTCAGATTTTTCATCATTAGTGTATAGGAATGCAAGAGATTTCTGTGCATTAATTTTGTATCCTGCAACTTTACCAAGTTCATTGATTAGCTCTAGTAGTTTTCTGGTGGCAGTTTTAGGATTCTCTATGTATAGTATCATGTCATCTGCAAACAGTGACAGTTTTACTTCTTCTTTTCCAATTTGTATTCCTTTTATTTCTTTTTCTTCTCTGATTTCCGTGGCTAGGACATCCAAAACTATGTTGAATAATAGTGGTGAGAGTGGACATCCTTGTCTCGTTCCTGATCTTAGAGGAAATGCTTTCAGTTTTTCACCATTGAGAATGATGTTTGCTGTGGGTTTGTCGTATATGGCCATTATTATGTTGAGGTAGGTTCGCTCTATGCCCACTTTCTGGAGAGCTTTTATCATAAATGGGTGTTGAATTTTCTCAAAAGCTTTTTCTGCATCTATTGAGATGATCATATGGTTTTTATTCTTCAGTTTGTTAATATGGTGTATCACATTGATTGATTTGCGTATATTGAAGAATCCTTGCATCCCTGGGATAAACCCCACTTGATCGTGGTGTATGATCCTTTTAATGTGTTGTTGGATTCTGTTTGCTAGTATTTTGTTGAGGATTTTTGCATCCATATTCATCAGTGATATTGGTCTGTAATTTTCTATTTTTGTAGTATCTTTGTCTGGTTTTGGTATCAGGGTGATGGTAGCCTCATAGAATGAGTTTGGGAGTGTTCCTTCCTCTGCAATTTTTGGAAGAGTTTGAGAAGGATGGGTGTTAGCTCTTCTCTAAATGTTTGATAGAATTCACCTGTGAAGCCATCTGGTCCTGGACTTTTGTTTGTTGGAAGATTTTTAATCACAGTTTCAATTTCAGTGCTTGTGATTGGTCTGTTCATATTTTCTATTTCTTCCTGGTTCAGTTTTGGAAGGTTCTACCTTTCTAAGAATTTGTCCATTTCTTCCAGGTTGTCCATTTTATTGGCATAGAGTTGCTTGTAGTAGTCTCTTAGGATGCTTTGTATTTCTGCGATGTCTGTTGTAACTTCTCCTTTTTCATTTCTAATTTTATTGATTTGAGTCCTCTCCCTCTTTTTCTTGATGAGTCTGGCTAATGGCTTATCAATTTTGTTTATCTTCTCAAAGAACCAGCTTTTAGTTTTATTGATCTTTGCTATTGTTTCCTTTGTTTCTATTTCATTTATTTCCGCTCTGATCTTTATGATTTCTTTCCTTCTGCTAACTTTGGGTTTTGTTTGTTCTTCTTTCTCTAGTTCCTTTAGGTGTAAGGTTAGATTGTTTAGCTGAGATTTTTCTTGTTTCTTGAGGTAGGCTTGTATAGCTATAAACTTCCCTCTTAGAACTGCTTTTGCTGCATCCCATAGGTTTTGGATCGTCGTGTTTT
Source organism: Eschrichtius robustus (assembly GCF_028021215.1). Classification (NCBI taxonomy): domain Eukaryota; kingdom Metazoa; phylum Chordata; class Mammalia; order Artiodactyla; family Eschrichtiidae; genus Eschrichtius; species Eschrichtius robustus. The sequence goes on from NC_090826.1 coordinate 177,160,157, forward strand.
CATTGTCATTTGTCTCTAGGTATTTTTTGATTTCCTCTCTGATTTCTTCAGTGATCTCTTGGTTATTTAGTGACATATTGTTTAGCCTCCATGTGTTTGTGTTTTTTATGTTTTTTCCCTGTAATTCATTTCTAATCTCATAGCATTGTGGTCAGAAAAGATGCTTGATATGGTTTCAATTTTCTTAAATTTCCTGTGGCTTGATTTGTGACCCAAGATGTGATCTATCCTGGAGAATGTTCCGTGCGCACTTGAGAAGAAAGTGTAGTCTGCTGTTTTTGGATGGAATGTCCTACAAATATCAATTAAATCTATCTGGTCTATTGTGTCATTTAAAGCTTCTGTTTCCTTATTTATTTTCTGTTTGGATGATCTGTCCATTGGTGTAAGTGAGGTGTTTAAGTCCCCCACTATTATTGTGTTACTGTCGATTTCCTCTTTTATAGCTGTTAGCAGTTGCCTTATGTATTGAGGTGCTCCTATGTTGGGTGCATATATATTTATAATTGTTTTATCTTCTTCTTGGATTGATCCCTTGATCATTATGTAGTGTCCTTCCTTGTCTCTTGTAACATTCTTTATTTTAAATTCTATTTTATCTGATATGAGTATAGCTACTCCAGCTTTCTTTTGATTTCCATTTGCATGGAATATCTTTTTCCATCCCCTCACTTTCAGTCTGTATGCGTCCCTAGGTCTGAAGCGGGTCTCTTGTAGACAGCATATATATGGGTCTTGTTTTTGTATCCATTCAGCAAGCCTGTGTCTTTTGGTTGGAGCATTTAATCCATTCACGTTTAAGGTAATTATCGATATGTATGTTCCTATGACCATTTTCTTAATTGTTTTGGGTTTGTTTTATAGGTCCTTTTCTTCTCTTGTGTTTCCCACTTAGAGAAGTTCCTTTAGCATTCGTTGTAGAGCTGGTTTGGTGGTGCTGAATTCTCTTAGCTTTTGCTTGTCTGTAAAGGTTTTGATTTCTCCATCAATTCTAAATGAGATCCTTGCGGGGTAGAGTAAACTTGGTTGTACTCTACTCCCTTCTGGCTTGTAGAGTTCCTGCTGAGAAATCAGCTGTTAACCTTATGGGAGTTCCCTTGTATATTATTTGTCGTTTTTCCCTTGCTGCTTTCAATAATTTTTCTTTGTCTTTAATTTTTGCCAATTTGGTTACTATGTGTCTCGGCATGTTTCTCCTTGGGTTTATCCTTTATGGGACTCTCTGCACTTCCTGGACTTGGGTGGCTATTTCTTTTCCCATGTTAGGGAAGTTTTCAACTATAATCTCTTCAAATGTTTTCTCTGGTCTTTTCTCTCTCTCTTCTCCTTCTGGGACCCCTATAATACGAATGTTGTTGTGTTTAATGTTGTCCCAGGGGTCTCTTAGGCTATCTTCATTTCTTTTCATTCTTTTTTCTTTATTGTGTTCTGCAGCAGTGAATTCCACCATTCTGTCTTCCAGGTCACTTATCCGTTCTTCTGCCTCAGTTATTCTGCTATTGATTCCTTCTAGTGTAGTTTTCATTTCAGTTATTGTATTGGTCATCTCTGTTTGTTTGTTCTTTAATTCTTCTAGGTCTTTGTTAAACATTTCTTGCATCTTCTTGATCTTTGCCTCCATTCTTATTCCGAGGTCCTGGATCATCTTCACTATCATTATTCTGAAATCTTTTTCTGGAAGGTTGCCTATCTCCACTTCATTTAGTTGTTTTTCTGGGGTTTTATCTTGTTCCTTCATCTGGTATATAGCCCTCTGCCTTTTCGTCTTGCCTGTCTGTCTGTGAATGTGGTTTTTGTTCCACAGGCTGCAGGATTGTAGTTTTTCTTGCTTCTGCTGTCTGCCCTCTGGTGTTTGAGGCTATCTAAGAGGCTTGATGGGAGGCTCTGGTGGTGGGTAGAGCTGACTGTTGCTGTGGCGGTCAGAGCTCCATAAAAGTTTAATCCACTTGACTGTTGATGGGTGGGGCTGGGTTCCCTTCCTGTTGGTTGTTTTGCCTAAGGCAACCCAACAGTGGAGCCTACCTGGGCTCTTTGGTGGGGCTAATGGTGAACTCTGGGAGGGCTCACACCAAGGAGTACTTCCCAGAACTTCTGCTGCCAGTGTCCTTGTCCCCACGGTGAAACAGAGCCACCCCCTGCCTCTGCAGGAGACCTTCCAACACTAGCAGGTAGGTCTGGTTCAGTCTCCCCCGGGGTCACTGCTCCTTCCCCTGGGTCCTGATGCACACACTACTTTGTGTGTGCCCTCCAAGAGTGGAGTCTCTGTTTCCCCCAGTCCTGTCGAAGTCCTGCAATCAATTCCCACTGGGCTTCAAAGTCTGATTCTGTATGAATTTCTCCTCCCGTTGCCGGACCCCCAGGTTGGGAAGCCCGAAGTGGGGCTCAGAACCTTCACTCCAGTGGGTAAACTTCTGTGGTATAAGTGTTCGCCAGTCTGTGAGTCACCCACCCAGCAGTTATGGGATTTGATTTGACTCTGATTGCGCCCCTCCTACCGTCTCATTGTGGCTTCTCCTTTGTCTTTGGATGTGAGGTATCTTTTTTGGTGAGTTCCAGTGTCTTCCTGTTGATGATTGTCCAGCAGCTAGTTGTGATTCTGGTGTTCTCGCAAGAAGGAGTGAGAGCACGTCCTTCTACTCCGCCATCTTGGTTAATCTCCCCCTAGGATGTTTTTGAGAGTTGGAAAATTCCAGAATTCAAAGAATTTAATTGATTATGCTGTAAGCAGTTTAGGTTTATTAGACAAATTAGGTTTATTTAAAATAAAACTCTGAAAAGATAAATGAAGGAGAAAATAATGAGAAGGTAAGAGAAGAAAACCTGCTAGGTCTGCTGTGGTCTTAGAGAAATGATTTTTTTACGGCTCACATAAGGTTTTCTATTGTAAAGGATTTTGAGACCAGCATGCCTTACTCCATGTGGCCTGCTGATGTCATTAAAATAACCTAGTTTTCCAAGTTTCTACATGAGAATTGTTTTATTGTTTCACCATTCGTTTTGTCTCTCCTTGTAAGTTCTCTGTTTAAATTTTTCTTTTTTTCATTAGAGAATATAATGCTAAGAGAACCGAGGTTATCATTCTTATAAACTTTGCACCTCACCATGTGATGCTGACCGCTGAATCTAAGTGAAGTGGGTGAGGAACACGTTTGGTTCTTTCTATTATTTCTGACAGAGTCTTCAAAAGCAGCTTCCCTGTAGAGCGCCGGTTCTTTTTTTTCCTTTTCTACATTTACTTTAGCAAAGAAGAAGATGATTATGTATATACACATCTATTGCTGTGTATTAGAAGAACCAGATTCCTCTGCCAAAGGCAACATTTCATAGATTCTTAAAACTGGTGAGGCAGACACAGATCTGCTCTCTCCTATCAACCTCCTAAACTCTAGTTCGCTTCTACCTCGGTAAGAAGTGCTTTACCACAAGATGGTATTCTTCTAAATGTCTCTAGTCAATCTGTACTTAAAATAGAAGGATGTTAAATAAAATAATATATTATTTATCGTCAAGCACCTGTAGGAGTTTGACAGAAAATAATAATGCCACCCTGTAGCCTCGCACAGTCCATTGCTGACTTAGAGTGACTGGAGTTAACTCACCCACACTAAGTGATAATTTGCATGCATTTCCTCTTAAAACAAATTGCCTACTTTAGGAGAGTTTTGTAAAAACAAATGCATGTATATTTATGTGTGTATATATGTGTGTCTATGATGTTTCATCTTGATGATTATTACATAACAAAATCATCATGCCAGTTTCAAATTCAATTTTCATTATTAATTCTATATACAAGAAGCAATAGTAAAATTTGAAGTCTATTTTTCTAAGGTAATTTAACAATTTTTATTGGTGATTACTGTAAAACTGCAGCCTTGAGTTTTGTTTTATGTTTTTTGGAGGTTTGGTCTTGGAGAAACCCCATCAATAGATTAGTGGGTTAATTTACCTAAATAGTCCCATAAGTAGGAAGCAGTAAGTAAGGCTATTATGGGGAATAAGTACTCCTCTTAATGTAGGAATTAAGTAATTCAAAAAGATAAAGCAAAGCAACACCCTTCTTCCAAAGTGTTTGAGAGATCTTAGGGGAATCAGTAGGAAATTTGCATTGATACACTGAGAGAAATAAAAAGTGCAATATTAAGAACACCTACTCTGCCCCTTAGAATTTGTGTGGAGATTGTCGGAAGGAGAGAGAAAGAGGTGGAGCAATGCCAGACTGTATGAAATAGCAGTGGAGAGCACAGTGCTTCATGATGTCTGCACCACCGTGTTAAGCCCAACAGGTGAGGAATTAGAAATTTAGGTTGAAAGATTTGAGCACTTTGCTCTATTGTGAGATGGTTTTAAATAGTGGGCAGGGAGGAGTAAACCAGAATGTCCACTCTCCAGAGTGATATTCCCTTCTAGCTCCCTTCATATAACATGCTCCTGAGTGGTGTTAGGTGTAAACATTAATATTTGGGAGTGGGGTTTGATGAGTCCTGCCTGACACTCATATCAGAGTGGTTCATCTTCTCATCTTGAGGATGATTTTTGCCACTTGCTGCTATATTTTTTATTTTTTATTTTTATTTATTTATTTTTTAGGCCACAGCAACTGGCATGCAGGATCTTAGTTCCCCAACCAGTGATTGAACCTGGGCCCCCTGCATTGGGAGCGCTGAGTCTTAACCACTGGACTGTCAGGGAAGCCACTTACTGCTATAGAGAAAATCACATGAAGAAGACTTAGAAGAGTTCCTTAGCATCACCAGGCTTTCAGCGTTATTGGACTCTCATACACACATACAGAGAGAGTGGGCGTATGTACACTTGATATGGAAATAAATTCTAGTCCCTGTCTTAGATTGGGCTGCTATAACAAAATACCATAAACAGGGTGACTTAAACATCACTTGTTTATTTCTCACCGTTCTAGAGCCTAAGGGGTTTCTATTGACACTTTATAATGGACTGGGCCAGGTTTCCTGCTTTCTCACACATCTAGGATTTTTATTGTGTAGAGGAAATTAGGGGTGATACATCGTTAGGAGTCTAAATGTTCTTGCTTTGTTGGATGTGTCTATAGTAAGCCTTCTATTACAGCAGTGTTTCTCAGCCTTGAGAAAGAATCTTCCAGACCAATGACATTTTGGTCTAGAAGATTCTTCATTTTAGGGGCTGTCCTACTCATTGTAGAATGTTTAACAGCATCTCCGGCCTCTACACACTACATGCCAATAGCATCCTCCAAGTTGTGACAACCCCAAAATGTGTCCAGACTTTTCCAAATGTCTCCTGGGGGACATAATTTCCCTCCAGGGGCTAGCTTAGCCTTCCTCCTAAAGTATGGTATTTCTTGGGTCTCAGTTGAATGCCTGGTATGTTCTGTGAGGTCATTCCACTCTTGCTGGTCAGAATTCTAATTTCTCTCAGCTGTATTCATGCTCCTGAATCTCCGTTCATTCACAGGCCACTGGTAACAGTTCTCAGGCAGGACTCATAGGCCTGTGCATATGCGGCTTAATATTCAACGAAAGACAGGAGGAGATCCCGGTGCAGATTTCCTGAGCTCTTTCTTTGTGAAGTCTCCTTTCCACAGGACCCTGTCCTGAAAATTCCAGCTGCTTCATTAGCTCTGAACCCCTAACTCTGTTTTTGACTAAGCTATACTACGGCTCTCTAATCCTCTAATTAGGCTGTATTTATTTACTCTCTATTTGGAAATTGACCCAGGCAGTAATCTGGAACTTCCCTCACACATTTTCATTCTCTCAAAAATCATATTCCTGTGCTGAAAGTCGTGCAGTGTTTGAACCTGGCCGCTGTGTTCTCAGGTTTTACAGTTGTTCATAGCAGAAGGGTAAGGCTGAGACACACTACTTCATCATGGTGGGAAACAGAGCTATATGTAAATTTTAAATAATGCATGCATTTTTAATAGAAACCAGGAAAATATTACATAACTGCATTTTTATTCTTATCTATTCTGCCATCCACTTTCTCCAGCCAAATTCCATACCCTCAAAATCCAAATAGTGCCAATGAAAACCAAAACCTTATTTAAAATATTTTTCCAGATTAGTTTTTATTCAACTAACTAAACATTTCTTAAAAATAGCAAACCAGTATTTATAAGCAGCACATGAATTACTCTATAGTTAACAGCGTTCTTATACATGCATTACTCTATTGGATTTTTATAGTCATGTCAGCTATGACTCACAGTCATGAGTTAAATATAAGTATGTGATCATTGTTACAGTCACCTCATTCACTATGATTCATACTGTAAGGGAGGAAATCAAGACTTAAAATGGTAAGTTATTGGTTAAGTAGGAGCCTGTTCTTCTCATTGAATGTGTATGCAGCTCTTTATAGTAATCGTACATTGTAATCATCGTCTTTCTACAATCTAAGGTGCTGTAATAGTATATCACTCATAATCTACATCAGAGCAGAAGAGCTTAATAAATATTTTGATTAATTGAAGACATGCGAAAGAAATTGAACAGCACTGTGGATTACTCCCACATCTCACTCCTATCTAGCCATCTTCCCCTTACTCCACGGCATCGTCTTCAGTCCTAGAGTGGTATAAATATTATCAGCTGAAACAAGCTCAGAAAGATGGAGAAATATTAGAGGGATTTCTGGAGGTTATCTTTTTGCTTTTTTTTTTTACACAAGAGTTAAATGAAAGGAGACCTCTTTAGAATACAATAGAATGGAGTTTCACTTCATTCTTAACAAGCCACGGTGACTACAGTGGATGAAAGATGGGGGTATCACAATTTACGACTGCTTGCTCTTTGGCAGACGGGGTACTAAATGTCTTCTATACATTAATTCGCTTCACGCTAGGTCATAGAAGGCACTTTTACAACAGGCAAACAAGTTTTGGCTGCTCTGTTTAATACATCTTTTCATTTATTTAATCAAAATTATCATATTGTGTAAATAAATGAGGGTTATCATGAAAATTAAATGTTATGTTGCAACTAATTCATTTTGAAATAATTTAACAGTCATTGGATTTTACACTAATTGCTTTATGAGATTAATGAATTTACATAGTTATTTGAGTCTCGTTACTTGGCAGAGTATAGAAAAAAAAAAAGAAGCTAATAAACTGGTCCAAGAACTTCATTTGGCATGAAACAAATGGACAATAAACCTCTGGTTTAAAGCAGCAGCAACTTGGTATAGAAGAAGAACTGATCATAAAATCCATTTCTCCTGTTTCAGCACTTTGAGGAAGATCCAGACTGGAATGAAATAAAGTCATGTATAGAAAGTATTTACCTATGTAAATGTAAATCATCAATATTAACTGCGGTAGAATGTTCTGTATCTGGGGCATAAGATCCAGGCAGAGAAAACAAGTACATAGAACTTTAGGCAAGTTACTCCAAGTTACAAATGCTGAAGGCCAGTGATGGTAGCGGGAGGACAGTAGTTGAATTTAGGATACGATTTGAAGGTGCTACCATTTTACAGGTGTACAGACCCCTCTGTCCAACAAAAGAACGTTTTACAAGGATTCAAGCACAGTGTAGTGAAACCACCTAAAGAATAATGTAGGACGTGGTCCAGTCACATCAGGGAGGTGACCCCTAGACATGAAGAGGAAAGGAGAGGGGAGAGATGGCAAGCAAAACACTAAGAACTCTGACAAGTGGGCCACTTAAGCTAAGCCTTGGCGTTCAATAGAAGAATATAGCCCATATGTGGTGAACCGACAAAGGGGAGCTGACAGAATAACCACTTCAAGTTCACTCTCCAGTCCTGCTCAGAATCTCCTGTTGGCACTCTCCAATGTGCTGATCCAAATAGAAGCTAAAGAAAAAGTGAGATGATTATTGGGCAGAGCTTTGGAAGGCAAAGGGGATGTTGGTGCTGAGAGAAGAGTGCATGGAAAATGTATATGGATGATATTCAGCCACCTGTGTGTGTATTAGCTTTCTGTTGCTTCTGGAACAAATTACCACAGGAGCTTAAAGCAATACATATTTATCCTAAAGTCTTGGAGGTCAGAAGTCTAAATGGTTTTCACTGGGCTAAAGTCAAGATGTCAGTATGGTTGCCTTCCTTCTGGAGGCTCTAAAGAAGAATCTGTTTCCTTGCCTTTTTCAGCTTCTGGAGGGCACCACTATTTGTTGGCTCATGGCTCCATCCTCCATGTTCAAGGCCAACATCATAGCATCTTCAGATCTCTCCCTCTGAATATGACCTCTGCTTCCACCATCACAGCACCTTCCCTGACACTAATTCTCCTATATCCCTCTTTTCCTTATAAGAACTCTTGGGGTTTCATTCGACCCACCTGGATAATCCAAGATGAACTTGCCATCTCAAAATCCTTACATTAATCACATCTGCAAAGTACTCTTGGCATTTCAGGCAGCATATTTACAGGTTCTCGGAGTTAGGTTTTTCTTCTATAATAGGCAACAAAAGAATAGTGTACTCTGGAGTAAAAGAAATCTGTAACCTAATTCTTATCCTAAGATATATTTGCTTTACAATTTGATAACACATTATTTTACTTTATAAATCTCTCTCATTATCATTGTTATTATCCTTGCTTATGACTAAATATATATATAATAACAGTAATAATATTAATATATATTTAGTCATAAGCAAGGATCATAATAGTAACAATAATGATAGTTATAATGATCAGAAAATAATAATAATTTGTGTCAGGTTACATAAAATCTTCAAATATATTCTTGTGTAGGTAAAGTACATACATACCTGAATTGTGTATGCAATACACATATAGCCTTCAACAATGCATGCATTCTTTACCCATGTATGTGCTTTTTTTGTATAAATCTAACATAAATTATGCACTGAGTATTAATATAATCATGAATGCCACTCTTGTTATTTCCTCTGCTTATACATAATAGTTTACTAATATATGCACACATTAGACTTCTGTAATTTTACTTAGAATACTTTAGACTCATTATTACTGTGCTCTTAGTACACATGCAGTGTGTACAAGACTAGTGATATTAAGAGGAAATAATTTTCTTACTGAGAAGTCATGTACATTGAAACTTCATTTTCAAAACCATTAGTAGTTCTTGCCTTCTAGACATACATACATACATACATACACAACTTCCATTCTGTTGGGGAAAAATGAAAAATAAAAATTTCTTCCAAACCAGAAAAACCTCTCCACAAATGTAGAAAAGACAGAAACCATTTTTTATTCTTGAATAAGCCTTAAGCCAGACTATTACATGCATCGCAGGCAATCTGTTAATGAGATTGCAAAGATAGAATGAAATCTCACTCCTGAATACAGCCAGGCAGATACAATCCATTACATGAATGTCCTCGAGATAAGTGATAACTCGTCCTCATATGAGATGACTTGACAACACCATTTGCTTTATATAGTTCATCTGAATTTCACCTGATAATGGGATGGCCATCTGTGTTAGTTAATTGCTTTTACCTACAAAAACAAAAACAAAAACAAAAATTTCACCCATCTTTATGACAAGCAGATAATTCCAACGTGGGGATGATCTCTATCTTCTTTAATGTTTACATTTCAAAGAGATGGCTCTGGAGTTGTAAAACTAACAAGAGGTTTGTTTAGCTTTCACAAAGTATTAAAGTATTACTTACATATCAAAGAAACAGAAAAAAGGTTTACAAGTACAAGTTTTCTCAAGGAAGTGCTCCAAGAAACGGAAGAGAGGAAAAAGGTCTCTTTTTTTAGCGCCAGGGAATATTCAATCTTTGTTTTTGAAAATTTATCTTTATAATATTAATATAAAGTAATGAATTAACTTTTCTTAAAATACTTTGCTAGTCTAGCAGAGTTAGAAGTTAGATTCCACAATATACAGAACCTATAGTAGACATTACACTGTCCTCACCAATATTTCCCACTATTTTTATTCCAGATGCCTAGGAGGACTGCCTCTCTCCTCCATATTTAAGTGAGGCACAGTCATGACACCTGCTTTAGCCAATAAACTATAAGCAGAAGCCTCTATGGGCCAGTTAGTGATTTAAAGAGTTTCCTTCCCCTGCTTCAGCAACAGCTGAGGTCCAGATGGTGGAGGTTTCTCTGTTTCCATCCCCAGTTGAACACTGCAAGGATTGCAGCCTCCAGCTGACATGGGATGGACATAGAGTATGAGTCAAAAATGAACTTTGTTGTTTTAAGCCATTTAGATGTTGAGATACTTTATTAGAGTAATCTGCCTCATTCTGTCTGATACAGGATCATTTATGTTAATCTGTGTAGGAAATCACTTATCAGAACACCATGGAGTCTTTTGCTAGTTCCTTTGACCACGTATTCATTTCCATCATTCTAATCAACAGCAGTGCCATCACAAGGCAAAGATGAGGCAGAATCGAACTTTATTTTGCACAGGCTACAACTGTGTGTGTGTGTGTGTGTGTGTGTGTGTGTGTGGCTTTCACCAACATTCTTTCTTAAACCACTATGATTCAGGATTTAACATCCTTGCAAGTGGCCATGTAGCCAAACCTAACTGTTGGAATCAGAATGGCCTCCATTAAGCTTTGAAACAGCCAAAGGGCTCATGCATATATGTTTATATGTGTGTGTGTATTTGTGTATGAATGTGCAGTATGTAAGATAGAGAGAGAAAAGAGACATCATAACTGTGCCAGAGTTTTGAGAAAGAAACAATAAACTGCTGAGCCTATTAGAATGGATTTATGCTTTAAGAACAGGAAATCAACCAGTTGACTCAGATCCTCAGGACACCAGTCACTTCACTAATGCTATAAAAATGTGATGAATAGAGTGTCCCAGCATCATAGAGAAGCTAAGTGTGAGCTGTAATTCGTTGGTCATCTGTCGACAATAAAGATTCTGCTGTAAGATAGAGCTTGGTGACAGTAGGATTCTGAAATGAAAGGAAAAGTGGTTGTATTGACCACAGTGGTCCACAAGGCCAGAGTCAGCAATGAGGTGTTGCTATTACCTGTATAACTTACGTATTTTCCTATATAACCAAAACAATCAAGAATGGGTGAGCGGAAAGTCAACAGTGGCTTAGAAAAATCACATCCTTTGCCTAGCTTTCAGAAACTGACCCTGTTCTCCAACCCAGATCTCATCTATTGAAAGGGAGGCCAAGTCTTCATGATTAAAAACTATGAAACTCCATCACATACAATAAATATCCCTTCATTCTTTCTCCAAAGGGATATGTAACTATTTACCTAAATATTACATAAAAGATAGTTTCAAAGGATATAGAATCTGAAGTGACAATGACTGTATATCAATTAAGGACAAAATATAACCATGTCTCTCCTTTTAGAGTGGTAGTATACTGATGCCAGATGATAAATATAGTCCTCACTGAAGTCAATCTCATAAAAATGCATAAAAGTGTACATAAAAATACATGTATAATCATATCAATGTTCCTGATAGCAAAACATAAATAAAAGTTCATCAATTATATAGCAGTTTAAATAAAAATAAACCCTTCCATACATGGTTCAATGATATTTTACAGGAGTGCCAAGACCCTTGACATTGGATTTAATAACAGTGATTTCTTGGATATGGCACCAAAAGCACAGGCAACAAAAGTAAAAACAGATAAATTGGATTACATCAAAATTTAAAACTGTGCACCAAAAGACACAGCAATAAATAGAATAAAAATGCAACCTGTGGAATGGGAGAAAATATTTGGAAGTAATATATCTGATAAGGGATTACTATCCAGAATACATAATGACATTCTATAATTCAACAATAAAATAATAATAATAATAACCTGGTTAAAATATGGGTGATGACACATGGATCAAAGGAGAAATCTCAAGAAAAATTTTAAAATATTTTGAATTAAATGGAAATGAAAACACAACTTATTATGATGTGTGGAATGCGGCAAAACAGTGCTTAGAAGGAAATTTATAGCATTGAATGCATATATTAGAAAATAAGAAAGATCTAGACTCAATAATCTAAGTTTCCAACTTAGGAACTAAAAAAGAAGGGCAAATTAATTTTTAAAATAAGCAGAAGAAAATAAATAAGAATTTGAGCAGACATAAATGAAATTTAAAACAAGAAATCAACAGAGAAAATTAATGAAATCAAAAGCTGGTTCTTTGAGAAGAGTCATGGATGTAGAAAACAAATTTATGGTTACTGGGGGGGGTGAGTGGAAGGAGGGATAAATGGGGAGATTGGGATTGACATATATATACTACTATACATAAAATAGAGAACTAATAAGGACCTACTATATAGCACAGGGAACTCTACTCAATACTCTGTAATGGCCTATATGGGAAAAGAATCTAAAAAAGAGTAGATATACGTGTATTTATATCTGTTTCACTTTACTGTACACCTGAAAATAACACAACATTGTAAATCAACTATACCCCGATAAATATTTTAAAAAAGAAAAGAAATTCTGACGCATGCTACAACATGGATGATCCTTGAGGACATGATACCAGTGAAATAATCCTGACACTAATGGAAAAATATCATATGATTCCACTTACATGAAGTTCCTAGAATAATTAAATACATAGAGGCAGAAAGCAGAATTGAGGTTACCAAGGCCTGGGGGTAGGCAATACTTATTGTTTAATGTGCACAGAGTTTCAGTTTGGGATGATGAAGAGAATTCTGGAGATGGAGAGTGGTAATGATTATACAACAATGTGAATATACTTCATTCCACTTACCTGTGCACTTAAAATTGTTAAAATGGTAAATCTTAGGTATATTTTACCACAATTTTTAAAATAAGCAATTTAAGCATATAACTTAGAGACATAGAGGCGAATACTAAAAGAAATAGCATTAAGAGTTGGAAGTGTTTTCCTCTGAGGATGGGAAATAGTGGGGGAAGGGATGCTGTTTCTCAAACAAGCTTTGTAAAACTAACTTTAAACTATGTGCATGTAAAATTTTGATAATACTGTAATCAAAAATCATAAATTTGAAACAATTTTTTAAAAGCTGGCTCTTTGAAAAGATCAATCAAATCTAAGTACCTATAGCCAGGCTAAGAAAAAAGAGAGAGAAGACACAAATTACTAATATAAAAAAAATGAAAAAAGGGACAGCACAACAGATTTTATGGACATTGAAAGGATAATGAAAGAATACAATGAACAGCTCCATGCCCACTGATTTGATAACCTAGATGAAATGCACCAATTCCTAGAAAGAGACAATTTGAAAAAATTAACACAGGAAGTTATATACAGTCTAAATAGGCCAATACCTATTAAAGAAATTAATTTATCAAAACAGAAAGAACTAGGCACAGTTGCATTTATTGGTGAACTCTCCAAAACTTTTTTTTCATTTTAGTCTCTTTTATTTTTATTTTTTAACATCTTTATTGGAGTATAATTGCTTTACAATGGTTTGTCAGTTTCTGCTGTATAACAAAGTGAATCAGCTATACATATACATATATCCCCATACCTCCTCCCTCTTGCATCTCCCTCCCACCATCCCTATCCCACCCCTCTAGGTGAACACAAAGCATGGAGCTGATCTCCCTGTGCCATGCGGCTGCTTCCCTCTAGCTATCTATTTTATGTTTGGTAGGGTATATATTTCCATGCGACTCTCTCACTTTGTCCCAGCTTACCCTTCCCCCTCCCCATGTCCTCAAGTCCATTCTCTACGACTGCGTCTTTATTCCGGTCCTGCCCCTAGGTTCTTCAGAACCAATTTTTTCCCTTAGATTCCATATATATGTGTTAGCATACAGTATTTGTTTTTCTCTTTCTGACTTACTTCACTCTGTATGACAATCTCTAGGTCCATCCACCTCACCACAAATAACTCAATTTCATTTCTTTCTATGGCTGAGTAATATTCCATTGTACATATGTGCCACGTCTTCTTTAACCATTCATGTGTCGATGGACACTTAGGTTACTTCCATGTCCTGGCTATTGTAAATAGAGCTGCAATGAACATTGTGATACTTGACTCTTTTTGAATTTTGGTTTTCTCAGGGTATATGCCCAGTAGTGGGATTGCTGGGTCATATGGTAGTTCTATTTTTAGTTTTTTAAGGAACCTCCATATTGTTCTCTGTAGTGGCTGTATAAATTTACATTCTGACCAACAGTGCAAGAGGGTTCCCTTTTCTCCACACTCTCTCCAGCATTTATTGTTTGTAGATTTTTTGATGATGGCCATTTTGACAGGTGTGAGGTGATACTCATTGTAGTTTTGATTTGCATTTCTCTAATGATTAGTGATGTTGAGCATCCTTTCTTGTGTTTGTTGGCAATCTGTATATCTTCTTTGGAGAAATGTCAATTTAGGTCTTCTGCCTATATTTGGATTGGGTTGTTTGTTTTATTGATATTGAACTGCATGAGCTGTTTGTATATTTTGGAGATTAATCCTTTGTCAGTTGCTTCATTTGCAAATATTTTCTCCCACTCTGAGGGTTGTCTTTTCGTTTTGTTTATGGTTTCCTTTGCTGTGCAAAAGCTTTTAAGTTTCATTAGGTCCCATTTGTTTATTTTTGTTTTTATTTACGTTTCTCTAGGAGGTGGGTCAAAATCGATCTTGCTGTGATTTATGTCATAGAGTGTTCTGCCTATGTTTCCTCTAAGAGTTTTATAGTGTCTGGCCTTACATATAGGTCTTTATCCATTTTGAGTTTATTTTTGTATATGGTGTTAGGGAGTGTTCAAATTTCATTCTTTTACATGTAGCTGTCCAGTTTTCCAGCACCACTTATTGAAGAGGCTGTCTTTTCTCCATTGTATATTCTTGCCTCCTTTATCAAAAATAAGGTGACCGTATGTGTGTGGCTTTATCTCTGGGCTTTCTATCCTGTTCCATTGATCTATATTTCTGTTTTTGTGCCAGTACCATACTGTCTTGATGATGGTAGCTTTGAAGTATAGTCTGAAGTCAGGGAGCCTGATTCCTCCAGCTCCGTTTTTCTTTCTCAAGATTGCTTTGCCTTTTCGGGGTCTTTTGTGTTTCCATACAAATTGTGAAATTTTGTGTTCTAGTTCTGTGAAAAATGCCTTTGGTAGTTTGATTGGGTTTGCACTGATACCATAGATTGCTTTGGGTATCAGAGTCATTTTCACAATATTGAGTCTTCCAATCCAACAACACTGTATATCTCTCCATCTGTTTGTATCATCTTTAATTTCTTTCATCAGTCAGTGTCTTATAGCTTTCTGCATACACGTCTTTTGTGTCCTTAGGTAGGCTTATTCCTAGGTATTTTATTCTCTTTGTTGCAGTGGTAAATGGGAGTGTTTCTTTAATTTCTCTTTCAGATTTCTCATCATTAGTGTATAGGAATGCAAGGGATTTCTGTGCATTAATTTTGTATCCTGCTACTTTATACCAAATTCATTGATTAGCTCTAGTAATTTTCTGGTAGCAGCTTTAAGATTCTCTATGTATAGTATCATGCCATCTGCAAACAGTGACAGCATTACTTCTTCTTTTCAGGTTTGTATTCCTTTTATTTCTTTTTCTTCTCTGATTTCTGTGGCTAAAACTTCCAAAACTATGTTGAATAATAGTGGTGAGAGTTGTCAACCTTGTCTGGTTCCTGATATTAGTGGAAATGATTTCAGTTTTTCACCATTGAGAATGATGTTGGCTGTGGGTTTGTCATATATGGCCTTATTATGTTGAGGTAAGTTCCCTCAATGCCTACTTATTGGAGGGTTTTTATCATAAATGCGTGTTGAATTTTGTCAAAAGCTTTTTCTGCATCTATTGAGACGATCATATGGTTTTTCTCCTTCAATTTGTTAATACGGTTTATCACATTGATTGATTTGCTTATTGAAGAATCCTTGCATTCGTGCGATAAACTCCACTTGATCGTGGTGTATGATCCTTTTAATGTGCTGTTGGATTCTGTTTTTTGGTATTTTGTTGAGGATTTTTGCACCTATGTTCATCAGTGATATTGGCCTGTAGTTTTCTTTCTTTGTGACATCTTTTTCTGGTTTTGGTGTCAGGGTGATGGTGGCCTTGTAGAATGAGTTTGGGAGTGTTCCTCCCTCTGCTACATTTTGGAAGAGTTTGAGAAGGATGGGTGTTAGCTCTTCTCTAAATGTCTGATAGAATTCGCCTGTGAAGCCATCTGGTCCTGGGCTTTTGTTTGTTGGAAGATTTTTAATCACAGTTTCAATTTCAGTGTTTGTGATCTGTCTGTTTATATTTTCTATTTCTTCCTGGTTCAGTCTCAGAAGGTTGTGCTTTTCTAAGAATTTGTCCATTTCTTCCAGGTTGTCCATTTTATTGGCATATAATTGCTTGTAGTAATCTCTCATGATCCTTTATATTTCTGCAGTGCCAGTTGTTACTTCTCCTTTTTCATTTCTAATTCTGTTAATTTGAGTCTTTTCCCTTTTTTTCTTGATGAGTCAGGTTAATGGTTTATCAATTTTGTTTATGTTCTCAAAGAACCAGCTTTTAGTTTTATTGATCTTTGCTATTGTTTCCTTCATTTCTTTTCATTTATTTCTGATCTGATCTTTATGATTCTTTTCCTTCTGCTAACTTTGGCGTTTTTTTTGTTCTTCTTTCTCTAATTGCTTTAGGTGTAATGTTAGGTTATTTATTTGAGATGATTCTTGTTTTTTGAGGTAAGATTTTATTGCTATAATCTTCCCTCTTAGAAGCGCTTTTGCTGCATCCCATAGGTTTTGGGTCATCGTGTTTTCATTGCCATTTGCTTTTGTGAACAACTGTAGACTTGGGGTTTTCTTTCTCCATCTAATTTGTTTCTGGTTTTATGTTTATCTTAGTTTAGATAATAAGGTCTAAATACTAAACTAAGATAAACATAAAACCAGAAACAAATTTGATGGAGAAAGCAAACCCCAAGTCTCCAGTTGCTCCCAAAGTCCACAGCCTCAATTTTGGGATGATTCATTGTCTACTCAGGTATTCCACAGATGCAGGCTACATCAAGTTGATTGTGGAGATTTAATCCACTGCTCCTGAGGCTGCTGGGAGAAATTTTCCTTTCTCTTGTTTGTTCGCACAGCTCCTGGGGTTCCACTTTCGATTTGGCCCCCGCCTCTGCATGTAGGTTGCCTGAGGGCATCTGTTCACTGCCCAGACAGGAGGGGGTTAAAATAGCAGCTGGCTTATGGGTTCTGGCTCACTCAGGCGGAGGGGGGGAGGGAGGGGTACGGCTGCGGGGCGAGCCTGCGGTGGCAGAGGCCAGCATGACGTTGCAACAGCCTGTTGTGCCATGTGTTCTCCCGGGAAAGTTGTCCCTGGATCATGGGACCCTGGCAGTAGCGGGCTGCACAGGCTCCCGGGAAGGGAGGTGTGGATAGTGACCTGTGCTCGCGCACAGGCTTCCTGGTGGCTGCAGCAGAAGCCTTAGCATCTCATGCCCGTCTCTGGAGCTTGTTTAGGCGGTGCTCTGAATCCCCTCTCCTCGCGCACCCTGAAACAATTGTCTCTTGCCTCTTCGGCAGCTCCAGACCTTTCCCCAGACTCCCTCCCGGTTAGCCATGGTGCACTAGCCCCCTTCAGGCTGTGTTCACGCCGCCAACCCCAGTCCTCTCCCTGCAATCCGATCGAAGCCCGAGCCTCAGCTCCCAGCCCCTGCCCGTCCCGGCGGGTGAGCAGACAGGCCTCTCGGGCTGGTGAGTGCTGGTCGGCACCGATCCTCTGTGCGGAGATCTCTCCACTTTGCCCTCTGCACCCCTGTTGCTGTGCTCTCCTCCGTGGCTCTGAAGTTCCCCCCCCCTCCACTGCCACCGCCATCTCTGCCAGTGAAGGGGCTTCCTAGTGTGTGGAAGCTTTTCCTCCTTCACAACTCCCTTACAGAGGTGCAGGTCCCACCCCTATTCTTTTGTCTCTGTTTTTCTTTTTTCTTTTGCCCTACCCAGGTACGTGGGGAGTTTCTTGCCTTTTGGGAAGTCTGAGGTCTTCTGCCAGCGTTCAGTAGGTGTTCTGTAGGAGTTGTTCCACATTGTAGCTGTATTTTTGATGTATTTGTGGGGAGGAAGGTGATCTCCACATCTTACTCCTCCACCGTCTTGAAGGTCCCTCCTCCAAAGCTTTTAAGGAAGAAATTATAGCAATTCCGTACTATCTCTTTCATAGGATAGAAACAGAGGGAATACTTCTTAACTCATTCTATGAGGCCAGCATTACCCTAATACCAAAATGAGACAGAGATATTCCAAGAAAAGAAAGCTACAGACCAATATTTCTTATGAACTAGATGTAAAAATCCTCAACAAAATATTAGGAAATTGAATTCAATGAAATAGAAAAAGAATTATACTCCATGACCAAGTGAGATTTATCCCATTATTGCAAGGCTGATTCAGTATTCAAAAATCAATTAACTGTAATCCATCACATCAACAGACTAAAAAAGAAAAATCACTTGATTTATCAATAGAGGCAGAAAAATTATTAAAAAAAATCAATACCCATTCCTAATAAAAACTCTCAGTAATCTAGCACTGAGGGGAACTTCCTCATTTTGATAAAGAATATCTAGAAAGAAACTACTGCTAATATCATACTTAATTATGAGTAACTTGAAGGGTTTTTCTTCCCTAGGATCAAGTATAAAACAAGGATGTTTCCTAATTTCTTTTCAATATTGTATTTAAGTTCATCTAATGCAACATGAAAAGAAAGGGAAAGGAAAGGTGTGTCAGTTGGGAAAGAAGAAGGAATACTATCTTTTTTCACAGATGACATGATTGTCCATGTAGAAAATTTGAAAAGATCAACAAAAAAACCCCTCCTGGAACAAATCCTGTTTTCCACAGCAGCAGCACCATTTGACATCCCCACGTACCATGCACAAGTGTTCAGATTTTTCCAGATCCTTGCCAACACGTGTTATTTTCTGGTTTCTTAGGAGTAGATGTCTTACTTACAGATAGAATTACTGTATGCTTCAGCAATTCTACCTCTAGGTATACACCCATAAAAATAGAAATCAGAGTCTGATTGGACACCCATGTTCATAGAAACAGTAGCCACAATAGCCAAAATGCAGAAACAATTCAAGTGTCCATCTGATGAATGGCTAAACAAAATGTGATGGATATATAATGAAATATTTTTTTCGCCTTAAAAAGGAAGAAAATTCTGACACGTGCTACAACATGGATGAACCTTGAGGACATTATACTAAGTGAAAGAAATCAGTCATAAAAAGACAAGTATAGTATGATTCCACTTATCTGAGGAACATGAGTAGTTAAATTCATAGGGACAGAAAGTAGAAGGATGGTTGCTAGAGACTATGGGCAGGGGAGAATGGAGAGTTGTTTAGTGGGCATAGAGTTTCAGTTTTGGAAACTGAAAAAAGTTCTGGTGATTGGTTGTACAAGAATCAGTGAGTATGAATGTACTTATGAACTGAACACTTAAAAATGGTTAAAATTGTAAATTTTATAAGTGCACTTTACCACAATTAAAAATAATTTAAAAAGTGAAAAAGAAAAAAATCTTCCCAAAGATTCTCATGAAAATTCCTCTACAAAACTCATAGGAGCTGGATAAAGTTCTTCCTCTCAATTTGATTTTTGTGACAAAATTATTTGAAATTATCATTATAGAAAGTATTTCTACTAGTAAAAAATGCCTTGGAAAATACATTTAATATTACTTTATATTTGTTGGTCTACTTTACCTCTATAAATCTTCCCTCATAATTATTTTTTATTTTGGCCTATAAGCAGAAAAAATTCTAATTCATTATTTATTGCTTAGATGAAGCACTTACAAACCTGTTGGAAACTTGGAAAATTTGTTTTTAATTAAAAATATCATTTTCATCAAAAACACATTTCCCATATAGATGTATTGAGTTCTTTTCCTACTCATGTAACTACATATTCTGGCCCTTTCACTCAGGCAGGAAGCTTTGGCTTTGTGCAGTCACAGGCTCTAAATTATCAGTTCATCTCCTAAGAGTTTATATAAGAGGATAATGGCAATGCATGCTAGAAAATGCATCCAGCACTTAGACTGAAGTGATAAGTAATACACTGCAAGAATGAATCTTTAATAGTGGCAGTACAGAAAACTGTGCAAAGCTTTGCTAGCTTCACCAGTCTTGAAATATGTTTAGCTATGATGTGTATAGTGTAGCTGACAGTAGCTTTATTAAATTGTGTCCACAGCCAAAAAAAAAAAAAAAGTAATGGCATTTATGTTATGTTATGGTTTCAATATTTGAGACATAGTGCCTCATCTGTGTCAGTACGTAGGTGAGCAGTTTGTAAGATCATTAATGAAACTATACCTACCAGTACAATAAAATTCGACCTTGTCCTTTTCACTGTGAAAGTAAAATATTGTCAAAAAATGGCCCAGTAATAATGTTGATGTTTTCTCTCTTCTGCGTTTGCAGAATTATATTTGGTATAGGGAAAATAAAAGGCATTAAAACTTTTTCTACTCCTCTAATTTCTTAGGATTTCGATATTTAAATACCAATTTTAAACTGGATAATCCATTAAAATAATTACCTTAAGTAAAAAGATATGAAACCAGTTAGCAGTTAGCCCTTCATTCTCCGATTTTTTTTCCTTTGTGGAGAATTCCTTATTTTCCTTTTTTGAACAGTTTTGGTTATGGTTATTGTACATCCAAAGATGTGTTTATGTATTCTTTTATTTTTAGGGCGTAAGTAGACACTGGAATTCTTATTTTTCTTTTTGAAATGTTGAGCATGCGACACTTAAATATTGCCTTTTTCTTATCATGCCTGGCAATAGGGAAACACAAATGCTATCTAAGCTGTATCCTATGGCACCATGATTTTGGAGTACACATCCATTAGGGAATTATCCAATGCCAATGGCTGGAGCTATACCCTATGACTCTTAAGAGTCTACATGAAGATGAAATAGTTGGTATAAATGTTTGTTAACAGTTAGCAAAAATCCCCTTCTAGGCTTCCCAATCATCATCTCCTAGAAAACCCCATCACTGGTTATTAAGAAGTATGGGCTTATGATGTTATGGGAGAGGTGAAAGCTATAAGGATTCAACAAAACAAATTTAATATAAAAAAGAGGCAGAAAAGATACAAATTTAAATTTTGTCAAAATTTACTCTAAGCGTGCCTTGAAATTTCACAAGATGCCAGCAGTTGTGGGGCTATGGGGCATTGCTTTGTTTTGTTTGTTTGTTTGTTTTTAGTTCTGACAGTGTAGACTGCCATCTGTTCTTAATTCATTAACCTTAGAATCCATGGAAGTTACAGCTAAAGGGGAGTCACGGGGTAGGAGATGAGGAAGGGAAGATGTCCTAGAAACAGTAACTACTTAGCTCTTAGTTTAGCTTGGTTGTGCTCTTAACCCCAGACCTGACTGTGTCCCTACAAAGAAAATTCTTGTAAGCTGATTTTTCAAGCAGAGAAGAAACAAAGGCGTATATCCAAGTGATATTATATAATTTCTACTGTAGCACAAATATCGTTTCCTCTCTTTATCTATTTTTTTTCTCCATTGGTATAACAATTTCATCTGTGTCAAAGAAGATATGTTTTCCCAATCTTCCACAATAACTGCTAACTTTCATTAACTTTTAATTGCTGCCTTTTTGACCTTTGGGTGAAAATTCGCCTCAAGTTAACAGTGTTTGGAGTCATTTCAAATTACTCAAAAATCTTTCTGAACAAGTACTGATGTTGCCAAACTGCCTACTTTCAAGGTCAGTGGATTTCCATTTGAAAGGCTCTAGTGGTCACTAAAAATTGCCTTGTGACAGGAGCCGTATGTGTTGGCTGTCTAGAAGCAAAGATGGAGAATGCTTGGCTATTTCTGTAATCCTTTGGCTCCTGATGGTACTCAAAACCTCACATCCTCGTAACCTTGGACTCCAGGCTCCTGGGGGACTAAGCGCCTGGATTTTGACATGATGAATTATATGTTTCAAGGTTGCAAATTGCCCAATGAGTTACTTCAAGGAGATACATTTTTTAGAAAGTTTGTATTCACAGCGTAGGTTAATGTGTCTACCTTGAAATGTTTATAAAAATAAATATTTTTAATGATGTATATTGTTGAAATGTATGTGTCAAGAAAACCAAAAAAAGTAAACAATTAAACAAAAGCAATATAAAAAAATCCAAAATATTTAAAGTTTATAAAGTGGAATCGATTTAAGGTCACAGTATTCATGAGATTCATAAAGGATTTGGTTTACCTTCCAGAAGAAAAATGATCTGCTTTTCCATTATTTATTAAAGCCTCCATGTTCCTAGTTTGTATGTACATGTGTGTGTATCTGTTTATGTAAAATTTGTAATATAAAATGCACAGTTTTATGTTGTTTTGTTTTGGGTTCCTTTCTTTGAATCATGAGCATATAGTTTAATCCTTATAGAAAAGGATGGGTTAAACTTAACTTTGTAACACCTTTTGTTTACTATCAAGAACTATATTAAAATATTAATCTTATAAAAGTATTCCTGCACTCAAACATTTAGTTTTCCTCCTCTGAATAGTACTTTTGTTAGATGTGTTCACATATATATTGCCTTTATACTCTTAACAACCCTTGAATTTTGAATTATTAATCGTCATAGCAGATATATGAAAACTGAGGTTTAGGAAACTGGAGTAATTTGCCCAAGGCCATACAAGTAGTAAGTGGCAGTGTTTTCTAATTCCAAGCTTCATGACTATTCTCATTCTCATCATTCCATGAATTAGATTGGCATATGTTTTTTAATCTATGGATATAATTAAAGGCTAAAAATTTCTTGACTACTAAGTCAAGGACAAGAAAATGCTTATATAAAAATCAATGGATAGGTCTGAATGGTAGAATTAACTCCATATTTCTTTTTGTTAATTAAAGAAAAATATAGGACAATGAAATTGAACACTCAATGGTGCTAATTCCAACTTAGCTTTAATACTTGGAAGCTGATGGGACACTTGTGACTTTTTGGCTGATGTAATTATAACTGATGGTACATTTCTTCTCACTGATTGACATGTTTTATCCTTGACAGTTGAACAATTTAAGGACAAAGTCAATCGTTGATTAGCTGTCATCTCATCTCCTTGTCCTATGAAAGACTGAATTATGTTGGCATTTCAAATGAGTTAATGTTGGCCAAAGGTATCACATAATAAAAGGGTTTTTAACTAATATACTAAATGAAAAAGCTTTAATAATTAATTATTTTGATCCATTAATAATGAGAAGAAAAATTTTAATGGAATCAATACAAGTGAACAAGCAACTTCAAGAAGACAAATAATTAATATATTTGGGTACACAGAAATTCAATGATATCCTGGTAAATTACATTACGAGTTTTATCAAATTCCAGCACAGATAACTGACAAAGGGAAATAAAGAATTTCCCATAGATTTCATACTCAATTAAGAGATAAATTCTATATTTGCAAATGAAAAATACATTTTGCATCTTATAAGAATAAGATTAGAAAATAAATGTAGGATGTAATATATAATACATAAATTGGCATGAATTTGCATATGGTATTCACTAAATTGTTTTTTGATCCAAAGGCATAAATTGTCATTGTCAATATTTTAAATAGTGACATGGTTTCATTAACTAATGTATTATGATGAAACAATTTATTTTTTAAATGTCATTGACTCTTCAAAAACGGTTTTTTCTGGGTTATGTTTCATTTAGTTTTTCAAATAGACACTCTAAAATTATTTTCTAAAACTAAACAAATACCTATGTGTTGCATACCAGAATTCTTGTTAAGTTAAACTGAGAAAATCCCATTAAACATGATTTAGGTCACTTTTGTTACAATGGCCTGTTTTTATGCGTTCTTCTTTAAGAATGAACACCCAATCTTTATTTGTATGTTCCATGATATCTTAAGCTGGGTTCACCAAAATCTGACCCAGGAATGTGAATTCAAGTACAAGTCAATAATGAGAGTAGTAAGATTGTGTGAGAGCAGGACAGGGCAGAATCCAAACAAGGATGCAAATTCAGGCAAAGTCCCATCTACAACCTGATGTCATGAGAAGCTCTGGGGCACACATTATATCTCAAAATTTGGCCTATCTGGAGAGAAGACAGCTGGGTTTTAGAGCTCACTAGTGTTGGGTTTGAGTAAATACAGTGAAGTATAAACATCCAGTCTAGTTCATCTCTCTGTTCATGTAAGCAACACAATTGCAATAGCCCAGAGGCAGTCTTCAGAAAGATGCTGTGGATACTAGATGAAAAACAGAGCAAAGATGGGGGATTATTACACAGAAGCTATAGAAGGGATCTGAGGGGACTGGGTGCAGCACCAATAGGGTCCACCACACATGATATCACCCCAATTTAAGACTGATGCATATTCTTTGCCATATATCCTAATACCAAAATGCAGTTCTGTCTGTAATTATGAAAATGTAATTAGCTTTCTGCAACTCAGTCACTGGTGTTATGTATTAGAAGGCATATGGACAAACTTTAGAACTTTCATTTTGTTATTATGAGATGACTGTATCAGTTCACGTTCCATCAGAGATGCTAAATAAAACAACTGGTCAATAATACCTGATAGATACATAGACAGACACATAGACACATACATACATACACTACATTCATACTTGTATATCTATATAAATCTAGAGGTATACAGATTTACTATAAGGATTGGATTTTATGCAATTGTGGGAAATAATTGATCAGTTTATAAAAAACGATTACCTTGCATTTGTTGTTGGCCCTGAATCAGCAGGGTAGGTGGTCAGATAGTGGGGCAAGAAAAGATTGGTGAGGGCTAAAAAAAATAGAAACCCATGGGAATGATCTGGACTCATTTTGGTCACTCACTGCCTCTAAGTCTCCAACTTTAAAGATGTGTGGCCAACAGGAGGACAATTTGTCAAGAAACTAAGCATGCATCGGTCACTGGAGTGGAAAACTTCCAGTAGGAGCTGGAGGTGCAGTAGGTATGGCTGTTGCCCATGCCAGGAAGAAAAGCCAGAAGATTAAGGGAAAACAACCTTGAACTGCTGTAGCACATGATCTGGCACTGAACTTCCTGGTGTGAAAAGAATATTTCTGATGCTTCAGTGCCACAATTTACATATGGCATAAATCATCTCTGTGACCACAGCTAACACGAGGATAGAATTTTAAGGAATTTAAATCTATCCATCTTAGCTAAATTATCACAGTGCAAATCCATGACTATTCTAAGGTATGCCAGTCTAAGCTTTAGAAAAATAATAATTTGCCATATAATCTCATATATTTTGAATATACTTTCTCACATTCTGATTAAAGAGAAATATCTTATGCAATTTAATATTGAGATTATTTATTTATTCAAAACATGGATACACATTAACTAGCACAGTAAAACAGAAGTAGGGATGGCTGAAGGTCAAGGACAGGTGTGCTCCAGAGATATGACATAATGCAATATTGGAAGTCACGTTTGCAAAGACATTGTCTCCCTTTATTTTTGAGCAATTAATTCACACGTTATTCCTCTATTCTTACTTATAAATATTTTCTATGGCTTTGTTGTTCGTGATGTAGGTCTGCATGTGCTTTTATGACCTTTTCTCGTGGAACTCACACCTATAAGCTCAAGGCCTGTGAGAACACTGCGGGGAGGCACCCTTGAGAATGGAGAGTTTGAGGATTAATGAGGAAAAGTTAAGTTTACAAAGCAGAAATACTAGTGCTTTTGACATCAGAAATATGTTAACTAATATTCCCAATAATCAATGAACAAAGTCTCCTTCAATGATGTGTAGTGCTCACATGTGGCCATTTTATCATAAATCATAAATATTTCCAGTCCTTTGTAGAGATAGTCAGAAAAAACTCCTTGGAAATGTAAAGCCTCTGATAATTTGCTTTATTTTATTATAGTTAATTTAGCAATATTTCCACAGTAGGTGAACATTTGTGTGTGTGTGTGTGTGTGTGTGTGTGCTTAAACATTTGTGCTTCATTAATGTGCTTATTAGTTGCCATGATGCTTTCAGATGAAAAATGAGAATGAAAATTAGTCATATGATTTATTTTAGCAAGTGAAAATTAAAATAATAAACTAGGGAAAATACATGTAAGTTTAGATATTTTTATATGTGACATTATGATACCACAGACATTATTGCCAAACTTTCATAAAGTGCATTTAAGACTTTAAAAATTAGAAATAAAACAAAATTGGATTTGAATTTCTACTGCATTTATACATACAAAGAATATTATGATAAAACAATAATTTTGCTGAATACCACATGTTTTCAAGGAAAGCAAGATAACTTTTTTTAATCTTAGTTACCTAGCATCACATAGATATTCAAAACTGCTTTTTGAAACTTCTGAAACAGGAAATCTCTAAGGCCTCAGGATTTCTTTTTAACTAGTACGTTGATTCCATTAAAAGGGTTTCATATTTCTGCCAGTATTCAAGCAGACATGAATTTCAAGATACACTGAAACGAGCTCTTAGCAGATAATTAAAATATTCATTTTTAAAAAAAATTTGTAAACATACAAAACTTAAGGTACGTATCTATTTTACGTAATTAAAAAATGAGTATCTTTTCAAAAATCCGATGCAATGTGTAAAATGCTATCTGAATTGTCTGTCAGACCCTGTGATTTTTTTTTTTTTTTTAAATAAGCGGTACCTTATTTTATTTTATTTATTTATTTTTTATTTTTGGCTATGTTGGGTCTTCGTTTCTGTGCGAGGGCTTTCTCTAGTTGTGGCAAGCGGGGGCCACTCTTCATCGCGGTGCGTGGGCCTCTCACTATCGCGGCCTCTCTTGTTGCGGAGCACGGGCTCCAGACGCGCAGGCTCAGTGGTTTGGCTCACGGGCCTAGCTGCTCCGCGGCATGTGGGATCTTCCCAGACCAGGGCTCGAACCCGTGTGCCCTGCATTGGCAGGCAGATTCTTAACCACTGCGCCACCAGGGAAGCCCCCCTGTGATTTTTTTGATGTAGCTTATTTAACAGGAAACAATATGTCACTTAGACGCATTGTGTAGCTAAATCGTACCTGGAAGATCTGAGTCAATAATAATAAATATTGAATAGAGAGAATGTGCTTTTATAAATACTTACATATATAATTGCAAAAAATATACAATATTCTTAAGTGTTTAAAAGAGTTCTTAGTTTAGAGGAACTTGGTTTAGAGATGCTTGATATAATATATAACACGATATAGACATTTTCAAAGTCTTTATCCTGTAAATTTAAATAAACAGAGGGGGAGGTGGCTCTTCAATGTGGGTTAATGGGATGGAGAAGGAAATACATACGTATACATTTTCAAATAGGGTAAATGTGAGATGGAACATTTCCCATAAATTAAAACAAAATTAATCACATCCCTCAGTATTTTAAAACCTAATGTATTTTGCTACAATACTATGTACTCAGTATCCTTTTAATATTTGCAATATCAACACATCTCAAAATACAACACTAAGTTATCACCATTATTTGTGACCTGGTCAAAGCCTAATGGCCTATGTATGAGCTAATCCATTAAGTCACTGTGACTCAGATTTTTCTGCTGTGAAATAAGCAGATTGGTCCAGACGATGCCTACTGTCCATAATCTATGCCACATTTTACACAGCAGTTTCTAGAATGAGAAACAGGTTCTTGTGATTCTGAAATATGTTGAATTTGGCAAGTAACTCAAACTCTATGAGACTTGATTCATGATCCCTGAAATGGGAATAATAAAGGAGGTAATGAAATAGTAAAGACACATTGAATTTATCTTTAATGAATTATCATTTAGTCCTCACAGAAACCTTAAAATGGAAATATGGTTAGCATAATTTTGACACTGAGATGTGAAAAGAGTATCTAATTTCCAAATTATTAAAAGTCTTAGTAATACACTAAACTTTTCCCTGGCTCAAAGAAATTCTTTCACTAAAACACAAGATCCCTTACTTACCTAACAGGGTCAAATCAAGTGAAAGCATTTTAAAACTGTAATTCACTGTTCAAATATTAAAAATGATGATTTATTAGTAGAAGAGTTGAATCCACAGTACTAGATCTGTATCTAATGGTGCAATATTTTCAGCTTACAGTTTTCTGATAATAACATCAGGATTCATAAATAATTAAAAGATATTTATCAAGGTTTGCTGGGTCAACAACATATTCTGTATATTAAAGTAATACACTACGACCCAGCAACCCCACTACTTGGCATATACCCTAAGAAAACCATAATTCAAAAAGAGTCATGTACTACAATGTTCATTGCAGCTCTATTTACAATAGCCAGGACATGGAAGCAACCTAAGTGTCCATCGACAGATGAATAGATAAAGAAGATGTGGCACATATATACAATGGAATATTACTCAGCCATAAAAGGAAATAAAATTGAGTTATTTATAGTGAGGTGGATGGACCTAGAATCTGTCATACAGAGTGAAGTTAAGTCAGAAAGAGAAAAATAAATACCATATGCTAACACATATATATGGAATCAAAAAAAAAAAAAAAAAAGGTTCTGAAGAACCTAGGGGCAGGACAGGAATAAAGACGCAGACATAGAGAATGGACTTGAGGACACAGGGAGGGGGAAGGGTAAGCTGGGATGAAGTGAGAGAGTGGCATGGACATATATACACTACCAAATGTAAAATCGATAGCTAGTGGGAAGCAGTCGCATAGCACAGGGAGGTCAGCTCAGTGCTTTGTGACCACCTAGAGGGGTGGGATAGGGATGGTGGGAGGGAGACGCAAGACGGAGGAGATATGGGGATATATGTATATGTATGGCTGATTCACTTTGTTATAAAGCAGAAACTAACACACGACTGTAGAGCAATTATACTCCAATAAAGGTGTTAAAACAAATTAATTAAAAAAAGAACAACAAAAAATAATATACCACATGCTAGTTTCGAAACATCTATTTATAAAGTTCCTTTAAGATTATACTTCACAAGTAAATTGTAAGTCAAAAATAAGATCATATAAGGGCTTCTGTAAGAGTTCCAAGTGCTTCAAAAAGGAATTATACTTTGGGAATTTTAAACTGTCTTCACATGATATGCTTTGTACATGTCACATGCTGTTAGAGATGCGCCAGTGAATAAAATGATCAAGTAATATAAATGAAAAATATCAGCCTCAAATCAGCAAGTAGTAAGTAACCAATCTGGAATACCAGATGGAGAATTAACTGCAATTCAATTATCTATATTAAAATGACTCCTAGGTGCAATCGAAAAAAGATACAACATTAAAAAAAGAGAAATTGACCATATGTAGCTGGTAAAAAAATGATTTATCAATGCAAAATGAATGATTGTTGTACATAAGGCATTTGTTTTGTCATGGGAGATATTTATGAGTGTGATTCTAGTTGCATTGTATTGCTGTTGTGAAAAAG
This sequence comes from Eschrichtius robustus, assembly GCF_028021215.1. NCBI lineage: Eukaryota > Metazoa > Chordata > Mammalia > Artiodactyla > Eschrichtiidae > Eschrichtius > Eschrichtius robustus. The sequence continues at coordinate 177,189,558 of NC_090826.1, forward strand.
ACCTTTATTGTCCTGGTATATTTGTGATTTGTTCTTTCCTAATTTGAACAGTTAGACAAGGAGAAGACATTTTTATATAAAGCAAATTTTGTTTCCTTCTCTATTCCGTTTGAATTTTGCAGCGATTTAATGAGGCTGGAAGTTGAATTCACAGAAAAAAGTAAATATAAACTATATAAATATGACAGGGAATATTTGTAATCACAGTAATCAGAAAATTCAGGTTGAAGAAGCAATGAACTACTTTCATTTCCTATCAGATACATAAGGATTAATTGAATTGATAGAGTCCAATCTTAGGGTGGGTATAGGCAAACAGGGACTGGTACTATTATATAAAATTAACGGAAGTCTGAGTTTAACAGCATATCTAAGGACAATTTGGATGTAATGATTGTATTTTAACATGTTCATTTATTTTGGATCAGCATTTCCAGTTCTGGGAAGCTATCTTTCAGAAGTATGCTTAATTACCCATGGTGATATAGTACAGAGGTGTTCATTGTAACATTATTTATAGTGGGTAAAGATTAGAAAAATCTGGGCTCTTTCTTAGTAGTGGTGAAGGTTTTAAAATAAAAACTAACAGAAAATAACACTTGAAAAGGGAAAAGAAATATATGTATATAATAAAGACATTAGTAAATCCACTGTGGCCTAAAATTTGTAATAATTCTCACCTCCAAAATGTGTTGAGGATACTTAATAGTTTCATTGTGAATTCATTAAGTAATCTGCATAATTATGAATGTATTACACACTCATATAGAAATGAAAGGACAGGAACTATATAAACAAAATATAACTGATTCACTGTTCCGATTTTCAGTGTACTTCTTTATGTAGGTAATTTAGTTGAAGATTATGTGCATGTATTTTTTTAGTGCATTTTTTAAAATAATTTTTAAAATAAATTTATTTATTAATTTTTTTTTTTAGCTGTGTTGGGTCTTCGTTGTGGTGTGCAGGCTTTTCATTGAGGTGGGCTCGCTTGCTGTGGAGCCCAGGCTGTAGCTACAGGGGTTCGGTAGTTGTGACACACGGGTAGTTGTAGCTGGCAGGCTCAGTAGTTGTGGAACACGGGCTTAGTTGTTCCGTGGCACGTGGGATCTTCCCGGACCAGGGCTCGAACCCATGTCCCCAGGATTGGCAGGCAGATTCTTGACCATGGCACCACCAGGGAAGCACTTGTGCATTTTTAAAAAATAGATCTTTATTGGAGTATAATTGTTACACAATACTGTGTTAGTTTCTGTTGTACACCAAAGTGAATCAGCCATATGCATACATACGTCCCCATATCCCCTCCTTCTTGAGCCTACCTCCCATCTTCCCTATCCCACCCTTCTAGGTCATTGCAAAGCACCGAGCTGATCTCCCTGTGCTAAGCTGTTGCTTCCCACTAGCTATTTTACATTCAGTAATATATATATGTTGATGCTACTCTTACTTCGCCCCAGCTTCCCCCTCCCACCCTGTGTCCTCAAATCCATTCTCTATGTCTACATCTTTATTCTTACCCTGCAACTAGGTTCATCAGTGCCATTTTTTTTTTTTTTTTTAGATTCAATATATATGTGTTAGCATATGGTATTTCTTTTTCTCTTTCTGACTTACTTCACTCTGGATGACAGACTCTAGGTCCATCCACCTCACTACAAATAACTCAATTTCATTTCTTTTTTATGGCTGAGTAATATTCCATTGTGTGTATGTGCCACATCTTCTTTATCCATTCTTCTGTTGATGGACACTTAGGTTGCTTCCATGTCTTGGCTATTGTAAATAGTGCTGCAATGAACATTGTGGTACATGTCTCTTTTTGAATAATGGTTTTCTTAGGGTACATGCCCAATAGTGGGATTGCTGGATCATATGGTAGTTCTGTTTTGTTTTTTAAGGAACCTCCATAATGTTTTCCATAGTCATTGTATCAATTTACATTCCCACCAACAGTGCAGGAGGGTTCCCTTTCACCATACCCTTTCCAGCATTTATTGTTTCTAGATTTTTTGATAATGGCCATTCTGATCAGTGTGAGGTGATACCTCATTGTAGTTTTGATTTGTATTGCTCTAATAACTTAGTGATGTTGACATCTTTTCATGTGCCTCTTGGCCATCTGTATGTCTTCCTTGGTGAAATGTCTATTTAGGTCTTCTGCCCATTTTTGGATTGGGTTGTTTGTTTTTTTGATATTGAGCTGCATGAGCTGCTAGTATATTTTCGAGATAAATCCTTTGCCTGTTGTTCATTTGCAAATATTTTCTCCCATTCTGAGGGTTGTCTCTTTGTCTTCTTTATGGTTTCATTTGCTGTGCAAACGGTTTTAAGTCCCATTTGTTTATTTTTGTTTTTGTTTTCATTACTCTAGGAGGTAGGCCAAAAAAGATCTTTCTGTGGTTTATGTCAAAAAGTGTGTTTCCTATGTTTTCCTCTAAAAGTTTTACGATGTCTGGCCTTACATTTAAGTCTTTAATCCATTGGGAGTTTATTTTTGTGTATGGTGTTAGGTAGTGTTCTAATTTCATTCTTTTACATGTGCTCTCCAGTTTTCTCAGCACCACTTATTGAAGAGGCTGTCTTTTCTCCATTGTATGTTCTTGCCTCCTTTGTCGTAAATTAGGTGACTATATGTGCATGGGTTTATCTCTGGGCAGTGTATCCTGTACAATTGATCTATATTTCTGTTTTTGTGCCAGTACCACACTGTCTTGATTACTGTAGCTTTGTGGTATCGTTTGAAGTCAGGGAGCCTGATTCCTCCAACTCCGTTTTTCTTTTTAAGATTGTTTTGGCTATTCGGGGTTTTTGTGTTTCCATAAGAATTATAAAATTTTTTGTTCTAATTCTGTGAAGAATGTCATTGGTAGTTTGATAGGGATTGTATTGAACCTGTAGATTGCTTTGGGTAGTATAGTCATTTTCACAATATTCATTCTTCCAGTCCAAGAACATGGTATATTTCTCTATCTGTTTATGTCATCTTTGATTTCTTTCACTAGTGTTTTACAATTTTCTGACTACAAGTCTTTTGCCTCCTTAGGCAGGTTTATTCCTATGTATTTTATTCTTTTTGTTGTGATGGTAAATGGGATTGCTTCCTTAATTTCCCTTTCTGATTTTTCGTTGTTGGTGTATAGGAATGCCAGAGATTTCTCTCCATTAATTTTGTATCCTGCAACCTGACCAAATTCATTGATTAGTTCTAGTAGTTTTCTGGTGGTACCTTTAGGATTTTCTATGTATAGTATCATGTCACCGGCAAACAGTGACAGTTTTACTTCTTCTTTTCCAATTTGTATTCCTTTTATTTCTTTTTCTTCTCTGATTGCTGTGGCTAAGACTTCCAAAACTATGTTGAATAATAGTGACGAAAGTGGACATCCTTGTTTTGTTCCTGATCTTAGTGGAAATGCTTTCAGTTTTTCACCACTGAGTATGATGTTTGCTGTGGGTTTGTCATATGTGGCCTTTTTTACGTTGAGGTAAGTTCCCTCTATACCCATTTTCTGAGGGTTTTTCTCATAAATGGGTGTTGAATTTTGTCAAAAGCTTTTTCTGCATCTATTGAGATTATCATATGGTTTTTATTCTTTAATTTGTTAATATGGTGTATCACATTGATTGATTTGCATATATTGAAGAATCCTTGCAGCCCTGGGATAAATCCCATTCAATCACAGTGTATGATCCTTTTAATGTGCTGTTGGATTCTGTTTGCTAGTATTTTGTTCAGGATTTTTGTGTCTATGTTCATCAGTGATATTGGTCTATAATTTTCTTTTTTTGTGGTATCTTTTTCTGGTTTTCGTATCAGGGTGATGGTGGCTTTGTAGAATGAATTTGGGAGTGTTCCTTCCTCTGCAATTTTTTGGAAGAGTTTGAGAAGGATTGGTGTTAGTTCTTCTCTAAATGTTTGATAGAATTCAACTCTGAAGCCATCTGGTCCTGGACTTTTGTTTGTTGGAAGATTTTTAATTATGGTTTCAATTACATTACTTGTGATAGGTCTGTTTATATTTTCTAATTCTTCCTGGTTCAGGCTTGGAAAAGTGTACCTTTCCAAGAATTTGTCCATTTCTTCCAGGTTGTCCATTTTATTGGCATATAGTTTTTTGTAGTAGTCTCTTATAATCCTTTGTTTTTCTGCAGTGTCAGTTGTGATTTCTCCTTTTTCATTTCTAATTTTATTGATTTGCGTTCTCTCCCTTTTTTTCTTGATGAGTCTGGCTAAGGGTTTATCAATTTTGTTTATCTTCTCAAAGACCAGCTTTTAGTTTTATTGATTTTTGCTATTGTTTTTTTCATTTCTATTTCATTTATTTCTTATCTGATCTTTATGATTTCTTTCCTTCTACTGACTTTGGGTTTTCTTTTTTCTGTCTCTAGTTGCTTTAAGTGTAGTGTTAGATTGTTTATTTGTGACTTTCCTTGTTTCTTGAGGTGAGATTGAATTGCTATAAACTTCCCTCTTAGAACTGCTTTTGCTACGTCCCATAGGTTTTGGGTCGCTGTCATTTGTTTCTATGTATTGTTTTATTTCTTCTTTGATTTCTTCAGTGATCTCTTGGTTATTTAGTAGTGCACTGTTTAGCCTCCATATATTTGTGTTTTTTACAGTTTTTTTCTTGTAATTGATTTCCAATATCACAGTTTTGTGGTCAGAAAAGATGTTTGATATGATTTCAATTTTCTTAAATTTTCCAAGGCTTGATTTGAGACCCAAGAGGTGATCTATCCTGGAGAACGTTCCATGTGCACTTAAGAAGAAAGCGTATTCTGCCACTTTCAGGTGGAATGTTCTATAAATATCAATTAAATTTCCCATCTGTTGTCATTTAAAACTTATGTTTCCTTATTTATTTTCATTTTGGATGATCTGTCCATTGGTGTAAGTGGGGTGTTAAACTCCCCTACTATTATTGTGTTATTGTCAGTTTCCCCTTTCATGGTTGTTAGCATTTGCCTTATTTATTAAGGAGGTGCTCCTATGTTGGGTTAATAAACATTTATAATTGTTATATCTTCTTCTTGGATTGATCCTTTGATCATTATGTAGTGTCCCTCCTTATCGCTTGTAACAGTCTTTATTTTAAAGTCTATTTTATCTGAAACGTGTATTGCTACTCCAGCTTTCTTTTCATTTCCATTTGCATGGAATATCTTTTTCCATCCCTTCACTTTCAGTCTGTGTGTGTCTCTAGGTCTGAAGTGTGTCTCTTGTAGACAACATATATATGGGTCTTGTTGTTCTATCCATTCAGCCAGTCTGTGTCTTTTGGTTGGGGCATTTAATCCATTTACATTTAAGATAGTTATCGATATGTATGATCCTATTACCATTTTCTTAATTGTTTTGGGTTTGCTTTTGTGGGTCTTTTTGTTCTCTTGTGTTTCCTGCCTAGAGAAGTTTCTTCAGCATTCGTTGTAAAGCTGGTTTGGTGGTGGTGAATTCTCTTAGCTTTTGCTTTTCTGAAAACCTTTTGATTTCTCCGTTGAATATGAATGAGATCCTTGTTGCGTAGAGTAATGTTGGTTGTAGGTTTTTCTCTTTCATCACTTTAAGTGTATCCTGCCACTCCCTTCTGGCCTGCAGAGTTTCTGCTGAAAAATCAGCTGATAACCATTGGGGATTTCTTTGTATGTTATCTTTTGTTTTTCTCTTGCTGCTTTTAATATTTTTTCCTTGTATTTAATTTGTGTTAGTTTGATTAATATGTCTTGGTGTGTTTTTCCTAGGGTTTATCCTGTATGGGTCTCTCTGTTCTTCCTGGACTTGGGTGACTATTTCCTTTCCTATGTTATGGAAGTTTTTCACTATAATCTCTTCAAATATTTTCTCAGACCATTTCTTTTTCTCTTCTTCTTCTGGGATCTCTATAATTTGTATGTTGGTGCATTTAGTGTTGTCCCAGAGGTCTCTGAGATTGTCTTCAATTCTTTTCATTCTTTTTTCTTTATTCTGCTCCTCAGCAGAATAAATGCTCCACCATTTTGTCTTCCAGCTCACATATTCATTCTTCTGCCTCAGTTATTCTGTTATTGATTTCTTCTAGTGTATTTTTCATTTCAGTTATTGTGTTGTTCATCTCTGTTTGTTTGTTCTTTAGTTCTAGATTTTTGTTAAACATTTCTTATATTTTCTCAGTCCATACCTCCATTCTATTTTTGAGATTCTGGATCATCTTTACTATCATTACTATGAATTCTTTTTCAGGTAGATTGCTTATTTCCTCTTCGTTTATTTGGTCTTGTAGGTTTTCACCTTGCTCCTTCATCTGTGACATATTTTTTTGCCATCTAATTTTTTTGTTTTTAATGGGTGGGATTGTGTTCTTGTCTTACTGGTTGTTTGCCCTGAGGCCTCCAACTTTGGAGTTTGCAGGCTGTTGGGTAGAGCTGGGTCTTGGTGCCGATATGAGGAACTCCGTGCGACCTCACTCCAATGAATATTCCCTGGGATCTGAGGTTCTCTGTTAGTCCCATTTTTCAGACTCAGAGCTCCCACCACAGGAGCTTTGGCCCGACCCCTGGCACATGAACCAAGATCCCACAAGCCCCGTGTGATGGCAAAAAAAAAAAAGAGAGAACAATAACAAAATAATAAATAAATTAGACTAGGAAACTAACAGATATGTTAGAAAGAATATAAAAATAAAAATATAGATTAATCAATGACAGGAAGGTACAATAGTACCACAATAGTCGAAAAAGGGGCAGAGGGAAAGAAAAAAATTTAAAAAAGGGGGGAAAAGTCCTCAGCTATGGAGGGTGGGACCTAAGCAAGGATGAGGTTTTGGCAGTGGGTGGGCCGTATGCTTAGGATTCACAGGGCTGGAAAAGGCCCTTGGGGCTGTTGGGAGTGGGGCTTAGGTTCAATGGAGCAGAATGTCTCAGAGGGTGGGGGTCCTCACCTGGGAGCCCAGCAAGCACCCCAGGCCCAACTGGATGGGGCAAACGCCCTCTGCTCCTCTCCCGCTTCTCCTGGAAGGCCCCTCCCACCTGCCTCTCCTGATCTTCCTGGCCTCAGGGGCACTGATCCTGTCCGGCCTCCACTTTTCCTCCTCCCTCAGTCCCCCCACATCCTACTGGCTCACTTGGGGGTTCCTCCTGTCTCCTTGTGCATCAGGGTCCCCCACCAGCAGCTGGCAGTCACCTCAGTTGTGGGAAGAAGCTAACTCGGCATCTTCCCACACTGACATCTTGACTCCACCACGTGCAAGCATGCATTTTTTTAAAAAATTAATTAATTAATTAAGTTTTGGCTGCATTAGGTCTTCATTGCTGCACGCAGGCTTTCTCTAGTTGTGGCGAGCGGGGGCTACTCTTTGTTGTGGTGGCTTCTCTTGTTGTGGAGCACAGGATCTAGGCACGAGGGCTTCAGTAGTTGCAGCACATGGGCTCAGTAGTTGTGGTTCATGGGCTCTAGAGCGCAGACTCAGTAGTTGTGGTGCATGGGCTTAGTTGCTCTGCGGCATGTGGGATCTTCCCAGACCAGGGCTCAATCCCGTGTCCCCTGCATTGGCAGGTGGATTCTTAACCACTGTGCCACCAGGGAAGCCCCGCCGTGCATGCATTTTTAAACATGAATCAAGTCACATGTGTAAATTAATAAATTTACCTGGCCACTCTTCTTTTAAATTATTTTATTTGCATTTTCCACTTCAATTAACACAATGCAAAATACTATTTTTAATTGGTGCATACAAACAGGATTTGAATACACACCTATTGTTGGATATTTTGTCTTTCTAATGTAAAGATATAGGGTTAACTTTGTGATGACAGTGTACAAATACGCTATATTTATATATCTCTGTCCGTGTTTCAGGTTTTCTCATCTTGGAATCTTGGAATAATAATTGAAGCATCAAAGTATACGAACATATTTTAAAGTTCTTATAGAGTATCACCAATGTGTTTCCTAAGAGGATTGCAACCATTTGCAATATTTGCAATGTAGTGTATGGTGGTGGCTGCCTCTATTGAGATTTGTTTTTGTGTGTTTTTCTTTTTCTGTTATTTTGACGTGTATAGACTAGTGCCTATTTAAGTTTACATTTATGACTACTGGTGGGAATATGTCAAACTTCAAATGTATGCAGGATATCTTTATAAATTTATTTATGGGTTTGTTTCTTCATTCATTCATTCATTTAGCTGGTAGTGAATCCCTGCCTTTTTTGCCCATTTCTCAGGAACTGGGTATCTGTAGGTGAATTTATATTTTAATCACATAATGTTAAAGAAAAGAAAAACAAACATGTAACCAGTGGGGTAAAAATTTGGATAGTTTAAAAGAACCAGTATTTTGATTGACTTATCATGATTGGAGATTTTGTTTACTTTAGCTAAATGAACGTAATTGCATGTAGTTCTGGGTATGCATTTACTTCTCCAAAGAAACTAAAATTAGTAATCCTAAGGACCAAGCTTTGTGCACGCATGAATGATACAATAGTGAACAAAATAAGCAAATATCCTTACTCTCATGAATCTTACATTGTAGCATGAGGAGACAGAACATAGACAAACACATAGTTAAAATATATAAAGTTTTAGATAGCAAAATGGGTTATGGAGAAAAATAAGACAAGATATGGGGGATATTACATTATCAGTAAAAGTACCACTAATATTTGATATTTCAATAAAAACCTGAAGCAGATGAAGGAGAGAGTCACGTGGATATCCGTGGGAAGATGTTGGAGGAGTTCATTAAGAGGACATGACCACTGGTTGATCTTTGAGTTTGGAAATCTGAGGCTTCTCACCCATCCCCTGTCCTTGGAATGTATATTCTGCCCACCGTTCCCACACCAGGAGCTGTTCCAAGGACACAGCCTTGAGAGAGTGAGGTGGTGTTGAGACCATCTGGTTGGTAGACGTGACTGAACCCAGTTAAGGCCTTTATATTACATTTAACATTCTGGCAGGTGGGGATCTACTTGTCTGGCGACCCAAAACAAACCTTGTGAGTAAGTGCCCCTGCTTGTTAAACCTGCCACCTACCAACCCAGACTATCTGCCTTTTTTTTTGGTTTTTCCCCACCCTCCATATATGGGGGTCAGTTTGCAAACCAACAGAAGAGAATTTCAGGCACAGAAAACTGTCATCTCAAAGCCCCTTTGTAGGAACATGTCTGGCATTTACCAGCATCATCTGAGTGAGAGAGGAACTGTGTGGATATACAGGCATACTTGGTTTTATTGCTCTTTGCCTTATTGTGCTTCACAGATATTGTGTATGTGTGTGTGTGCGCACGTGTGTGTGTGTGTCAAATCGAAGAATTGTGACAACTCTCCATCAAGCAAGTTGGCACCATTTTTACAATAGCATTTGTTTACTTAGTGTCTCTGTGTCACACTTTGGTAATTCGCACAATATTTCAGACTTTTTCATTATCATTTTATGTGTTATGGGGATCTGTGATCAGTGATCTTTGATGTTACTACAAGACTCACTGAAGCTGAGATGATGGTTAGCGTTTTCTTAGCAAGAGGGTGTTTTTTAATTAAGGTATGTACATTATTTTTCTAGATATAATGCTATTGCACACTTAGAATACAGTATAGTGTAAACATAACTTTTATATGCACTGGAAAAACAAAACATTTGTGCACTTATTTTATTGCAATATTGATTTATTGAGGTGGTCTGGAACTGAACATTAGGATCAAGGATTACTCTAAGGATCATGCCCTAAGCAGCCAAAAGAATGATAATTATTTACTGAAAATAGGATGTCTATGGATGGAGTAAGTTTTCTGAGGAAAATATTTGAAATGCCTCTTTTAAGAATGATTCACTTCGTTATAAACCAGAAACTAACACACCATTGTAAAGCAATTACACTCCAATAAAGATGTTAAAAAAAAAAAAAGGAATGCTAATCTTGACACACCTATTAGTTATCTATCTACCTGGAGATGTCGATTAAACAGTTGTTTTTATGAATCTAAAGTTTGGAGCAGAGGTCTGTGTTTGACATTTAAATTTTAGAGTTAACTTATAGGTGGCATTTAAAATCTTAAGAATGAATGAAATTGCCAAAGGAACAAGTAGAGAAACCATCCTAAGAATGATCCCTGGATTCTCTAATGTTTTATAGATCAGGGAGATAAGGGTTAGGTAGCACAGAAACCTGAGTAGTAGTAGCCAATTCAATCACAGGAAATGCCAGACTGAACACTGACTATTATATACCATTGAAGAGCGTTGGGGATTGTGCTGGTGCTCTGTTTATTGCCTCTAGCACCAAATCCATCCTTTGTGCCTGTTCTGTGAAAAGGTATCTGGGTTCTTGAAATATTTTTCCCTTTGTCTTTTGACCCTAAAACTTTGCCCCTGGAGAGTGCTAGAGAGATGTTGCAGGAGGAGAAGGTTTTGCTTCTGGTTCTGGTTCTTCTGCATGCCTGGTTTTCTCCAGCACCAGGCTCCTGCTTGCTCACAGCTTTCCCAGGGCTCACTCCTGCAGTGCACGGCAGCCAGCAGGACCCAAGGGCAGGTGGCTGCCCTCAGTACTTCCTGTCATTCATGGTCATTCCCTATATTGTAACCAAAAGTGGGGTCCGGTTGCTTGCCACTCAAAAGCCAATAAAGAGGCAAGGTTGATGGAAAGGAAAGTTTGCTTTATTTTGGATGCCAGCAACCAGCAGGGAGGGCGGACTCCTGTCCAAAGGCCAACTCCCTGCTACCCCGACAATCAATGGGCAAGAGCTGTTATAGATGGAGGGAGGGGGCTACATGCAGAAACAAGCACAGTCAGCTCTGACAGTCATCTTGAACTTGGTCATGCGGTGGTCTAATCAGCGTCATCTTGATTGTTTTAAGTACAGTTAACCTTCAGTTAACTTCAGTTAATCTTCAGTTCCATTTCCTTGAGTCCAATTCTCAGAATTGTGGCAGCTTATGTCATGGTTACAGTCTGGTCATCGTGTAGTTAACTTCTTCCACCTGGTGGGGGTTTCAGTATCTACAAGACAGCCCACAGGATATGGTTCAGAATATTATCTATAGCCCTTGAGAAGAAACTAAAGGTCCTTGACTTTGCTTACTGACTAAACTATTATTGTTTTGTCCTGTTTGATTGCTTTTCTTTGTTTCTGCATTTTCTCTTTTCTTGGATTAAACTTATTCTTTGGTTAAAGTTTTCCCACAGACAAAAGGCAGGCTGAGGACACAGGGGGGACAAGGACCAAAGGGCCCTTCTCTGTTTCAATATGAGTGTCAGAGTGTCCCCAGTGAGGCACCTTCCCATGAATGCTTTTCTCAACACCCTGGAGAGCTTTCTTCCAGCAAATTCCTGAAGACAGAATTTCAGCAAGTTCTGCCAGTGTGGCATCATAGCAACTTCCCTGACATCCAATGAGCCAAGGTCCTGCCTTCTCCAACAAGGTGAAGATCTCAGTCCCAAGGGTGTGTGTGGGGGTGGGGGGGGAAGAGATCTTGGGTGCCCTGTCTCAGCTCTAGGGGTATTGGCTGCTCTTTATATCTGCTATTCCTATATTCTTTAGAATTCTCTTACTTCTTAATAACCAGACCGTTGTTACTCCAATCCACTGTTATGGTTAATAATTTTTCAGTACATACTGTGTCGTTTTTATCTCCTCATTGGAGCCAGATTGATAAGACACATTTTGTTTGAGTCTTAGGAGTTGAAGTCTGATTGATATGTCTTGAAGAAAGATTGGAGGATGAGGAATTGGAGAAATGAGTATAAATAACTCTTCTGGGAAAAAGTGTTTTGCTGTAAAGGGGAGCAAAGAAATATGGCATGAGACTCAAGGGAGTAATGGTGCAAATGACAGAATATTTTTTGAAGATGTGAGAAAATGACAGCACTTACCATGTGCTACAGTAAAGACCCACAACTATTTCTTAAATCATTCAAATATTTGCATTGGGACATTGACCTAGCAGGCAAAATAAAATTATATTTATTGAGATGGATGCATTATTCCTCATGTGAATGTAAGTAGAATATGCATTCATATATGTCAGAAAAAGGTAAAATGTTTGGACACATCTCTATGCAGCTCAAGCAAAAAACTATGTATATTAAAGCAATCTGGATAATAATTTAAAAGTGATACAATTGTCATGCGATCACCATTAGTTTAATAAACAGAAGTTTGAGTTTTGATCAGAGTGACCCTGTTAATGAAAAGGGGAAACATATACTAAATGTTTCAATGCTAAATAAATGGCATTTGCTAATAAAGTGAATGGCCTTCACTATGTCAACCACAGAAGGAGATTAAGTAGCAATTGAATTTGGTTTCCTGAAACATAGGAACCATTATGTTAGAAGAGAGTTACTAAAAGCTACATCATATGTATCATCACCTTCTTTACTAAAGAGAGAGGGAATTACTTGTTCATTCATTTAGACACTTACTCTGAAGAAGAGGTATTTCTGAAAGCATAGCAACACAAACAAAATAATGTTAAGCTGAGAATGTAGGAATTTTTGGAATAAGGGTATTATATCTCTCCCTTTTTTTAAGGGTGAATACATGGCTTTGGAATAACTTCTAACAACATAAATTTTTCCAAGATCAGATTTTAACAAAATTAATAACCATATATTAAAATTCAAAAGCTGGCCAAAAATAGAAATTTTGTTGATATGAATGGAAACAAACTTGCTTGCTATAAAAAAGATGTGACTTCTGGTTAATATAGTTATATTTTACCCTTTAAGTTACCTGCTGCAGTTTAGTAACAATAATACATCCTTGTCAGGTTGCATTAACCTCTGTTTTCTGAAAGTTTACTCACTATAAGTTAGGTCTAACAATTCATAATACAGTATAATGTGTCTCTATGGAGGTCTTAAAAAGTCTCCAAATATCATACACCATGAAGGAAAAGTCACTATTAGGACTCTCCATGTTTATACATGGAGAGAGAGAGAGAGAGAGAGAGAGAAAGGAAATATAAGTACAAAAATAAAACCCTCCAGAAAGTAGGCATAGAAGGAACTAACCTAAACATAATAAAGGCCGTATATGACAAACCCACAGCCAACATCGTTCTCAATGGTGAAAGACTGAAACCATTTCCACTAAGATCAGGAACAAGAAAAGGTTGCCAACTCTCACCACTATTATTCAACATAGTTTTGGAAGTTTTAGCCACGGCAATCAGAGAAGAAAAGAAACAAAAGGAATCCAAATCGGAAAAGAAGAAGTAACGCTGTCACTGTTTGCAGATGACATGATACTGTACATAGAGAATCCTAAAGATGCTACCAGAAAACTACTAGAGCTAATCAATGAATTTGGTAAAGTAGTAGGATAAAAAATTAATGCACAGAAATCTCTTGCATTCCTATACACTAATGATGGAAAATCTGAAAGAGAAATTAATGAAACACTCCCATTTACCACTGCAACAAAGAGAATAAAATACCTAGGAATAAACCTACCTAAGGAGACAAAAGACCTGTATGCAGAAAACTATAAGACACTGACTGATGAAAGAAATTAAAGATGATACAAACAGATGGAGAGATATACCATATTCTTGGATTGGAAGAATCAACATTGTGAAAATGACTATACTACCCAAAGCAATCTACAGATTCAGTACAATCCCTATCAAACTATGAAAGACATTTTTCACAAAACTAGAACAAAAAATTTCACAATTTGTATGGAAACACAAAAGACCCCAAATAGCCAAAGCAATCTTGAGAAAGAAAAATGGAGTTGGAGAAATCAGGCTCTCTGATTTCAGACTATACTACAAAGCTACAGTAATCAAGACAGTATGGTACTGGCACAAAAACAGAAGTATAGATCAATGAAACAGGATAGAAAGCCCGGAGATAAACCCACGCACATATGGTCACCTTATGTTTGATAAAGGAGGCAAGAATATACAATGGAGAAAAGACAGCCTCTTCAATAAGTGGTGCTGGAAAACTGGACAGCTACATGGAAAATAATGAAATTAGAACACTGCCTAATACCCTACACAAAAATAAACTCAAAATGGATTAAAGGCCTAGATGTAAGGCCAGACACTATCAAACTCTTAGAGGAAAACATAGGCAGAACACTCTATGACAGAAATCACAGCGAGATCCTTTTTGACCCACCTCCTAGAGAAAGGGAAATTAAAAAACAAAAACAAATGGGACCTAATGAAACTTAAAAGCTTTTGCACAGCAAAGGAAACCATAAACAAGATGAAAAGACAACTCTCAACCCAGCAAAAGATGCTGGAGAGAGTGTGGAGGAATGGGAACCCTCTTGCACTGTTGGGGGGAATGTAAATTGATATAGCCACTATGGAGAACAGTATGGAGGTTCCTTAAAAAACTAAAAATAGAACTACCAGACACCCCAGCAATCCCACTACTGGGCATATACCCTGACAAACCATAATTCAAAAAGAGTCACGTACCACAATGTTCATTGCAGCTCTATTTACAATAGCCAGGATATGGAAGCAACCTAAGTGTCCATCAACAGATGAATGGATAAAGAAGATGTGGCACATATATAATGGAATATTACTCAGCCATAAAAAGAAACGTAATTGAGTTATTTGTAGTGAGGTGGATGGACCTAGAGTCTGTCATACAGAGTGAAGTAAGTCAGAAAGAGGAAAACAAATACCATGTGCTAACACATACATATGAATCTAAAAAAAAGAAAAATGGTTCTGAAGAACCTAGTGGCAGGACAGGAATAAAGATGCAGACATAGAGAATGGACTTAAGGACCCGGGGAGGGGGAAGGGTAAGCTGAGACAAAGTGAGAGAGTGGCATGGACATTTGTACACTACCAAATGTAAAATAGATTGCTAGTGGGAAGCAGCTGCATAGCGCAAGGAGATTAGCTCAATGCTTTGTGGGGTAGGGAGGGTGGGAGGGAGACAGAAGAGGGAGGGTATAAGGGGATATAAGTATACGTGTAGCTGATTCACTTTGTGATACAGCAGAAACTAACACACCATTGTAAAGCAGTTATAGTCCAATAAAGATGTTAAAAAATATCTTTATACATTTAAACTATATTTTTAAAGATTGTTTCTAAGAGGTTATATATTTCTTTTGAGGTTTCAGAGAAATCTTACAAGCATGAAGCTATCTTGCAAATGTTCTCCTTGTCTATTGCATGCATTTATTTCTTCTCCACTAGCTTTGTTTCCTCTGACAAAAAAAAGAAAAAGAAAAACAAACAAAAACAAAACCCTTTACAACATGATGGCGAGAGAGAAACATTTCCTTGACAGTGTTGACTCATTAAAATGCCATTTTTCCCTTTTCCTTCCTTCCTTCCTTTTTCTTTCTTTCTTTCTTTCTTTCTTTCTTTCTTTCTTTCTTTCTTTCTTTCTTTCTTTCTTTCTTTCTTTCTTTCTTTCTTTTCTCTCCCTTCTCTCCATTTTTTTTTTTTTTTTAACTATGCAGGAGTGTGAACAGGAGGAGAAACATAGATGTTATTTAAAGCTGTGAGAGAGATTGAGATCACCAAGTTAATGTAGACAGAGAGGAGGACTAAGAACTGACCTCTTGGTAGTCAGGGATAAGCTAAATTTCTGTTCATACTAAACAATGCACAGAATATTCAGAACAAAAATTGAGGATACAGGGGATTCAGTTAATGATGGAACATGAATTCCATCTGTCACACTACTAGAAGGGCTTAGTAGATGGGAAGATGTGGGGAGAAGAAGACCAAAGATTCTGGTGTACACTGGGATCGGGCAGGGGTGATTGAGAAGCGTGGGGGCATATACAGTAACCAACATCAACAAGGAATGGGGGACATATTGAAATCGTCTTGGTAGACTTAAAAAATGTAGTGATGTTGAGGCCATGATTGTGGGGTCATTCTGAGGATTTTTTTTTTTTTTTTTCTGAATCTTGTTAGTGGCAGTGTGGAGGGTAGTTCCTTCATGGGGAACTCCTTCTTCACTCTGTCAGTTGAAATGAGGACAGTCCTTGAAATTCTTTGTTCTCTCACTAAAATGCCTTCGCTTTTCTTTCTTTCTCCTCATTCTACTATTGGCAAGTTATCTTTCCCTTAACTGTGGGCACTCGCTAAGGTTCAGATCTTAGAATTCTATTTTTTTCCTTCTAACTACTCTTTTGAAAAAGTTTGCTATGTACCAGGTGTTGAACCAGTCATTAAAGGAACGACGGTGAAAAAGTTTCAGTATCAGATTTCAAGGACATTACTGTCTGCAGAAGTTTCCTTCTATTCCTTTTTCACTGAGAGTTTATAAAGCATAAAAGATAGTTGAATTTTTTATCATAGGATTTTTCTGCGTCTATTGATTTAGCGATTTTTTATTCACTTATTCTCTTTACACAGTGAATTGAGGATTGATTTTCATGTTGAAAACAAACTTTCAATCCTAGGATAAAGATTGTGGATTTAGTTGAAACAGTTTTGTTTAAGGAGTTGTTTTTTCCTAAATTCAGACTGAGAATGCTCTAGAATTTTCCTAGTTTATAATGTTCTCATCATGTTTAAGAAAAGTTTATGCTGATCTCTTAAAACTAGTGGAAATATGTTCCCTCTCTTTTAATTTTTTTTTCGCCAATTCTCTGGAAAAGTGCGCCAAGCTGGTATTATGTATTCCTTAAATATCTGGAGAGTTTCTTTCCTTTCTGATATGTTTGTAATGCTACAATTTTTTCTCCTAATTCTTTTTTAGTTGTGCTTCACAAATTTCAATATGTTGTGTTTTAGTTTTCATTCCACAAAGTATTTTCTAATTTCCCTTGTGATTTTGACCTATGAGTTACTTAGAATCCATTTATTTTCCAAATATTTGGTGATTTCCCCACGTATCTCTTTGTTATGAATGTTAGTTCAGTTCCACTGTGCTCAGAAAACATACTCTGCATGATATCTACTCTTTTATATTTGTTGAAATTGGTTTTAAGCTTCAGAATATGGTTTATTGTGGTGACTATTCAGTGTGAAATTATAAGCTATGCACACTGTGCTATTTTCAGGTGCAAGGTTGTACAAATGTCCATTAGATCACATGGGTTGACAGTTATTTCAATAAGATATTTTTTGCTGTTGTTCTTTGAATTTGCTGATTTTTTCCAGTTTTTATTTCATATACATGGGGTTTTCAATTACCTTTTTATTTTTTGACTTCTAAATTATTTGTACTGTTTTCAGATAACTTACATTGTACACTTGCAATCTTTGAAATATATTCAGATTTATTGGTAGCACAAGAAATGGTTATTTGCTGGTTAATAATTGTATATACTTTAAAAGAACTTTTTTTTTTTTTTTTGCCTTTTTATGAGGAAGGAGTGTCAAAGTGTTGCTATCTAATTGGGTGAATCTCCAATTTCTCCTGTAAGAGCCATAACTCTTTCAGCTTATTCTTCATATAGTATGTTGATTTGTTATTTGTATAAACATGTATGATTCTTTCTTTCTTAAATAGTTGTAGTTTTAATCAATACAAAATTATCTAACTGTGCATCGTAATGTTTTTTGATTGAATTTCATTTACCTGCTATCAGTATTATTACACCAAGGTATTTTATGTAAGAATAAATTCAACAAAATGCTTTCCGTATATTGACTATAGTTAACAATTTGTTATTGTACACTGAAATTTAAGAGGGTAGTTCTCATGTTAAGTATTCTTAACACACACACAGACACACACAAGTGGCTGGAGGAAAGTTTTGGAGGTGAAGCACAGGCTTCTGCGATAGCCAGATGCGCCATGAAAAGTCACTGTGAGCTTACTTCCCATTATTAGAAATAGGACACATTATAATATGTCATACAGTAACATGAAAACTCCAGCAGATTTGCTAAACAATACTTAAAAGACAGTAAAATAGTCATATATAAACAATAATCAGCTATATTAGCATGTAAAATACTTAAAGCATCATTCACTAGCCACCAACATTTTATTTATTTATTTATTTATTTTTGGCTGTGTTGGGTCTTCGTTTCTGTGCGAGGGCTTTCTCCAGCTGTGGCGAGCAGGGGGCCACTCTTCCTCGCGGTGCGCGGGCCTCTCACTGTCGCGGCCTCTCCCGTTGCGGAGCACAGGCTCCAGATGCACAGGCTCAGTAGTTGTGGCTCACGGGCTTAGTTGCTCCGCGGCATGTGGGATCTTCCCAGACCAGGGCTCGAACCCGTGTTCCCTGCATTGGCAGGCAGATTCTCAACCACTGCGCCACCAGGGAAGCCCTAGCCACCAACATTTTATGTTAAAAATAAAAACAAACGTTTTGAGTGCAGTAGAGTAAACTTCATCAAAAAGCCTGTGTACAGGGGCTTCCCTGGTGGCGCAGTGGCTAAGAATCCGCCTGCCAATGTAGGAGACACAGGTTCAAGCACTGGTCCGGGAAGATCCCACATGCTGTGGAGCAACTAAGCCCGTGTGCCACAACCACTGAGCCTGTGCTCTAGAGCCGCGAGCCACAACTACTGAAGCCCGTGTGCCTAAGAGCCTGTGCTCCGGAACAAGAGAAGCCAATGCAATAAGAAGACCTCATACCGCAGAGTAGCCCCCGCTCGCTGCAACTAGACAAAGCCTGCGCACAGCAACAAAGACCCAATGCAGCCAATAAATAAATAAATAAATAAATAGAATTAAAAAAAAAAAGACCTGTGTACAAAATGCTGCAAACTGTATTTGGAGTGTAACACAATAGTGTTTCTGTCCATTGTTTTAAATTTTATATTAAAATTTTGACATATTAAAGTATTTTTCCCTACATAACATTAGTCTTTAAAAGTAGTAGAGAAACTATCTTTAATGAAGGTTAGGTATTAAAACTAATGACATTCTACTGAGAAAATATTATTAGGGGACATAGTCTATATCCATAGGTCCCATTTTATTCCATTTTACATATGTATATGTGTATATAGTGGTACATATATAAGTATATCTATATACCTATATCTATCTATAACTTTACATGTTTACATGTATACAGAGAAGTTTCTATATTATGTTGAATTATTTATATGATAATTTGTTTAGTAGACTTTTAATTCTGAACAAATTCTTGCACTCTTTAAATGACTTCCATTTGCTCATGGAAAATTTGTATTTTTGTGTTCAGCTATATTCTACTGTGCTGTTTAGCATTTTGCTATCAATATTCATTACTGATATGTTCTTTTTTGTCTTTATGAGATAGCAGCATCATTGATATTTGGTCCCTAGATAATGCTGTCTCTTCCTACAAGTTCTGAATCAATCAAATTAAAATAAACCACATGTTAGAATATTTTAGCAGGGTGCTATTTTTGTGAGTTAGTCCCACTGATACTTTTTGAAACTCTCCAAAATGTATTCATATTTTAAAATGTTTTCTACATTTTTTACATTATCTCTAATAATATTACAAATTACCAAATCTTCTCAGGTTCTCAATAATACTAGTATGATATTTGTTAATATACTCTCATTTAATGATTTTACTTTCTTCTTAATCCTGTTTTCCTTTTATAATTATTTTATGCATTATTATTATTTTTATTATATTGTCTTCCTATCTTTGTAATGGTTAGGGTATGGATTCTGAAGAGTGGCTGTTTGGCTTCAAGTTTCAATACTCAACTTACTAGCCATTTGGCTTTATGCAAATTACCTAAGTGCTTAATAATAATTTCATACTGAAAGCTTTGATATGATGATTAAATTCTTAAAATATATGTAAAGTTCTTAGAATAGTGTTTGGCTAGTAAGAAATATAATAACTGTTAACATGTTTATTTAGCCTAAATTCTATGCATTTTAATTATTATATTGATTAAACTAGGGTACTATTTATATGTTTTATTTGTTTTTGTTTTCCTTATTTTTTAACAAATCTTCATCTATAAACTATTTCTTAAAGTATGGTTATACAATATATCTCACAGGCAATATTCTTAAAGAAAAATTAACAACTATAATGTTTGCCAATATTAATATAGCATCACAAGTACAAATAGATCAAATAATTCACATATAAAGTGTTTCAACTGATATGTAAATTCACAAAATTATGCCAATCCTTATGCTTATAGATAGGTCAGTCCATATCTCTACATCTTAATTTTTATAGCAATCCTGTGTTCTATGATCTGAGCTAGTGAAGACACCATACAATCATGTAAATATTGTTTGGATTTTATGTTATAGGGTAAACAAACACCTCCTGGGATTAACACAAGTCTAAATGCTTAATACATGTTTCTATATCTTAGGAATCTATTATAATTCTTACCATCTTTTAAATATCTGATCTCAAGAATCCAAGAAGAAAAATTATTAATCAGAAAGCCAAAATCTGCATGTGTATACATAAATCATCATTTACAAGTAACCATAAATGTCAAAAAGTGGGATATTCTTAGACAGTAAAAGGTTGAATTTATTATCAATAAATATGTATTATTAATCACTTCATTATACAATCATCAGAATTCTCAAATATGTCATTACAAGTAAAAAATAATGCTTAAAAATAGACTGTTTTACAGTATGATATTTATATCATAAACATTAAATAGCACTGAGATTTAAAGACTCCAAATTCTGTAGTGTACTTGATACCCTGACCTCTATGATAGTACATTTACAAAATTTTACTGTACATTAATTGCAAATGTTCAGGTAACTTAAGAAGACCAATCATTTATGCTGCCTTTTTAAAGAAATAAAATTTCTGTTAATTTTGAAGAATTGTACTCCAGTTTTACTTTTGATATTATCATGAGTATTCAACAAAAATATTACAAATTATTTGCTATAGTGAGTAACAGTGAGCTAGTGCCTAAATTCTTGAAGAGAAGCCTGTAGGCGATTGCTACAAGTGCATTACATAATCGTATGGAATGAATTCCAAAAGACGTGTGTGTGTGTGTGTGTGTGTGTGTGTTTCATATATTTTAAGGTATAAATTTAATTAATGTTTGGCCCTACCTGAGTTTATTTCTTATAAATAGAGAAAGGAGAAGCAATTCCTGTTCTCATACACAAAAGGCATATATTTTACTAGCATTTGGAAACTAGGCTTGTGTGCAAGTCATAATGAGAAACTTATGCATTCCCTTAAGTATGCCAGCTCTCCCACCTGCCTCATTCTCACTGTAACCAAGCATCCATTAATTGCCAGATTTCAGAGGCATTTCTCTAAGAGCTTTCATACAAAGCTTTATTGCTAAGTAAGTAAAGCCAGTATTAATCATTATCCTCATCATGCAGGGGAAATATATTATTGATAATTTACTAGCCTCCCAACTAGGAGTCAAGCCAGGAGGCTATTTTTTAGTAACAATAAAATTAACAAGAAGTGTAATTTGGACAATACATCTGTGCCTCTTATATCACTTTGTGATCATCTAATCAGTCTCAAAGACTAGCTTTCTTTCTCAAAACCCAATTTTAAAGTCCTTTAACCTCACAATTCAATTTACCCTGCCTCACAAAACTCCAGATGTCTATGTGCTTTACCCGTACAACTTTCAAACATTTCTTCAATAATATGTAGTTATAGGACAATAACTTCATGGTAACCATGTCCAGTTAGAAAAGTGGTAATAAGCAATGTAATTTAGGGCAAACTTTGTTGTCCAGATTAGCCTTCTTATTTGAGACAACACATTTCAATGCATGCAGCATGTGAGCTCAAGGCAACTACTTGAAATCTGCTCTCTAAATACATAGTTACAAACTTAGCACTTCTTTAAGCACCTACTGCAAAATATCATTCTGCCGTATAGATTCATTATGAATTGAATTCATCTCAATTAAAATAACTCTTGGACTAGCTTCTATCACTTTTATGCCAGCTCCTAAATTTGGCATTTACAACTGTGGTATTAGAGCAACACCAGCCAAATAAATGTTGTACAGCTTTGAAAAGTCACCTAATACAGCTGACACAGTCAAGCTTCAGTTTAAACCATTGGGAATTAGAGATGAGGTGATATTAGTTGACATTTGGCCAGAAATTTATCTCAGTTTCTACTCTACCTTTGCACCTGCCCTGGGTGAGTTTACAAAGACAGCAATACCTACATGAAACAATGGAATCTGAGGATCAATGTTGTACTCAATTATTAATTTAATAATAATTTAATAACAATATTATTATATGTTTATTTTTTAGCTAAAACATAGTGTAAAAGCACAAAACTCTGAAAAAGTTGGGGAAGATAATTTGTATATAATTAACAGAGCTAAAGAGGCGTTGGTATTTTCCATTAAGCCTGGATCTAAACTTTTGGATTTTATTCCTTTACTGCTGTTGTGTAGTATACAAACTTGAAGCAGTGCATACAATTTCTGGGTGCCTATGGTTGGGCAAGCAGTGAGGTCAAGTTAGGAGGGATAGAAGAAATGAAGAAAAGTGAAAGGAAATGAAAAGATGAGAGAAAGAGAAAGAGAGAGAGAGAGAAAGAGATTCAGCTTATAGATTCAGCAACATGAAGACAAATAAAAGTAAGTGATTTTACCCTAGGTAATTGTCTGGACTCCAAACAGTTCTATCAGCAAATTTTCCCTCTAAGGATTAAGCTAGAAGTAAAAGGGCAGAAAGGCACAGAGGCAAATTGATATTTTATCTACACTTTTCTGCGAGTTTCTTGAGAGTTTTGCAATGTAGTTAGTATACTGCCTATTAGCTGAGAATCAATACATACTTTAAAAATGAACGACTATATTTGCTGAGCTGTGTTTCTACTTTACACAGTATATTATATAATTTAATGTTTCAGTAACTCAAAGTGGTAGACATTATTATCTCTTTTTTACAGGGGAATAATCTGAAACTCATATACAAAATATCATAAAGAGCTGTTAAACAGTAGATGTAGATTTCAGACTCAGGTCTAATAGATTCCAAATCTGATGGCTTTCTCATTTCCTATTATTATTTACTCTGCAACTACTATGCACACTTGATAATAATCTTTATGATTTTCACCTACATTGTTTTACAACTATTTTTAATTTTCTTACACACATAATCCATTGAATAATAGATATATTATAAAATACAGATAATTAAAAAGGAAAAAACAATTAAAATACCTGGCTTTTCCCCAACTCAGAGCCAATAATACTTGAGTAGGCACTAGAATATATGAAATAGAAGTGGCATGTGACCACAAAGAAATATTACTATCAACAGTCAATGAAGAGACAGAATATTTCCCCGAGGAAATAATGAAATTAAGCATGAAAAGATATTTTCTATGCATGTAGTTGAGGCAGCTGGGGGTGTTGGGAAGTGACTACATCTAGAGGAAGGCCCGATGGTCCCTGATTCTAAGAAAAGCAAGGTAAATGCAAAAACTGATACACTCTCAGTGTGGAAAATATGATAAGCCCAGATACATAGTTATAGGCCTTTTAAACTATGTTCAGAAATTTGGACGATATCCTGTGGAAAAAGGAAATTTTAGAAAGTTTTACAGAAAGGAATGATATGATCAGTTAGGAATTTGCAAAATTACCCATATTCTAATGTGGAAACTGGATTGGGGAAGAGTGAGTCAATTCAAAGATACCAATGAGAGACAATGATAATCTAGCCAAGAGATGACGCCATCTTGAATCAAAGGGATTGAGAGATTGGGATATACTGAATGGACAGATTAGAAACATGTTGAGATTGACCATGAAGGTGAAAGATGGAGAACAGTAGAAGTTTCTGACACTAAATAATCTTAAAAACTTCTTACTGTATGATTGTATAATATTAAATTTTATGAATTAACCATCATTTGAATAAACTTTGTGATTTTTTATATTTTTTATTTTTCCCTACTGTAATGATCACTAACATCTGCTACCATTTGTATGCATACTTTATTTTTTACATAATTTATTGTATGCTCTTGGTTTATAGAGTACTTGAGATGTAAAATTAAAATGAAATACTTTAACAATTTTTCAACTTTTTAAATTAAGTATATTACTCTTCTCTGTACAATTCCTCATTTATATTATGACTCTGTCTCCACCATTGTGATAAAGTTACTTTGACCATACAGTTATCAGATCATTTAAAAAAATTCTTCTTAAATAATAACTACATCTAAATAAAGTTATGGTAGATTTTGAATAAGGAAAAAAATGCAGTCTTCTGTAGTCATTGTAACCAGATATTTCACAGTTGGCATCATGAAATAATCATGTACAGAAATGCTTCAAAATTAAAATATACTAATTATTCACAATTTGCCCTAAGGCATCAGGATGTGAGCTAGTTAAAAGTAAAAATATTTATAGGGACAAGGAAACACTCCCTATTCAAATACAAATGTTCACTGGGAAAACAAACAAGTTAATGTTAAAAGTAAAGAAAAATTATGCAAACTTTCATGAATATCAATATTTAAAATCAATCAATTTAATATAGAGAGAATACAATTCTTGTGTTTTTACATTTTTTATCTAGATTACATATTATCACACACAATAGGTATAACAGGTATTGATGATTGTCATATAAGCCATTTCACTAATGATTTTGTATGGAAGACAAAGTATTGTCTGTCTCAAGTGCTTTTGAAAGAAATATTTTGTCATGAAAATAGATGGCAGAGGAATTATGCATATTATCCATTTTCTATCCTTCATTAAATATTAGTTGTAGCTTGTAGTAAAGAAGTAAAATTGGAAATAAGACTATATTATTTCCTTAGCACACTTTAACTGGCAATATAATAAATAGTTAGACATAATTTAAATAATCATGAAGTCTTTTTTCTTATGAATTTTATAGTTTATTATGTTAATGGGAAACACAAATTAGTATATTCATTGATTCAAAACAAACTAATAGACCTTTTTAGAGCACCAACTCATTTTATTTTGTGTTAAGGCACTGTAAAAGTTTTAAAAGAATGATTCTGGATTCCAAGTGCTCCAAATTAAATGTGGTCATTTTAGGAAAGATTGTAAAGAAGAATTTACAATGGTGGTCTCAACAGAGAGATGATGGTCATTCATTCATTGTTCTGGCAACTTTCTCTCTTAATTTATAATCTGAAGACAACCAAATAGAAATATTATTCTCTTCTCCAAATATCTTATTCAAATTCCATGACAATGAATAGGAATACAATTTACCTGGTAGCTTAACTCCAAAATTCTTGAGTAATTCTTCATTACTGTCTGTAAAATAGTTCCCATATAGGCTAAATTGGTAATTCCTATCGACTTTTCCTCTGCAATATATACCAAATTTAACGATTTCTAATCATATCTGGCCTCGAATACTGAAATAGTTTTTTAACTGATCTCCCTGCTACACATTTTAGTTCCTCGATGCCAATTCTACTCTAATCTTGAATCTTTCT
Source organism: Eschrichtius robustus (assembly GCF_028021215.1). NCBI lineage: Eukaryota > Metazoa > Chordata > Mammalia > Artiodactyla > Eschrichtiidae > Eschrichtius > Eschrichtius robustus. The sequence goes on from NC_090826.1 coordinate 177,214,885, forward strand.
TTTTAAAATGTAAATCATATTATATTCAGCATGGTTTAAAAACCTCCATTGGTTTTCCATACCCTTCAAATAAAATCCAGCTCCCTAGTGCAGCATGAAAGACCTCTTTGGTTCTCTGCCCCTACATTTGATTTTATTTCCCATCCCTCTCTCCCTTCCTTACTCTGTCTCCAGAAATACAGTATTTCTTTCTGCTCCTTGCAGAGGCTAAACTCAGTTTTAACCCAAAGTCTTAGCACTTGGTTGTTTCTTCTTACTGAAGTGTTCTCTCAGGCAGACTTCTCACTTTATTTAAGATTCTGCTTAGCTATCACTCTTTCAGAGAAGGCTTTTCTGCCCACCCTATCAAGATTAGTGTCCTTACTTTTAATCTCTAATCTCCTACCATACAGTATTTCTCTCTAGAGCAGCTATCGCTCTCTGAGTTTATATTATAGAATGCTTCCACCTCTGGTTAGTTTACCCATTACAAAATAGGCTCCATGAAGCCAAAAGCTATTTATTATAAATGAAGAAGTGTTCAGAAAAGTGTTTATTAAATGCTTGTTAAACATAAAGTGGATGGCTAGTGGGAAGCTGCTGCATAGCACAGGGAGATCAACTCAATGCTTTGTGACGACCTAGAGGGGTGGGATAGGGAGGCTGGGAGGGAGGCGCTAGAGGGAGAGGATATGGGGATATATGTATACATATAGCCGATTCACTTTGTTGCACAGCAGAAACTAACACAACATTGTAAAGCAATTATACTCCAATGAAGATATAAAAGAATAAATAAATGCTTAGGCAAATAATCAGTAGAATACAACCTGCTGACAAATTACTTGTTTTCGGATGAATTAGATAAAATTTATATTGAACCAATAATTATCCTTGTGTTTGCGTAAATTCAGACCAATTAGTCCACTGCAAGAAAATGAAGGTAGTCTTATTGCACTTGCTTAAAAGCTAATGGAAGCAAAGAAATACTTTTACCCTATTTGAAAATTGTCATCTAATTGTGTTTCAAAATATATTTAAAAACAGCACTTTCTGACTTTTTGTTGTTTTCGTTGCTTAAGTAAAACCCAGATGTTGGGGATTTTGTGAAATGTTCAACAGTGATGATCTATGTTTGTTTGGAATTCTTTTGCCCAATGTAATTTTATTTAAGTGAAATAGGAAATTGACGTTAGGTTAACTTTTCTGAAAGTTCATCTGTCTTTAGCAGAAAATTGCTACTGTAGTAGGAAGAAGTTTAAAACTTATCTGTCTGAAAAACAATATAGAATATAGTAATTTCCATTTATGAAGAATTTGAAACTGTTAAAGGCTTTTTTTCTTTTAATTCTACTCACTTGCAAATAATCGAACACCCATACATTGACTTGTTCCTTAGAAAGATATCTTTTTATTCAAAAATATGAAAACAAAACGATCAAAACAAGAACAAAAAACCTTCATGAACAAAATTTGTGATGGTGTCAATGAACACAGAGTCCTCCTAGCAGGAAAGAAAGACATTTATAACTGCTATTTTATATAGATTTCTTTTCCACATAAATGTATTACTGCCTTTCTCTTTCAAAGGGAGTTTTGGGCATGAAGGATACAGTGAGATCTGAAAGGGCCTGGATTGATAGCACCTGCAGTGGTTTTTAGAATCTTTGGCAGTAGGACAAGGCAATAGATCAGCTGTCTCTGAACAAACCCTGCACTGTGCTTTGTGAAAGTCTCCCACCTCCACAGCACAGCTACATTTTCTTGATCTTAACCTTTCCAGCCCTTGAAATGTATGCAACTTCTCTCGAATTCACCATGCTGTTCTTTGAGATTCAAGATGACACAGCACAGCAGCTTATGTTTTCAGGGAGTAAAGATGATGGTAATGATCACAATGATAACAACATAGTTACTATCATGATCATTACAAATATAATAGACACTCCACTCTACTTCTGTATTTTTTTCCAATATGCCAGGAGCTTATAAAGGTGCTACACTCTTTATAATAAAACTTTGAAAGGAGCTTAATTTCAGCTCTGCAGTAAAATCTTGACATAATGATCATCTGTTAGTTTGTATATAATTTTAAACATTCTATAATATGTATTGTGAAGATTAGAACAGTAAATTCACAGGGTTTTATTTTTACAATGTATATTTTTATATATTTTGATATGTTTTTAAAATTACAGGATTATAAGATTTTTGCGGTATACAGGTGGCTATGCTCAATTCCATGTTAAATTAAACACAATAAAATGATAGCTTGCTCTTCTAAGTATACTTTATTATATTGATGGCTTCTTAGCTCATGAATATTTCTTATTGCCTAATGTACATCTTTTGCGAAGCAATTACATTGGAATTTTCCTAGTCAAAATACTTTAAACTAGATTGAAACAGTAAAAACTGCTTTATTAATGTCCTTTTATTCTAAAACTATATTAAGTTCCAATTGTATCCTGATAAAATTGGCAAAGGAGCAGGTACAAATAGGAAGAAGAGTTTTCCTTGAGAAACTCTGAAAAAACTTTCTGTTTTTATGTGGGTTTGAAAGACATTTACGGATACATTATATTTTATCTTCAACATCAGCCAGAGTGTAAGGTGTTCTGTCGTGTGGTTAAAAGGACAGACTGAAGCGGATTGTCTATGGTCAAACTCTTACACTACCACCATGAGGCTTTCCATGTGTGTCTTAATTTCTCTATGCCTCACTTTCTCACATTCTTTATCAAAAAAGAAAAAAAGAAAGAAAAGAGGAAGGAAGGAAAAAAGGTAGAAGAAAATTAAATAAGTGAATTCATCTAGTAGAAATACTTTGAGACAAAATGGATCAGGCTTAGCCCTGTGTCTTGTACGAAATATGTATTACATAAATGTATGCTACCACGACTACTACTGTAAGGCAGAGATGACCCTCACATTTTACAAATAAGCAATTTTATGATCATAGAAATTATAACTTATTAAAAGTCAAAATAGTTAATCCATTGCCAAGAAATCCTTGCGCTGTATTTATGTAAAGTCAGTTTTTATGGGGGGAATATTTTCTGCATTTAATGAGATACTGAAATTGCCAATACGTTTCAATGACTTACCATAATAGTGATTTGCTATATTGTTGATCTCTTATAAAGAGTTTCATTTTAAATAATATCATAAAACATAATAATTATCATTATATACAATCGCTGTTGAGTACAAGGGAGAAAGTTGAGACAACTTCACAGAAGTAGCACCAGGTTTATGTTGAACTACAGATTGATTGCAATTGGGTTTTAAATCAAATATATGTCTTTTTATGCTGTGCATCTGCCACTTCTTAATGAATGACTTTGGGCAAGATATTTAATTTCTCTAAATCTTGATTCCTTCAACTGAAAAATGAGAATAACAAAAACATCCTCGTCATGGTTTATTAACTAATCCAGTTGTCTTCCCCAGAAATACTTTCATAATTGGATATCAAAACATGCATGGGAATATTTATTGCAGCATTATTTATAATAGTAGAAAATGTCATTGAATATATAAATATATCTCCTTCGATAAGGGAATACATATAAATTATTTTGTTATTAAAAAACTCTAGCAAACTAGAAGGAATAGTTGCTATCTACAAAATAAAAACAAATTGATACTAAAATAAAATTGACCTAATTATCTTTTAAAATGAGAGACAGAAAATAATACTAATGCTCATCATCTTTATACAAAGTTACCCAGGAGAACACTGGAATTCTTAGCAAATGTAATAAGACAGAGATTGGGGGAGATGTGATAGACACATAGATATAAAAATATGTAACATCAGGAAATGTTTTTAAGAATCCATATTTCATAGTTTGTGGTTGTCTATGTAGAAAACTCCCCCCAAATATGTCAAAATTTTGTTATAATTAATAACATAGTTAAGTAATTTGCTGCATGCTCAGTACATGTAAAAACATAAATGGCATTTCTCAACATCAATAATAAGCAGATGGACAAATAAAATATATTTATGATAGCACAAAAAATTAAGTACTTAGACATAATCCAATAAAAATGTTCAAGACTTTTATGAAGAAAATTAAACGGTTTGGGGGTGGGTATTTCTGCATGAGTTGCTTGGAACCCATGCGAAACGAAGAGAAGCACTGTTTTCTTAAATTGGCACACTTAATATTGTAAAGATACCATTCTTACTAAATTTAGCTACAAATTAAATGTAATTCCAATAACAATAACTCTTACCTTTTTGTCAAACTTAATCAGATGTTTCTAAAATACGTATGTCAGAGAAAAGAGTTGACAATTACTGAGACTCTTCCAAGGAACAGTTTCTATCTCTAAACTGAAAACAATGCATGTATGTGACGTTTAATCCATGACACAATTTCCTTTACTATTACATGGAGAATCAGGTTATCTAAGTTTATAGTAAAACATTAAATGCTTGTATTAGTGATCTATTGTTGCATAACAATTGCTCCACAACTTATCAGGAAAAATTTATTAGTATTCTTTTTATTTTTTAATTTTATTTATTTATTTATTTTTAACATTTATTTAGTTATTTATTTATTTATTTTTAACATTTATTTAGTTATTTATTTATTTATTTTTGACTGTGTTGGGTCTTCGTTTCTGTGCGAGGGCTTTCTCCAGTTGCGGTGCGCGGGCCTCTCACTATCGCGGCCTCTCTTGTTGCAGAGCACAGGCTCCAGACGCGCAGGCTCAGTAATTGTGGCTCACAGGCCCAGTTGCTCCGCGGCATGTGGGATCTTCCCAGACCAGGGCTCGAACCTGCGTCCCCTGCACTGGCAGGCAGACTCCCAACCACTGCGCCACCAGGGAAGCCCAGTATTCTTTTTTAAACTGCAAAAAAAAAAAAAAAAAATATATATATGTATATATATATATATATATATATATATATATATATATATATATATATATATATAGAAATACATTAATCCAGCAGGTAGGTCTGAGAAAGCACAGAATCAGTTGGTTAGGGCAATTAGAACCTCTGCCGTGTTTTCTGTTTTTCCTCAAGCTTCATTCTGCTGCTGTTCCTGAGATCTCTCTCTCTGTCATCATCAGCCCTACATCTTCCTTCTTGATGGTGACTTTAATATTCCTTCTCCCACCCCTGTTTGGTTTTCTGCTCCCAGGACTGTGCAACTCCAATCACAGACATGGAGCACTCCAGGTTGGAGCTCTGCATCCCCTCCATTTCTGTGTAGTCAGTGACTTGCTCCAGGTACCAGCACCACTTGGCAGGAGGCTTCAGTTCCTCACCGTGTGGGTGTCTCCATAGGGCTGCTTACAACATGACTTTCTCCAGAGCAATGATAGAAGGGAGACAGAAAGAGTGGGCCAAAGAGTGACTGTCCAAGAAGGAACTACCCAAGGAGACTACAAAAGAATGTGAATTTCAGGAATGGCAGAGGGCATGGTAATTGGTGGCTATCTTGGAGACTGGCTATCATCACATTGCTTAACAAAAGAGAAATGTGAATTGGGTTGTTAAAAAATTTCTAAACAAGTTTTACAGGAGAAAATTCTGTTCCATTGTGTATTGGTGTATCATGAAAAGAATCACCCAGAAAATAGTTTATTTTGCTATATAACCCTCAAGGTTGAAATATATAGAAAAATATTTCCAAGAAATGCATTTTGATTTCTTTCAGTCTACTCACTAACTTATAATAGGACAATAATGAGTAAAAATTTATATGATGTATTAATTCCTATTAATTAGTTGGAATTCTAGAAATAATACAAATAATTTTCTTCAGTTTTTGGCTTCTGAGCCATTAAACTATATAGCAAAAAATAAACAAAAATTTTGTATATCACCTTGATTACTGATTATGCTAATATTGGAAAATCTATGTTAGCAAGTAGATTTACAATTCTTAACTCTGTAACTAAACACATTTACCCGTCAACTACTGGCCTCACTCTACCACTGCATTCTTCCACACTTGGGGTGGGGTTTGCGATTTTCTTCGCAAGGATTGGAACAGCAGAGAAAATGTGTGGTTCTTATGGATATTTCCTTCTATGACAAAAGGGATTACTATATAGAGAATGGTAGATTTTCTCTTCAACTGCCCAATGAATTGTCTACCACTGTCTCAGTAAAGGCTATGTCCTACTATTTTATTAATGAGTATACTCTCAGAGAATGTAAGAGACAAAGGAGTGGTAACCACAGTGAAATTGAGACTATTTAAAGATACGTTTTCAAGCTGGCCCCAACTAAGTATGACTGATTGCTGGATCTTGCAAGGCAGTCCTGACATAAGACAATTAATTAACTTTGTCTCAGGAAAAATAGTTTGTGGAGAAAAGGGAAAGAATGTAACTATGGGTTCATTGATTGTTGGTTAACCTATGGGTTCTAGTATTCTACTTATCAAGGGTCAAGCCCACAGGGTGTTAAATCTCCTGCCCTTCCTGAGTATGCATGCATGGCTCCTGACCAGTGCCCCATGCCTAGGTGTGAATGGGAAAGCTCCAGGTCGAAGGGAAGAGACATACTAGGCAGACATGGGACAGGTTTACAGTCCTTCCCACCTGTGTGTTATTCCTAACCCACCTTTGGTAAGCAACCCAGCACCTGGATTTATAATGTGTGTCTGTTATCATCATAATTGGCATTAAAATTGTTGTGTCTTCCTTCTTCAATTAATTGTCCAGATTCCTGTATGACTCATTAGAACTTTTCTAAAAATTTGGGGCAATTAAATAATTTTAAATTTCAAAATTTTTATGATGTCGTCTTAAGTGTATATCAAATCACAGCACTTTAAATCTTTTCATATATTTTGGGCAATTTTTTTGGTAGAAAGAAAGTGTTTAGAATCTGTGGTTCTTTGTTTTTCTACATACAATAAATGGTTATAATCAAGAATAAACAAATTAAAATGCTGGCAACACTGTAGAGAAACTGGAACCCTCACATATTGCTTGTGGAAATGTAAAATGGTGCAGACAATATGTACAATAGTTTGGCATTTCCTCTTAAAGATAAAAATACAATTGCAGTTTGGTTCAAGAACTCCACTCCTAGATATATGCCATAAAGAATTGAAAACAGGTGTTCAAACAAAAACTTGTACACAAATATTCATAGCAGCATTGTTGACATTGACCCAATCGTAGAAACAATTTGAACATCCATCAGTGGATAAATGGATAAGCAAAAGAGGGTAGATCTATAAAGTTCCATATTATTCTGCTATATACAGAAATAGAGTAAAATGGTGCAATCCACTATGGAAAACAGTATGGCAGTTCGTCTAAAACTTACACATACATTAACGAATTATCCATCAATTCCATTTCAGGGTATATACCCAAAGATCTGAAAACAAGGAGTGAAACATATTTGTACACCCGTATTCAAAGCAGCATTACTCACGCTGGCCAAAAGGTGTAAGCAACCCAAGTGTCCATGAATAGATGAATCAATAAACAAAATGTGATACATACACAAATGGATATTATTCAGTCTTAAAAACTAAGGAAATTGAGGCACATGCTACGACATATATGAGCCTTAAAGTCATTATGCTAAGTGAAATAACCTGGTCACAAAAGGATGAATATTATATGGTTCCACTTCTATGAGGTATCCAGAGAAGTGAAATTCAGAGACAGAAGATAGAATGTGGTTGACAAATGTTGAAGAAAGTTAGTGTTTACTGGATGCAGTTTCACTTGGCAAAAATGAAAAAGTATGAGAGATGGATGGTGAGGATATTTGTACAACAATGTGAATGTAGCTAATGCCATAGAACTATATACTTTAAATGGCTTAAATAGTAAATGTTGTGTTCAATAGATTTAATCACCATAGAAAACATGAATGAAGTACTGATACACGTCACAACATACATGAACATTGAAAACAACCTAAGTGAAAGAAGCCATACAGAAAAGGCCACCCAGATCATACTCACATTGTATGCCTTAACTCCATCAAGGTTGTGAAAATGAGGGAAAGTCTCCAGAACACTCAGAATGAAAAAAGACATTTGGGCAGGTGGTGAAAAAGTAGAAGTGGACCTGTGAATTGGATTAGAAGGCAAAAACCATAATGAATTCACATTTGGGGGCTATTTGGGTATTCCTTGGGAAAGTGTCCCTTTTTGGGCTAAAACACAATGGAAGTTGTCATTGAAATTGGCATATGTGGTAAATCATTGATAACTGGGGAATCTGAATTTACAGATGAAGAGTACATTGTACTGCTACTGCAAGTTTTCAGTATGTTTGAAATTACTAGAAAGTAAATTACTTCAAAATGAACATGTCAAGACCATGCCAGCAAAGTAGATAAAACACCACACTTTATGATAGGGCCAAGCCCTACCCAGATTCAGTTCACCCCAAATGGTTAAGCTAATTGCTCTTGTAGGAATCCACATATTATTAAGAGGTATTGTGAGAAGATTATAATAGTAGTCACTATGTCTTGGGTATTGTAGATGACTTTGGATATGGTAGAAACAATGGGATTTTTGAACTACAATTTTCCATCTCAAACCACCAAAAGGTACAAGTAATACATGAATTTAGTAAAGTTGCATGATACAAAAGTAATACACAAAAATCAACTGAGTTGCTATACACTAAGAAAGAAGAAGTATCAGAAAGAAAAATTAAGAAAACAATCCCATTTACAATTGCATCAAAAAGAACAAAATACCTAGGTATAAATTTAACCAATGATGTGAAAGACCTGCACAATTAAAACTGGAAGACACTAATAAAGAAACTAATAAATAGAAAACCAACTGTGATCAGGCATTGGAAGAATATTGTTAAAACATTCATGCTGCCAAAGCAGTGTACACATTCAATTCAATCTCTAACAATTAAAATGGCATTTTTCACAGAAACAGAACAATCACATTATTTGTGTGGAACCGTAAAGGACCCCAAAAAGTCAAAGCACAGCTAAGAATGGAGAGAACAGCTGGAGTCCTAATAAGGGAGAGCACAGCTGGAGTCAACTTGTTCCCTGACTTCACACTATACTACAAAGCTACAGGAACCAAAACGGTGTGGAACGGGCACAAAAACAGGCACATGCACCAGAGGAACAGAACAGAGAACCCAGAAAGAAACCATGTGTATGGTTAACCATGTGTATGTAGTTAATTTATGGCAAGGCTGTCAAGGACACACACTGGGGAAATCCCCTCAATAAATCATGCCAAGGAAACTAGATACCACACACCAAAGAAAGACACTGGAAACTGTCTTATGCCACACACAAAACTACCTAAAATCCACAATTTTCCACATCAAGACTTTCCCCTGCTGACTCCTCTGAAAATGGACCCCCCTCAGCAGTCAGCCACATACAGGCAGCTTCTCCCCACTTTTTCTTCACTTTTCACTCCCTCAGTGGCGTCTCCCAGAGGATCCAGAAGACCCTGGGCTCCTGTCTGCATGGATGGGACCCAGCATTGTCCAGAAGCTGAAGCTCCAGTATGTCCTGAGGAGACTGACCTCCTGTCTGTGTTGACCTGACCAGGCATTGTCTGGAAGCCAAAGCCATGGCGAATCCCAGATCCAGTTCAACCAAAGTAGTGATGCTAATTGACCGTGTAGGAGTCCACATGTTATTAAGAGGCACTGTGAGAAGATTGCATTAGAAGCTGCCACGTCTTGGGTGCTGTGGAGGACCTGGCGCCCAGCTCCAAGGGTGGACAGGGCCTAGGCTGGCGAAGTCCCAATGAGTGCGGCTGCGCAGTGCTGCCCTGGGCGGCGTCGGAGGTCGTGGGTCGCGCTGCTCTCCCCTTGGGCTCCAGGGAGATGCCCAAGCTGGGAGTCAAGGCTCTGGAGAACCCTTGCTCCATTCTGGTCCGGGGGGGTTGGGCTGCTTGGCCCCTAGTCACACGGCCAGCCTTATCATCATCTGTGGTTCTTCGTATAGGAATCTTATAACTGAATATACATTTACCTTAAATTAGGTTATTTTTTAATATTTAGTAAACATTAAAATCTAATCTGGAAAACCTCAAGATCAGAGAGATTATGCAAGAGAACTTTTTAAAGGGTTATTCTAAATCATGTGGAAGATATTATTCATTTAACTTTACACATTCAACTTCCATCTAGGGAATTCAAATGATTCCTTTTTAAAATGAATGTCTCCTCTGTGGCAGATAAAAGCTAATAATATAGTGCTCATATAGGAGCATCTCTTCTTCCTTTGGTTGACCTGGAGCATTCTCTAGGTGATTGGGCACTGATTCAGTTTTTCTGGCTCCACTAAGAAGCTATTGCACTTTTCTAAATTTGGTTAATGTTGTTTAGTCATTTGAAATAATAAAGATCATTGGGCAGGACGCAACTAGGACCTCAGATAGGAGGACTGAGATTTCAAGGGTTTGTTGTCTACAATTACACTCTGCTACAGACATCATATACACACACATTGCCTCTATTGTTTCTGTTCTTTTGATTTAATCTCTCAAATTCCTAATTGTAAAATATTTATCAAATGCATAGGATGCTCCTAGGATACAAAAATGCATAACCTACCATCATCGAAGTCAAATAATTTACCAACTATGTAAGTGTAAGACACATATGATAAAATAAAACACATATGGACAAATTCATAAATATAATACAGTAATTGAGGTGGCAGGGATTTCTACAAGATAGTGGACAGCCAAGGTTAAGCTCATCTTTGAGATGCAGTGAGTGAAGTTTTTGGGAATGTTCAGGGACTTCTTTGTAGAAATAAAAATATGAATTTGTTTTTGAAAGTTGAGTAGGAATTCACAAAGCAGAAAACTTGAGAAAATCCAATTATTGCAGAAAGAAATAACAATTTTAATCAGGGACATTCAATCTGTTTTATATGGCTGGAATGAAAAGTTGCTTAGTTTTTTTTTTTAATCTCATATTCTTTAAATATTAGCTTCAGTTAATCTCTGCAAATTAGATGTCATTATGATACTATTAAAAATGTGAGGGACTTCCTTGGTGGCGCACTGGTTAAGAATCCACCTGCCAATGCAGGGGACACGGGTTCGAGCCCTGGTCTGGGAAGATCCCACATGGCACGGAGCAACAAAGCCCGTGCGCCACAGCTACTGAGCCTGCACTCTAGAGCCCACATGCCACAACTACTGAAGCCCGCGCGCCTAGAACCCGTGCTCTGCAACAAGAGAAGCCACTGCAATGAGAAGCCCGCGCACCGCAACAGAGTAGCCCCCACTCGCTGCAACTAGAGAAAGCCCGACCGCAGCAACGAAGACCCAATGCAGCCAAAAATAAAAATAAATAAAATAAATAAATTAAAAAAAAAAAAATGTGAATCACAGATATGACTGGAAAAGCTGCAGGTGTAAAGGAATATACAGTAATAGTTGGATTAAAAATAGCCTAGATTTTACACATACATGCAGAATTTCATTCTCCTTTTTGCCTTTTTTCTTACATCTGAATTAAAAAATAATATTTTTAAAATACTTTTATTTCCAAAAGTTCTCAAAATATAAATAATTAGGAACATATATTTCTATTTCCTACTTTATTACACAAATGAGTTCAAGCAATCCTCAGTAAGTCTCATAACTCTGAGAAGTTTCATCCAAGCTTAATTAAAATATCTCATCTTTTCATTTTTCTTTCTTACCCCTTTATTCTGACTACACTTGTGCTTTAACCTCATTTTTAAAAATAGTGAACCTTTACTTTATGTCAAATTATCAATCAGCTTTCACTTCAATACCGGTCAACAGAGCCCTAATGATTCGTGACTGTAATTACTCTGTCATTGGTACCCTCAGATGACTCGCCCTTGTGCTTCTGGAGAAATGACCTATCGCTCACCAACCACAGGGCATTTCTGTCTGCTCTCCTTTCAATTCCAGGAAGGATGCTTGAGCACTTCTGAGAATTCATCTGAAGTGCACAAATCGGTGCCACTACAAATTTATGCTCTTGAATTCAAAATGAGCTCTCTATCCTCTTCTATACTTTACTAATAGCGTAGAACAGGACAGTTTGATATCCTAATGTAGGGTTTTAACCAAGAGCGTGTGATTTGGAGTCAGAAGGGCATGCGATAGAAACTCACCTTTTACCTAGTAAGTGGTGTATCTGTAGACCTCAGTTTTCAGCTGGAAGTGAAAAATAAAATAATAGGAGAATGTGGATTAAATAAAAGTGGAGGGTGTTTTTAACATTCTCTCTCTCTATATACATATATACATATATATACATATATATATATATATATATATATATATATATATATATATATATATATGTATGTATATTACTCTTATTATTTCCCACAGTGGCTGTTCAAAAACTTTCTCACTCTTCAAATGTGCTTTACACCATCAATTCCACGTTTACTCTTGTCATTTGAATATCCCTAATAATTTTATGAGAAAATAGAAGGCATCATAAGGGGACTCTGTGAACTTTCTTCCCCTTTGTGTACCTCACCTGTACCCAGAATTTTTATTTCTATCCAAATGGATAAATACACGTGATTTTTTTCTAGCTAACTTCTTCATTTGTGCTTTACATCCCATACCTAGTTCATTTTTAGGGAACTGCTCCATTACATCCTTGCTACCTTTTTTTGGGGGGTGGGGGTGGTATTTCAGTATCTTTTAAATTTGATCAAGTCTATAAAAAGGCTGTATTTTTTAAAAAAACAATACTAAAACCTCCTATAGGGCTACATCTTACTAGCTGTCACCTTTACCTAGTCTCTTCCTTAGCACTCTACCTGTATACATAATTTTTTTTCATTCTGATCTCTCTTCCTCCACTGCATTCAATCTTCTGTACTTACTCCATTAAAATGGCTTAAACCAACAACATAGGTGATTCTTTTACTGCTAAATTTGATGGAATTTTAAAACACCTACCTTTATTAAAGTTCTCCTCTTTATTTCACATATACTAAATTTCAGGTGTTTTAGGGTTTTTTTGTTGTTGTTGTTGTTGTTTTTTCTATTTTCACATCTTTATTGGAGTATAAATGCTTTACAATGTTGTGTTAGTTTCTGCTGTGCAACAAAGTGAATCAGCTAATGTTTACATATTTCCCCATATCCCCTCCCTCTTGGGCCTCCCTTCCACACTCCCTATCCCACACCTCTGGGTCCTCACAAAGTATCGAGTTGATCTCCTTGCGCTATGCAGCAGCTTTCCACTAGCCATCCATTTTACATTTGGTAGTGTATAAATGTCAGTGCTACTTGCTCATTTCATCCCAGTTTCCCCTTCCCATCCTGTGCCCTCAAGTCCATTCTCCACGTCTGCATCTTTATGCCTCCCCTGCCGCTAGGTTCAACAGTACCACTTTTAAAAATTCCATATATATGCGTTAGCATGCGGTATTTTTTTTTTTTTTCTCCTTCTGACTTACTTCACCCTGTATGGCAGAGTCTAGGTCCATCCAACTCACTACAAATAACAAAATTTCATTCCTTTTTATGGCTGAGTAATATTCCATTGTATATATGTGCCACATCTTCTTTATCCATTCATCTGTCGATGGACACTTAGGTTGCTTCCATGTCCTGGCTATTGTAAAGAGTGCTGCAGTGAACATTGTGGTACATGTATCTTTCTGAATTATGGTTTTCTCAGGGTATATGCCCAGTAGTGGGATTGCTGGGTCATAAGGTAGTTCTATTTTTAGTTTTTTAAGGAACTTTCATACTGTTCTCCGTAGTGGCTGTATCAATTTATATTCCCACCAACAGTGCAGGAGGGTTCCCTTTTCTCCACACCATCTCCAGCATTTACTGTTTCCAGATTTTTTGATGATGGCCATTCTGACCAGTGTGAGGTGAAACATCATGGTTTTGATTTGCATTTGTCTAATGATTAGTGACGTTGAGCATCTTTTCATGTATTTTTTGGCCATCTGCATGTCTTCTGTGGAGAAATGTCTATTTAGGTCTTCCACCCCTTTGCGGTTTCGGTTGTTTGTTTTTGTGATATTGAGCTGCTTGTGTATTTTGGAGATTAGTCCTGTGTTGGTTGCTTCATTTGCAAACATTTTCTCCCATGCTGAGGGTTGTCTTTTCATCTTGTTTATGGTTTCTTTTGCTTTGCAGAAGCTTTTAAGTTTCATTAGGTCCCATTTGTTTATTTTTGTTTTTATTTCCATTTCTCTAGGAGGTGGGTCAAAAAGGATCTTGCTGTGATTTATATCACAGAGTGTTCTGCCTATGTTTTCCTCTAAGAGTTTTATAGTGACTGGCCTTACATTTAGGTCTTTAATCCATTTTGAGTTTACTTTTGCATACGGTGTTAGGGAGTGTTCTAATTTCATTCTTTTACATGTAGCTGTCCAGTTTTCCCAGGACCACTTATTGAAGAGGCTGTCTTTTCTCCATTGTATATACTTGGCTCCTTTGTCAAAGATAAGGTGATCATACGTGTATGGTTTTATCTCTGGGTTTTTTATCCTGTTCTATTGATCTGTATTTCTGTTTCTGTGCCAGCACCATACTGTCTTGATTACTGTAGCTTTGTAGTACAGTCTGAAGTCAGGGAGCCCGAGTCCTTCAGCTCCGTTTTCCTTTCTCAAGATTGCTTAGGCTATTCAGGGTCTTTTGTATTTCCACACAAATTGTAAAATTTCTTGTTCTAGTTCTGTGAAAAATGCCATTGGTAATTTGATAAGGATTGCATTGAACCTGTAGATTGCTTTGGGAAGTATAGTCATTTTTACAATATTGATTCTTCCAGTCCAGGAGCGTGGTCTATCTCTCCATCTGTTTATGTTACCTTTGATTTCTTTCATCAGTGTTTTATAGTTTTCTGAGTACAAGTCTTTTGCCTCCTTAGGTAGGTTTATTCCTAGGTATTTTTTTCTTTTTGTTGTGATGGTAAATGTGATTGTTTCCTTAATTTCTCTTTCTGATCTTTTGTTGTTAGTGTATAGGAATGCAAGAGATTTCTGTGCATTAATTTTGTATCCTGCAACCTTACCAAATTCATTGATTAGTTCTAGTAGTTTTCTGGTGGCATCTTTAGGATTTTCTATGTATAGTATCATGTCACTGGCAAACAGTGACAGTTTTACTTCTTCTTTTCCAATTTGTATTCCTTTTATTTCTTTTTCTTCTCTGATTGCTGTGGCTAGGACTTCCAATACTATGTTGAATAATAGTGATGAGAGTGGACATCCTTGTTTTGTTCCTGATCTTGGAGGAAATGCTTTCAGTTTTTCACCACTGAGAATGATGTTTACTTTGGGTTTGTCGTATATGGCTTTTATTATGTTGAGGTAGGTTCCCTCTATGCCAACTTTCTGGAGACTTTTGGTCATAAATAGGTGTTGAATTTTGTCAAAAGCTTTTTCTGCATCTATTGAGATGATCATGTGGTTTTTATTCTTTAATTTGTTAATATGGTGTATCAGATTGACTGTTTTGTATATTGAAGAACACTTGCAGCTCTGGGATAAATCCCACTTGATCATGGTGTATGATCTTTTTAATGTGTTGCTGGATTCTGTTTGCTAGTATTTTGTTCAGGATTTTTGCGTCTATGTTCATCAGTGATATTGGTCTATAATTTTCTTTTTTGGTAATATCTTTGTCTGGTTTGGTATCAGAGTGATAGTGACCTGTAGAGTGAGTTTTGGAGTGTTCCTCCCTCCACAATTTTTTGGAAGAGTTTGAGAAGGATAGGTGTTAACTCTTGTCTAAATGTTTGATAGGATTCTCCTGTGAAGCCATCTGGTGTTGGACTTTGTTTGTTGGAAGACTTTTAATTACAGTTTTAATTTCATTACCTGTGATTCATCTGTTTATATTTTCTAATTCTTCCTGGTTCAATCTTGGAAGGTTGTACTTTTCCAGGAATTGGTCCGTTTCTTCCAGGTTGTCCATTTTATTGGCATATAGTTGCTGGTAGTAGTCTCTTATGGTCTTTTGTATTTCTGTGGTGTCATTTGGAATCTCCTTTTACATTTCTAATTTTATTCATTTGAGTCCTCTCCCTTTTTTTCTTGATGAATCTGGCTACAGGTTTATCAATTTTGTTTATCTTTTCAAAGAACCAACTTTTAGTTTTATTGATCTTTGCTATTGTTTTCTTCATTTCTATTTCATTTATTTCTGCTCTGATCTTTATGATTTCTTTCCTTCTACAAACTTCAGGCTTTCTTTGTTCTTCTTTTTCTAGTTGCTTTAGGTGTAAGGTTAGATTCTTTATTTGAGATTTTTCTTGTTTCTTGAGGTGAGCTTGAATTGCCTTGAACTTCCCCTTAGAAATTCTTTTGATGCATCCCATAGGTTTTGGATCATCTTGTTTTCATTGTCATTTGTTTCTAGTTATTTTTAAACTTCTTCTTCGATTTCTTCTATGATCTCTTGGTTATTTAGCAGTGCACTGTTTAACCTCCATGTGTTTGTATATTTTACAGTATTTTTCTGGTAATTGATATCCAGTCTCATAGCATTGTGGTTGGAAAAGATGCTTGATACGATTTCAGTTTTCTTAAATTTACCAAGGCTTGATTTGTGACCCAAGATGTGATCTATTCTGGAGAACGTCCGGTGTGCACTTGAGAAGAGAGTGTATTCTTCCGCTTTCAGGTGGAATGTCCTTAAAATATCAGTTAAGTCTATCTGGTCTATTGTGTCATTTAAAGTTTTTGTTTCCGTATTTATTTTCTGTCTGGATGATCTGTCTGTTGGTGTAAGTGGGGTGTTAAAGTCCCCTATTATTATTGTGTTACTGTCAATTTCCCTTTTTATGGCTGTTAGCATTTGCCTTATGTATTGAGGTTTTCCTATGCTGCGTGCATAAATATTTATAATTGTTATGTTTTCTTGGAATTATCCCTTGATCATTATGCAGTGTCCTTCCTTATCTCTTGTAACAATCTTTATTTTAAAGTCTATTTTATCTGATATGAGTATTGCTACTCCAGGTTTCTTGTCATTTCCATTTGCATGGAATATCTTTTTCCATCCCCTCACTTTCAGTCTGTGTGTGTCCCTAGGTCTGAAGTAGGTCTCTTGTAGACAGCATATGTATGGGTCTTGTTTTTGTATCCATTCAGCCAGTCTATTTCTTTTGGTTGGAGCATTTAATCCATTTACATTTAAGTTAGTTATTGATATGTATGTTCCTATATTACCATTTTCTTAATTGTTTTGGGTTTTTATTGTAAGTCTTTTCCTTCTCTTGTGTTTCCTGCCTAGAGAATTTCCTTTAGCATTTGTTGTAAAGCTGGTTTGATGGTGCTGAATTCTCTTAGGTTTTGCTTGTTTGTAAAGGTTTTAATTTCTCCATCAAATCTGAATGAGATCCTTGCTGGGTTGAGTAATCTTGGTTGTGGGTTTTTCCCTTTCATCACTTTAAATATGTCCTGCCACTCCCTTCTGGCTTGCAGAGTTTCTGCTGAAAGATCAGCTGTTAACCTTATGGGGATTCTCTTATATGTTATTTGTTGCTTTTCCCTTGCTGCTTTTAATTTTTTTCTTTGTATTTAATTTTTGATAGTTTGATTAATATATGTCTGAGCATGTTTCTCTTTGGGTTTATCCTGTATGGGACTCTCTGCACTTCTTGGACTTGATTGACTCTTTCCTTTCCCATGTTAGGGAAGTTTTCAACTATAATCTCTTTACATATTTTCTTAGACCCTTTCTTTTTCTCTTCTTCTTCTGGGACCCCTATAATTCAAATGATGGTGGGTTTAATGTTGTCCCAGATGTCTCTGAGACTGTTCTCAATTCTTTTCATTCTTTTTTCTTTATTCTGCTCCCTGGCAGTTTTTTCCACCATTTTATCTTTCAGATCACATATCCGTTCTTCTGCCTCAGTTATTCTGCTATTGATTCCTTCTAGAGAATTTTTAATTTCATTTATTCATTACTGTTTGTTTACTCTTTAGTTCTTCTAGATCTTTGTTAAACGTTTCTTGTATTTTCTCCATGTTATTTCCAAGGTTTTGGATCATCTTTACTATCTTTACTCTGAATTCTTTTTCAGGTAGGTTGCCTATTTCATCTTCATTTATTTGGTCTTGTAGGTTTTTACCTTGCTCCTTCATCTGTAACATATTTTTCTGTCATTTCATTTTTTTTGTTTTTGATGGCTGGGTCTGTGTTCCTTTCTTACTGTTTGTTTGGCCTGAGGCATCCAGCACTGGAGTTTGCAGACAGTTTGGTAGAGCCAGGTCTTGGTGCCAATATGAGGACCTCCAGGAGGCCTCACTCTGATTTATATTCCCAGGGGTCTGAGGTTCTCTGTTCGTCCAGTGGTTTGGACTTGACGCTCCCAGCACAGGAGCGCGGGCCTTATCTCCAGCCTGGGAACCAAGATCCCACAAGCTGTGTGGCATGGCAAAAAAAGAAAAAAAGAAAAAAAGACAATAACGAAGCATGAAAAGTAAAATAAAATTAGAAAGGTAAAAAATATATTAGGAAAAACAAAAATATAATTGAAACAACTGCAACAAGGTAAAACAAAACCACAACAGAATAAAGAAAAAAAAAAAAAAAAGAAGGAGGGGAATAAGCCAAAAGGAGCAGAGCAATAACAAAGTGCAAATGAATAAATAAAACTAGAAAAATAAAAGATTTATTAGAAAAAATAAAAATATAAATGAATCAACAACAACAAGGTAAAACAGAATGTCAACCCCATCACTTGGGGTTCCTCCTGTCCCCTTAGGTGTCCGTGGTCCCCCACCGGTGCCTAGTGTGTGCCCTTGTTGTTTGGAGACGTGAATTCTGTGTCCTCCTAGTCCACCATCTTACCGCCCCCCCAGGTGCTTTAGTTTTTTAGAAAACCCATGGATTCCCCAAGAAGAGCAGATTTATTTTTTTTAGACATATCATTAATTTTTAATGCCACCATTTATTTCACTGCGTGTCAATAAGTGTTGACTATATAGGTTAAGAAAGGACTATTTTAAGTACTATAATACCAGTATCAGACCACTGAAGCTAAGAAAAGAAGTGTAGAAAATTCACTCAATAATTAGTATTTCTAATGCTTATTCTTAATAGTACAAAGAGTTTAAATTATGTTCCAGTCATACCAAAATGTAATAAACGTGTGGAGTGCACTTGAGGGGAACATATAATTTTAAAAATTAGTACAGATTGAAAAGTAATCATCTATTATCTCTGACCATCCTTGAAACCACTGTCTTTTCTTCCTGTTCAAGTCATCAACTTCATTTAATTGCCATCCCTCACCCTTCTTTGGAAGTCTTTTTTCAGAAACAACTTTTCCTACTCTTAAGTGTTATTTCTAATGACCAGAAATATCCAACTGTCTAATGCACATTTGAACAGCCTACAAAGCTGTCTCAAGCTGAGTATGTAACCATGCCACATGCCTTGAACACATTCAGTGCATTCCTGTCTCAAGGCATTTTCACTTCCCCATTGATGTTCCAGCCAGTGGAATTCTCTTACCTCTACATTATAGATTGTGTTTTTGTTCAAAGCATTCCCTTCCTTTTTTATCCGGCCTATCCTTATAGGACTTTATCCTTATTTCATCGAATACTGTAACCAAAAGTGGGGGTATGGCTGCTCGCCTCTCTATGGCTTTGGAAAAAAGTTACTAAAAATCCCTGTGCCTCAGTTTCCACATCCTAAAATAGTGCACGTTTGCTTATATCAGTACTGATCATATCTCTAATTTCATTCTTACCCATACACTTCTCTGTCATCATCATCCTGAATTAGCTAGGTTTCCACTTTAAATATTAAATTGTTTATTTTCTTATTTCTTTCTTTATTTTTATTGAGGTAACATTGGTTTATAGCATGATATAATTTCATATTTGCAACATTATATCTTTACTTCTGTATATACTACAGCATGCTTACCATCAGTTACACTCAGAAACCTTATTAGTCTTCTCCAATCCACCACCTCACTGTAAAAATAATGTTTCTAAAACACAATGCTCATTATATTACTTTTTCCCTTAAAATATCAGAAGAGAGAGTCCAAAATCATGAAGTTATATAGAGAGAACTTTATATTCTACACATACAGAGAGAATAGTCTAATGTGCCTTTAATACAGTATCTATAATCTCTTTTTCTGAGAAATTTAAAGCAGGTATACTGTTTAGAAGTAAATTTAACATGTTTGCTGACCATGTATTTCCCTTTATCCCCCTGCAATAAATTAAATAAATAGTTATTTAAAGTAAATTATGCATAATATATGTATATTTTAATGCTGAACTACAGCAATCCATATACTCCCATAGAATCAATATGCCCTAAGATAAAATTACAGTTTACCCTACGACATACAGCATGTCTTTATACACTGATATTTTATGTTCAAGTTCACAGATTATGTTTGGCTTTTATTTTTATATCAGCCTGAGGTTTAGTCGGTGTGCCTTTTCAAAACAATTTTATCTTTACCTTTTTAAAAATTAATTATTTTAATTATATTGGATTGAAATAATTATATATTATTATATATGGATTGAAAGTGGAATAAAGCACTTAAATCACTTGATTATTTGAAATAAAATTGATGTGATTAAATTGGATTGTTTAATCTAATAATAACTTTTAAATAAACAACTAGAAGACATGATAGTTATTTTTCCTTCCTTCTATGAATCTGAGGATATTATTTGAAAACATCTTTTTGAGTTTCCAATGGGGCACAGCATGAAATTTTTAAAAAGAGAAATAAGTAAACCCTAAAAATTCATTGGGACTCAATTTTATAATTGCTTTATTTTGCTATAATTCATGTTTTTCAGCTTTCTGTTTTTCAAACAATAGATGGAAAAGAAGCTTGTATGTTATTTATAATTGGAATTGAGATGAATTTACCTCCTACTGTTCATTGTCAGTATCTTATCCAAAAGCAGTAGGAAGAAATCTGCCTTCTACTAATATTCAATTTGTGAACATTCATATCCTTATTTCAGCAGGAAACTCACTCTATGAACTACAGAAACAGCTGCATATCACCAGGCAAGAAGAGGTTTACTCGTTTTAAGATGCTGTGAGAAGCTGTTATTTTATCAGCTAAGAACATCTTCTTCACCTCAACATAAAAATTCATTTCATCACACAAAATCCTTCTGGAAATTTCAATAAATGAATGGTATCAGATCTAAAAATCTATAATCACCGAGTGAGCTTAAAATTAGACAAGGAAAAAAGAAAAGTTTACACCTGAAAGAAAATATGATCTTAGAAAGAACTTCACAGGTGTTATAGATGATATTATGATATCCAGCTTGCTCATTCATGGGATTATTCAATATTAGAATTTGGGGAAGTACTGAAGTTAGAGATGCGACTGATCTTAATTCTAGCATTAGTTACACAAAAATTCTAAGTTAAAGGATGATATACAGAATGTTTTGAGGAGTAAGTGGTATTAATTTTATAAACTTTGATATTCCTTATCATAAAAGATAGGTGCTTACATATACACCTTACGCTGTTTGAAAAGCGTGTGCAGTTCTGTTCTACTTTTTATTGGTGTCTTCCACTTTTAAAAGCTACCTATATGGAAAGAGAACTTGGCTAGGAAATAAGGAAGTTCTGAATTCTAGACTTGTGTTTATCACTGACTCACCCTTGTGGATTTTATTTTTCTCATATTTTGGATGAATTGTTCAGGCATTAATATCTATGCTACTTTTCCACTCTCAATTTTAGCAAGTGCAGCCATTAATGAATGTTTCACGCTTGTATTGTATTTCCATTTTTTGATAAAATAGTCACTGAATTTTCAAGAATCAGTAAGGTATAAAATTTCCTGTCAACTTAAAAATTTTTCCAAACTTTTCTACATTATATAAAACATTATAGAAATCATTGTCTTCTAGTATCAAGAATAAGTTATTCAAAGAATTACAGTCTTTGGCTATAGGTTACAATTTAAATTTAAGTAGTCCTAGAAAATAATTTATTCCAGTCCCAGAATGCAGAAGCCTATGCTAATTTTCTTGATTGAATTCAATATTATACACATTTTCTTACTGTTTTCCCTGTAAAATATAACCAATGAAATGTTGTAACTATCACACTTTTTAGTTTTCTTCATGCTAAATGTACTTGTTAATTCATTCATTTAAAAGTTTTCCATTTTAATAGATTTGTAAGCAAATTCTGGAGAACTATTTCTCACCAAAGTAGTTGGCCATAAAGTAAAATTTTTATTAACATTTCAATGAATGACTTCAGTGAAGCTCATTTGCAAGGATGCTGCAAGTGACGAGAACTTTAATATACAACAAAAATTTAAATGTTTTGTAGTATGAGTGATGTAAAGGAAGCCAGGGTTCTTTACTTAGAACTACAGACTATGAGAAGGGACAGTTATCTTGATTTATTCTGATCCTCTCACTCCCTCCAGCAATGCTGGACAATTTCTGCCAGTTTTCTGTGGGATCTACTCAGGTTTAGAAATGAGAAATGAGACAAACTTAGAACATATAAAAAAGTAAAAAAAATATATGTTTTTCCTAGAAGTGCAGCTATCATTCACATTAATTTCATGATACTTGTTAAATCAGTAAGAAGTGAAGTAAGAAGTTGAAGTAAGAAGAAGGTAGGAGAATTTTAAAAATCATATTTAAACTCTTCCAGGAATCCCCTTCACATTTTTCCTGAAATGTCTTTTATTTAAAATGTACCCTGTGATTATTTATTTTAACAGCTTATAATATATATATAATATATATGTGAAAAATATATATCTATATATTTTCTCATGTTTGCTCACAGCATCACAGATTAATAAAAATTATTTTGAACATGAACTAAACATTTCTCAAAGCAATATAATACTCTCTGTGTCCTCAGTATAGTAATAAATATAAGCTGAAGAAATAGAACAAGGTCTCAACTTTATTCTACTGTCACTGGAATATTGCAGGTCTACTCTCTTCTTCTGAAGTTTTCTGACAGAGAAACAGCTAAGATCACTTCTTCAGAACTCAAATGTTTCCTAGAAGAAGACAATTCTAACTTTATATAAATGATTCTGGTTCATTGAAAATGTGGAATAGCACAACTAATATTAATAAGTAAAGATCAGCATGAGGACAAAACCAAAGAAAGTTCTAGAAAAGTCAATTTTGTGGTTCTCACAAAAATAATTCAAGAATTCTAAATAAAATAGTAGCAATGAAGATCCAAAAGTGTATGAATTTTACTTTACTTAAGCCAATTTGTCTCATGTATGCAATGGTTAACATTAGAACATTAGAAACATTAGAAAACTTTTATACATAATATGATAATTAAAGAATAAATATATTATTTTGTTCATAGCATAAAAATAAAGATAGAGTTATCTTTCACTGCTGAAATAGATTATGATAATAAAGGAAGTGAAAGGTGATTAGAGAAACAATCCTATGTATATGTGTAAATTTGATATGCAATAGTTGTGCCATCCAAGACCAGTGGGGAAAAGAACAAGTATCCAAACAATGGATAGAACCCTTTTCCTCTTCACATGCTAAATAAAAATATCAGACTGCCAAACACCAGAACATATAAATAACCCATATAAAGCTGGAAAACAGAAACATTGTAAACACTAAAGAAAAATATAGATGAAAGTGCTTAAAATTTTGGGGTTGGGGGATGGAAGGCTCTTTGAGTAACATTCAAAAGATAAAAACCATAAAGGAAATATTGAAATATTATTTACCTTTAAAAAACAATTTTATATTATAATAAATCCACACAATAATAAGCAGATGACAGTCTAAGAAACAATATTTGAAACATATAACAATGACAAATGTTTATTATCCAGACTATATAATAATTTTGACAAATCAGAAAAGAAAATACAATGTATTGCATGTCATATCATATTGCATATGATATAAAAATCATTAGAAAATTTTTAAAAAGTGAAAACAACACCTAGTCAGTATAAGTATGAATAGACTCTTAACATTACTAGTAATCAGGGAAATGCAAACAGAGTACAAACAGTACAGAGAAAGACAGGACATGGAGCAAATGCATTTATTAGGATCCATGCGTGGAGTGATTTGGTATTCCCAGGCTAAGGCCAGACTGATCAATTTAAATCAAAAGAGCATTAGTTATCTGTTTTATGTATAGTACTGTGTATATGTCAATCCCAGTCTCTCAATTTATCCCTCCTTCCCCCCAACTGGTAACCATTAGTTTATTTTCTACATCTGTGACTCTATTTCTGTTTTGTAAATAAGTTCTTTTGTACCATTTTTTTTTTTAGATTCCAACATATAAGTGATATCATATGATATTTATCTTTTTCTGTCTGACCTACTTCACTCAGTATGACAATCTCTAGGTCCATCCATGTCACTCCAAATGGCATTATTTTGTTCTTTTTTGTGATTGAGTAGTATTCCATTGTATATATGTACCACATCTTCTTTATCCATTCATCTGTCCATGGACATTTAGGTTGCTTCCATGGCTTGGCTATTGTAAATAGTGCTGCAATGAACATTGGGGTGCATGTCTCCTTTAGGACCATGTTTTTCTCTGGACATATTCCCAGGAGTGGGATTGCTGGATCACATGGTAGCTCTATTTTTAGTCTTTTAAGGAACCTCCCTACTGTTCTCCATAGTGGCTGCACCAATTTACATTCCCACCAACAGTGTAAGAGGGTTCCCTTTTCTCCATGCTCTCTCCAGCATTTATTATTTATAGATTTTTTGATAATGGCTATTCTGACTGGTGTGAGGTGATACCTCATTGTAGTTTTGATTTGCATTTCTCTAATAGTGAGGTTGAACACCTTTTCACAGGGAACTCTACTAAACTCTACTCTACTAATTACTCATACTCTGTAATGACCTATATGGGAAAAGAATCTAAAAAAGAGTGGATATATGTATATGTATTACTTATTCACTTTGCTGTACAGCAAAAACTAACACGGCATTGTAAATAACTACACTCCAATAAAAATTAATTTAAAAATTAAAAAAAATAAAAAGGGGAAAAAAAGAATGATTTTGGGGAAATTGACATCTTAATAATATTGATTCTTCCAAGCAATAAATGCAATTTATCTCTTCAAAAAAAATAAATCAAGAGTAGGGTCTTATCTACAAGATGTGTTAGGGGGAGGTGGGGGAGAGTGTTGATTACGAGGGCTGTTGGGGAAATCACATCAGGAACTTACACTTGCTGTGAATCTGCAGGGTGCTGTCTAGGGCATGCACCACTTGCCTGAGGAGCTAGTGTCAGTTTAAGGTCACTGCGGTCCACTTGTCCCAACAAAATGTATGCCGAGACAAGTCCATGAGTAGCTTAGCTAACCTCTTCACAGCCTGGACAGTACATTACAGTTAATTTCAGTCATATATAAACAAATATAGGATAGGCTTGGAGTTACCTCTGTAGGGCTGAGAGAAATAATGTTATACTATTCAGGTTGAGATAAGAAAGTTAGTGGAAAAGAGTGAAAATTCAATTCACATAGAGAAGGGTATTTAAGAGATATACAGGAAAGCAGAATATTATGGAATTACAAACATATGACAGAGATACTAGCCATGCTGGTGTTCATTGGAAAGGAGATAAGGACAAGTAGGGATATAACTTTAGGGACATTAAGAGGAGTGACGCTGAGATTGTTAATTTTCAAAAACTTCCATTTTCTCCTTAAAATAATAAGCTGTGTAACATCTAGAATTTTGCAAATTTAATTTAATTAATGATATTTTGAAGACTCAGGTAATTATAAATTACATCTCACAGCTGTCTAGTTATTAGTGAGTGATGAGACTGTATATTATTATACAGGACAGCTAAATCTATCAATATATTTCTTCCTACAAGATAACTTTATATATACAAATCTAACCATGAATCAGCAAAACAAACTGACTCTAAATACTGGATCATACTCAGGGATCAGAGCAGGGCAGGAAAGCAATACGTGGTTGAATGCATGCATGAAGATCAGATTTTAAGGTCAAGTTCCACGCAGAAAATAGGGCCAATAAGTAAGACCTTGATAATACATTAAAATATGAATATGAATATATGTTCATATATGAATATGCATATTCAAATATATGAACTATGAATATATGTGTATAGTTAATGCTAAGGTATTATTTTAATAATAAATCATGAAAAATTATGATAATGAGATCACTTTACACGAACATTGTATTTTTATGTTGCACATATTTATAAAGCCATTTCATGAAAAATATTTTTCCCAGTAGACTGAGCAAAAATTTAATTATTGGTTTTTATTATGCTGGATTTAGCCAAATTTAACTAACAATAGTAAGTAAAATTATGGGCTGCACAGCACACAGGAACATGGAATATGATTTTTTGCTTGAGGTAAAAATTAAAGGAAGTTTGGAACAATTGTATAGCTTATGTCCAATTCCCTTTTATTCCCATAAAACTGTTAGACATTACAAATTTAATTTTCATTGTTCCCTTTGATACTTCACTGCAGATGTGAACAAGTTATGAACTTTAGACAAAGTACTATGAGCAGCATGATTTAATTCAGTGTATAAATCTTTCTCACTGTCCTCATTTCTTTGCCTGCTATCAGCTTTATAAAGGGATCTAGACAAGTTTCACACATTCCATTTTGTTTTTAGGTACATTAATTTCTTTTCATCTTTAACAGTCTCGCCATTAAAAAACATTACATGTTTATATTACATTCACCTTTTGAAGAGATTAGGTCAGTTTTCTTAGGACTTTTCCACATTTTGGACTTCTCTGGTTGTTTTTAAAAAGTTGCTTATATTCAGGTTAGACATCCTTGGTGAGTTCCCGCATAAGGGAGATACCATGTTCTATATATTACAGCACATCAGGAATTAGGACACACAGAATGTTACTGCCCCAGTCATTAATGATACTTGGTTAAGGTAGTTACTGCCAAATCATTTCCTTGTAAGTATGGTCCTCTCTGTTTCCCCCCACCCCCAAAAAATAAAATTGCTACTAATCTGTACAGTGATATTTTGACATCTAACAAATTTCCTATTTGTCAATAATCCTTTACTATGTAATGGTTTTAACATTGAATCATCTTGATTCTATAATTACATGGAAATTGCAAAATGGCAATTTTCTAATTTCATCATTTCTTTTATATCTATTAGCTGATATTCTTCTATTAAGAAGAGTTTTCTTTATTAACTTGAGATAGGCTGAGGTTCCAACTAAAACGTGTAAATGCTACACTTTTCTTTAAATTAAATTCACTTAAATTTGTTAATGGTATCTTTATATAAATGAGACAAAGTTCTTATATCTGAAATACAAAATTAACCAAAAGTTTCTTTAAGTTTTCTTGCCAGAGTATGTTTTACATTGTGTAGTTCACAAACTTATGGGAAATCTTATGGTCATCTCTCCCATGGCAACCACATAAGAAATCACAGTTTAGTCTTATCAACTGAACCCAGGTAAGCCCCACAGAATCTTCCTCAGGAGAGGAGTCACAGAAGCCTTTTTCATCAACCAGAATTGCTACTAATGATCCATTACTCCTATAATATAAAAACACAGCCTTAGTATCAGAAGGTTGTAGTTGTGATCACCATTGTGTTACCAGTTGTGTGAAGCTGAGTGGGTCCCATAGAAGTGTTCTAGGGCTAATTTTATATTTGTAGGTAATAATGATGAAATTACATACCTCATAGGGATACTGGTAAAGACACAATATATATGTGCAAGACTCTCACAGTTTCCTGCTGAGACTGTAAAGGAAAGTCACTTTGAATACAGTTTGGTAGCATTGAAAAAAGCTGAGTGTATACATAACCTAGAACACTGCAATTAACTGCAGGGTATATAGTCATCAGAAATGCACATATAGTCACGGTAGTGTATGTATAAGGATATTGATAATAGCACTATTCATGATAGTCAGAAACTGAAATTAGCCGAATGCCCAGGAACAGCAGAATAAGAAAATTAGATCATGATATATTCACTAATGGAATATTATTATATATAACAAAATCATCTACATACAATTTTACCAAAAGCTCACAAATATATTAGAGAAAAAGGCACAGACACAAAAGAATACATACTGTGTGATCCCTTTTATACAAATTTTAAAAACAGTGACGATTCATCTGTGGTGTTAGAAGGTTTCCCTTTGGGGACCAGTGACTAGAAGGAAACTTATGAATTAGAATTACGATTAGGGTTATTCTACTTCTTAAAATTAATCAAGGTCTGTTCACTTTTTAAAAATTAGTTGAGCTCCACAAACATTGTACTTTTTGTATTTATGTTGTAATTTTTTAAATGTTAAAAACTTTATATAAAACATCTAATAGTGTTTGACACAGAATATACTGGGTAAATGTTTGTTCCTTTCCTACTTTCTTATAAATAATGAGGCTGTGGGAATGACAAACTGAGACAATCTCTTTTGCCAAAGCTCTGCCACTTTTTAGAAGCACAATTGGTTTCATTTTCCTCTACTTTTGTGTTTAAAAAGCAAAATGTAATTTATTGGTATACTCTATTCCAGTAGGATTGTCTACGAATACATCTTGTGAATAATGTTCAAGTATAGAACACTCACTTTACAACAGAGAAATGATATTTCAAAGTCCAAGAGGAATTACATAGACACCATTCTTTCTATTACCCACTAGAAATGAGACATCTGGTCTGAAACAGATTGGTTTTGAAATTCTTTGTGATGTTGTATTGTCAAGTTTTAAGAGATATGTTGTGTTTTCAGCTTCTAAAGCTTTTAAAGTGCAGTGGTCCACCTCAACATTGTATGGTTAAAATCAAGAATGATAATTTAAAAATGACCCATGCTAATTTTCAGCGAAATTTGTAAATTTTATTTGTAGATGTAATTAACATAGAGGAATTTACATAATAATTACATCCATGAAAAATGCATGTGTATATGTTGAATAACTGATTTCCTCCATTTATATACACATATATGATGAAAACATTTAGAATAAAAATTTGGACTTTAGTAAATTTAAATTATAAAGTCACAAGAGCTCACATATTATATAAATGTATATATATAAATATATATGTTTTGTCATTATTCATAGAAATCAAAATCTTTTGATATTTTAAATCCAGTTAGAGTAGGTCTACATAATATCAACATAATTTGGCTTGAAAATTACTTTTAAAAAATTCTGGTGATAAAAATAAACATTACAGTTTCCCTTACTGAACTGATTTATTATTGAACTGAATTAATTTTTAAAAAGATCTGTAAGGGCCATAGGCAATACACAAAGTTATATTTTGTGGGAACATGTTTATTTAAGTTTTTAAGTAATTAGTGACGATAGAAGTGATGATAAGGAAAAATATAGGAGTTTTAAAAAATCCACTTCCATGATCTCCATTAGGGCATGGGTATGGATAAATAGTTTTATCACATAAATATAGAATATACTGTATAAATTAATAAATATAAAAAACCTCATTGCAACGCAGAAAATAGAGACATCTGTATTAACACATTTTGTAGGATACAAGTAAATCAGTTGGGGCAGGCTTACATTAAACAACAACATGAAAAATGAGATCTCAGAATTATATATTTTGTTTTACAAGGCACTGGCAATTTTAATTACAAATACTTGATATTGACCTAATTTTACACTAATCCCCATGATATTTAACTTATGAATTGGCAGTGTGCATCATTTTATGCTGTTTAAATGTCACATAATGTGATCTAACTGCGTGTAAAAATTGGTCCCTCTTGGCAGCAAAAAGTAGACTATTAGTGAGAAAAATGTTCTTAATTCCTTCAGAATTTCTGCTTTACCGTGTTTGCCAATCAAAGAGGCTCAATTTTAAATACTCATCAACATGAAGACCATACATTATAAATGATTTCCAAGAGAGATTAGATAAAATGTAAGTAGTAAAGTTTTTAATGGTAATAAATGAGAAGTAGTAAAAACTATCCTTCAAACAAAGATACAATATTTCTGGACTTTCTTAATTTTCATGAACCAGCAAGGAAAAAAAAAAAAGGTATTCATTACAGTTACTCAATTCCATCACGGACCCTTTCTCCTTTCTTCTTTCCCCTCCTTCGTTTCTTTCACATCTCAATCTTCTTGTTCTTCATCTTCTTATGCTACTTTAATTTCCTATTCCTATTCCTGCTTCTCTTCCTTTTCCTCCTCCTCCTGCTCTTTCCTTTTCTCTTCCCCAAGTAATGGCATTAACAAAGATCAAGAGCAAAGCAAAACTGACTTAAAACTGAACTACACTTATCAATGTATTATCTTATATTTAATAACAATTTGTCAATTAAAGTGTTTTAGAGGTGTGAATAAAAGTTGAATAATTAATTGTTAACAGAAAAATTGTGCTTTTGTAAGACCTATAGTGTTGTAAGCAGTTAAGGAACAAAACAAAGAATCAAGTAAAGTTAACATCACATATAATATGTAAGTAGCACAAAGCTGTTTTATCTCAAAAATAAAAAGAATTTTCATATAAAAAAATAAATCATGCAATTGATGTACAAGAACAATTATCGTGAGATTATTGTATTTGTCTAAATGTTATTTGAAAATTTTCAATTCACACAACTAATTTCAGAATTAGCTTTAATAGTAGTATTTTTATATATGATGAATCATATACTATATGACTCAGACTAAAATGATGCTCATTGCAGAAAATAAATCAAAGCAATACTCCTTAACACTTTGGCTTATATATTCCTTTAAAATTTGTTGAAACTTTGGGTTTTGTCTAGGAAATAAAAATGCATTCATTATATGTGCAGTTTATTTTTTATCTGTTATACCTAACACTGTTAAAAATTAATCTGTCTTGACTGAATTGTTGCCTCATATTTACTTTGATCTCTGTAGGGATTATATTATTTTTGGTGCTGATATTTCACAAACCACAAGTTGTTAAAATGGAGTCAATTAATTAGTCATTTACTAAACAAGATAATATGTATTTAGTGTTATTGTTGAGATTAATTTGATTTATGAATGTTTAAGGTAAATTAATTTGTCTCTTTCTGCTGTAATGATACAATGGCTTAGCACTGGTCATTGAATGTCTGAGTTCAATCTGCTATCACATGAGAAGGTCTCCCAAGCATATATAAAAAGAAAGAAAAAAAAAGAGATAGTATGGGTATAATTAGGAAAAAAACAAAACTACTCTGCAGCTAAAAACTCATAAATTGTCAGAGAACAACATAAGTATTGAAAACCATAACAAAATTTTAAAAAAGGCTTTTCATTAAAATGTATATGATAAACTAAAAGAAATCTTACCAACTGGGTATAAAATAATTATAGAACCTTTAGAAACAGAAAGTGAGAAAAGGGCACAAAATACAAATGAAAAATTTCACATTTCACAAAACTCATAGACAAAATATTTAACCTCACTATCACAAAAAATGGTAACTGTGCTCCCTTTTGCCTAAGCAGTTGGCAAAGTTTTTAAAAGACAGGTTTGAGGAAAAGAATGGGTTTAGGATTAGAACTGTCACACAGAGTGGACGTGAAAGTTGATACAAACTTTCTAGAAAACAGTTTTTTAATGTAATTAAGAACTATATTAATTAGTTTAAGCTGCTTTAAAAAGAGACATAGAATACTCTGGCTCAGAAAACTAAAAAGAAATAAAATACTGTGACTCAAACAAAATAGAAAAACATTTTTTTCACATAACAGTCTGATGATGTGCAATGGTTAAGGCAGGTAGTCACTTTCAATTCATGAGATCATTCAGTGAGGGATATTCCTTCCTTTTTATATCTCTGCCACCATGTCCAAGAGGATTGCTGTCATCTGCATGAATAACTTGGGTTACCACCGCATCTGCACAACAGAAAGAGGAAAAGGTGAGAGGATCACATGTCTACTGTGTTAAGGCCAAGATCCAGTCACATAATTATGATTTCCACTTATATCCTATTGCTGCAAACTTAGACACATAACCATAGCTATCTGAAAGTAGCACTGGTCAATGAGTTCTCTAGCTGGCTGACTAATTAGCATAACTTTAGAATTAGTAATATTTTCTTGCTTTCAATCAGCTCTACGTGAAAGTTACCATATCCAAAAGACTTTTCTGGTCATAGTTCTCAAACTTATGAAATTTCTTCCTATTATTAATGTTGCCTATGTTCTGCTCAACTTTCTCTGTCATCATCAATTCAATGGTTATTAATTCTATGCCATCTGAACACTCTTACTTTGATCCATGCAGCTGGGCTGGCAACCATCATGTACATAAATAAAAATAATGCAATGTATTTCAAAATAGATTCTGGGTGACATATCTCCTACTTCTGCTTGTAGACAAATCTGCTTTCAGCAGTAGACAAACAATTGTTTTTTTCTGATACTGAATTTTCAAATTCTGTATTCTCACAAAATTGTTAATTCATGTTGCAGGGAGAACATTTTTTTCTTTTTTTAGCAAACTCTATTTCTTTCCAGTTATGCCTGCAAACTTTCATTCTGACTCCTTTCTGTAGAGTCATGGTCTCCATAGGCATGCAGTCTGCTTTACAAGTTATCACAGGTGGCAGTTACATCAACTTTTTTCAATAGTATAACAAAGATCATAAGTCATCAAGTCTGCATTCATTTTTTCCTTGTTGTCCGATGCCCAAATAGCAAGTTATTGACATATATTTTAGGTTTTGTTTGAGCATCTCTCCAATTTCAAAATTCCACTAATACTTTATGCATTATCTAGGTGAAAGGCTATGCTGCTATAACAAAGATACCACAAAATAGAGTTATTTACATAATAGAAATTTAATTATGTTTTCACACAATAGCCCCATGAAAGACTCATGGTGGTTGTAGTAGGGGTAGGATCCAGGGCAGGCAATGACTCTATAATAATTTTAGTCATGCCATCATGTCACTTCTAACTCTGGTTTCACTAAGATTGTTTTCATTACTCAGACAATGAAAATAGACAAAGAGATAATCCAAGCAATGAACTTGGTAATATACTCAAGTAACAAAAGGATAGAAAACAAAGAAATCAAAATTAGTAAATGAGGTCTCAGTAGTAGTATAACTAATGATAAAAATCACTATTAAAACTTATAGTTTATTGGGGGAAGATATTTGTTTGTAATTGAGTATTCACATGCTCCTCCATATATCTTAGCATCTTTGTAGATACATTTGTCTATGGGAATAGTTATGACCAATAGGAAAATTAGAAATAATTCTGTTTCATCCATGGAGAAGCATCTAGGGGACTATACTTGAAATTATAATTTGCTTCGCTGCTGGTGTATTGACCATGAGAGATTGACACTGAGATGACAAAGTACCCAAAAAAATCCAAGCAGTCCTGATCGATTGAGTCATCACATGAGTCATTCATGCCCTGGAGAGTCATCAGAATTTGCATGAGTGTAATATAAATCTCTGTTGATATTTAAGCACTTTTTGTACCACCACATACTTTTGCATATTCTAGGACCTGAATTGGAACAGGAAGTGAGTTATTGTGATATTTTTTAAAAATATGCAACATTGACTTAATGGGTAAATTGTACACTATGATAATAGAAATGTAGAAATTCTAATAGAGGCTAACAAAGATAGAGATTGATGTTATACAAGGGCTGCCACCTATGAATACCTGGAAGGCCAGCTATTTGTAATGAATTTGTAGTTTCAGGGAAAGAGATGGAAAATAAGAAATTTAGTAGCGTATCCTTCTGACCATCTTGCCTCTTACAGTAGAAATTCTGCAGTGGTCTCTCCAGATTCTTGACCTCTCATCTGAAGCTGAGAATTGGCAAATTCCTAAGAGAAAATAACAGCAACAGAACACCAGATTACGTTCTCTGAAATTCACCCCTCGCTGGGATATTGGCCCTGTAAGTTCTATTTTCCTGACACACAAATATATGTGTGCTTTTGTGTATGTTTGTGTTGCGTGTGTTCCATCTTTTTTAGCTGTTCATTGCTGGAGCCCTGGTATACCAAAAGTTCACCTATCTTAGGAGAACTAGAAGCTTCAAAAGTAAAATATTTTATAATGTGGTAATCAATCAAATAATTAAGTGATGAATATAAATCAGGACTTTAAAAATATTTTTCCTGTTCTTTTCCTAAAAGTAATCTACTGATGGCACCAGAAACACTTTGAGTTCACCAGTTACTTTCATGAACACTACCTCGAATGTATTCTCTTACTAAGGCCCCCACTAGAAGGAACAAAGACTCCATGAAGTCGTGCTGTGTCCTGCCTCAAGAGGCACTGACACACTCTTAACATTTAAGTCTTCTCCTCCTTGATGATTAGACCCATCAAGGCAGCAGTACCATCTTGGTGGAGTTTCTAGTACTGTCTTGGCGGGGTTCCTAGTGACTGGGTGGAGCGGGGTTCCATCCCAATTCCCCTCCTTCAGGGCACGTTCTAAGCCATTTTCCCACATCCCAACCAAATGCCCACAGAAGTTCTAGTGTTTGCATATATGATGTCACCCCAGAGTATTGTGACCAACCCCATTTCCAAGAAGGTGGCCTAATCAGTGGATCAGTACTGATGGCTCAGCTCTTCCCTGGATTGTATGAGATTAAGACACCAAAATACTGACATGCTAAGTAGGGGTGATTCAAATTTTATATATAGAAGGGGCCCAGTCAAAATGAATTGTCTCTAAACATAACTCAAATGGGCAGTACTGCCTGGTAGGATAAGGCCTTAATCATATTTTTAATTTTCAGAAATGGCTTGTCTTGTCTTCACTATGTTAATACATATGAATTTTCGAGTCAGCTTTTCCAAATTCAAAGCCTTTGGGCATTTTGATTGGAAATTCATTCACTATCAAGATCAACAATAAATAATTTTTAAATGTGGTAATATGAGAGTGTTGCCTGATTTACTTAGGACTTATTTAATGTTATTCAAAAGTTTTATAAAGTTCATCTTAAATAGAAGCTGAAATATATTTAAAGATTTTTATATGCATCTATTAAAAAATCGTATGGGTTTGCTTAAAGTAATTTAAGGTGTCAACCATTGAATTTTTAAATTTTAAAGCAACCTTAATATCCTGAATATTTTAAGATATTAAGGTAGAGACCTCTCTATTCATATTCCATTTTTCTTTGCAAGATCCTCTATTTTATTCCAAATTTTGTTTCATCAGTTTTTCCTTTTATATTCTTCTTCATTCTATAATCTTTGGGAGTAATTCTGTTCATTCAGAATTTAACTTATTAAGACCAATCCTTAGATCAGTTTTTGTTCTTGAATTTTTCTTAACATGAGCCGTTAAAAAATTTTTTTAAATATGTACGTAACTTTCAGTATTCCTCTATCTCAATGAATTCCAATACGTAATGTTTTGGTAATTTTCTCTTTCTAAAGATTTTCTAAATACCATTATGTTTTCTTTCTTTCTCATGAGTCATTAAGAAATGTGTTTCTTCCTTTCTTTGTTCTTTTAAGTCCATTACTTTTAAGCAATATGTATCTGGATCTTGTAAATATTTCAATCTAAAAGGACAGTCTGCATTTTAACTAGACAGTTGTTTAGTCAATTCATATTTTGCCATATCTGATATATTTGTGTTGATTTCTTTGGCATTTTCTATTTAATTCTCTTTTTCTATGTTTTTTTCTTTGTGTTTTGCCTTTGATTGGACTGATGTTTTAGCTTACTTTTTTCCTGTATACTGCTGTGAATTTGTGTGTTTCACGTCTATTTTTAAAGGTTATGATAGGAATTTTCACAAGAATATTGAACCAAATAAAATCTAAAGTAAATCAATATTTTAACCCTCTTCCTGAACATTTTTGAGTACCTTAAAATATTTTAATTCCAGTGAACTTTCCTACAGATTAGATGTTATAATCTTCTCGTATTTTGTCATATTTTAATCCTCAAATTATTTTTAACTATTTTTTATGCAGTCAAAGTTTATGCAATTTCAAAGTATCTCTAAATTTTTCTTTGGTTACAATTTATTCTTGCCTATCAGACATTCCTTCTTTCTGGTATTATGTTCCTTCTTCTTGACGTTTAACCTTTAAATTATCCATTAGTTAAGGTCATTTGGTAATAAACTATCTCTAGCCCTTATTTTTATTTGCCTGAATATGTCTTTATTTCAACCTCATCTCAAAATAAAATTCCCTGCGGTTAAACCATTAGGTTAAAACATATTTTCTATCATCATTAAACTTATTTTCCTTTTTGCTTTGTCCCTCGTTTTTCATCTTTTACTAATTTCATTTGTTTCCTATCCATAACCTTTCAGCTCTTTCTGCTTGTCTGATCTGTTGTGTTTCCCCCATTTGGGGTTTTTAATTCAGTTGCTTTATGTATGCATACTGTGAGAAGTTTTATTTGATTATTTTCTCCTATGCCTTATGAGCTTTATAGTCTATTTTTCCTTTAATTCCTATTCTATCCACACATATATGGTCAACTGATCTTTAACAAGTGCACCAGGTACACACAACTGTAAAAGGATAGTCTCTTCAATAAGTGGCACTAGGAAAACTGGATTGCCACATGCAGAAGAATGAAATTTGATTCTTGTCTCACACCATATACAAAAATAAACTTAAAATAGATTAACAATTTAAGCATAAGATCTGAAATTATAAAACTAGAAGAAAACATTGGGAAGATACAGCCATTTTTCCATGCAAACTATTTTTCCTGTTTTTTGTTATAGTCTACTTAGTGTTAAACATGCTTCCATTTTTCTGTTACTTTGTAATGAGAGACATTTTACTTCTCATTACAAAATCTCTATAAACAATTGAATATTTGATCATAACAATGGGGACACAATTTTATAGGTGTGGAAATTCATTTTACAGAGTTAGCAAATACAATTAGTGTGGAAATATTTTGAGAATAATTCAACTACTGTAAGCATGATTTGTGCTGCCTGTTTTTAGTTGCACAGCCTTTTGTTTAGAAGTGTTTAGTGACTATATATTATGAGCATATATCATGCATTGTGGGATGAATTTTAATTAATATAAAAAAGTCTTGTCCAAATTCTCCACTCAAAAGGCTTAAAAAATAAGGACATGGGAATTAGTAATTATATTACACAATAAAAATGAACAGTATAAAATGGACAAAGATAAATAGGAAAAATTTGAAATATAGGCTAAATTAGTGAGAGTTTATACAGACAATAAAAAAGAAGGCCACAGCATCAATAGCATGTGCCTTGGAATCCAGGTGGGATTTGAACAAATGTTGTGCAGAGGAGCAAATGAACTACTTCGAGTTAAAAAAGGTGGGAAATAAAGACTGTTAAAGGAAAATGTTGGATTTATGTGACGATAAATAATGAAACAATCTAATAATTCAGGGAAGAATGGTGAGTATGTAGATAGAGCCATGCATGACTTGAACAAATGCACAATGGATGTAAAAATGAGGAGCAGTTAAATTAAACATGTGTCAATTGAGTGACTGCTTTGTGCCAAACATTTTACTAGGTTCAGAGTTTAGACTGATGAATGGAAAAATCCATACCCTCCAAGGGGTGGAAATCTAAACCATGAGCTAAAGAAGTAAACTGCCAATTACAAAACAGCACGATAAATGTTCTACAAAATTTCGGTAAGTAGTTGCTTAGGAACCATAGAAGAAAGTGCATACTTCCATATGTAGGCTTAAGGATATATGATTATATGCTATTTTCTATTTTTGTTAATTTAGCATGCTATAATTTGTATTCAATACTTTTTTAAGACCACTGATATTCGGAGCTTATGTTTCTCAGGATAACAGTATATCTCAGAGTGTTTGGCATTATATTAATAGTAAGTGTTCAGTGTATACCAAGGATGTTAATGATTTTAGAATAGAGATACCTGAGACAAGAGGGGGTCAGAGAATAAAAGGAAGAGAAAGAAAAATAAGAGAATATGCAGTGCACTCTACAGAATATAAAATGTAGCTAAAATAAATAAGACTGGTATATTTATCCCTTCCTGCTATTCTGTAATAACTCATAATATTTATTAATAAATTAAACCATTTATCCACACATACACATGCAGATTGTACCTGTTTGCATGTGAGTGTGTGTCTCTCT
The DNA here is from genome assembly GCF_028021215.1 of Eschrichtius robustus. NCBI lineage: Eukaryota > Metazoa > Chordata > Mammalia > Artiodactyla > Eschrichtiidae > Eschrichtius > Eschrichtius robustus. Next base: position 177,252,962 of record NC_090826.1, read on the forward strand.
GTGTGTGCAGGCGTGTACTCATGCTGAAACTCATGCATATGTACCTGAATCCTCCATTCATACATTATTCTAAGTTATTACTTTATTCATACATTCAATCATTCATTCATAGAGCTTGTAGTATACTAAGGAGCTTTCCTTATTTATTTGTGCTGTTTTTTAACTTTATTAAAGTATGAATGTATTGACCTTAACAAAAGAGCCAGTTATTTTACCACCAAAAGTAGTTTATTCCAGAATAGCAGAGAATTGCAATTCAGGACAAGCAAACTATGGTGAACCATAGGTAAATCCCAAGAACAGAGGAAAGAGGCTTGCTTTATAAGGGCAAAGGAAGAAACTGAGGAGGGCTTTGGTTGTTCATTGGCTGCAGATGCTGGGGACCTTGTTGGTATGGGGTCAGAAGGAAATTTTTCTTTCTGCTGGTGTCTGTAAGCTGTGGTGAGCGACACGCGCATAAGCGCTCTCATTTCCTTTATTCACTTTCACAAATGACTGATAACAATTGTGTATATTTAGGTTGTGTAAAGTAATTTTATTAAGGTGTACAATGTAATGATTTAACATATGTATACACTGTGAAATGATTATCACCATCAAGTTAATCAACACATCAGTCTCCTCACAGAGTTAACATTCTTTGTTTATGGTGAGAATACTTAAGATCTACTCTCAGTAAATTTGAAGTAGACAATACAATATTATTTACTATTTTGCCCATTCTGTATGTTAGATCCCCAGAACTTATTCATTTCATAACTGAAACTTTGTTGCCTTTGACAAATATCTTCCCAGTTCCCCCACCTCCCAGCCCCTGGCAACTCTGGTTATATGAGTTTGCTCTAGATTCCATATATAAGTGAGATCATACCGTATGTATTTTTGTCTGGCTTATTTAACTTATCATAATGTCCTCCAGGTTTGTCCATGTCATCACAAATGACAGAATTTCTTTCGTTTTTATGGCTGAATAAAGTTCCATTGCATATATACCACAATTTCTTTATCTATTCATCTGTTGATGGACACTTACTTAAGTTGTTCTATATCTTGACTCTTGTGAATAATGCTGCAAGGAAGATGGGAGGACACATATCACTTCAAGATACTGATTTTACTTCCTTTGGATATATACCAAAAGGTGGGATTGCTGGATCATATGGTTGTTCTATTTTAATTCTTTGAGGACCTCCGTACTCTTTTCCATAATGGTTATACCAATTACACTACCATTGACAGTGTATCAGGGCTCCCTTTTCTTCACATCCTCACCAACACTTGTTATCTCTTGTCTTTTTTTTAATAAATTTATTTGTTTATTTATTTTTGGCTGTGCTGGGTCTTCGTTTCTGTGCGAGGGCTTTCTCTAGTTGCGGCAAGCGGGGGTCACTCTTCATCGCGGTGTGCAGGGCTCTCACTACCGTGGCCTCTCTTGTTGCGGAGCACAGGCTCCAGACGCGCAGGCTCAGTAGTTGTGGCTCACGGGCCTAGTTGCTCCGCGGCATGTGGGATCTTCCCAGACCAGGGCTCGAGCCCGTGTTCCCTGCATTAGCAGGCAGATTCTCAACCACTGCGCCACTGGGGAAGCCCCTCTTGTCTTTTTAATAATAGCTATTCTAACAATTGTGAGGTGATATCTCATTATGGTTTTGATTTATATTTCCCAGGTTGTTAGTGATGTTTTCATGTACCTGCTGGCCATTTGGATGTCTTCTGTGGAAACTTGTCTATTCAGGTCCTTTGCCCATTTTTAAAATTAGCTTATTTATTTATTTATATTTTTGCTATTGAGTTTTATGCAATATTTACATATTTTGGATGTTGACCCCTTATCAGATGTAAGGCTTGTAAATATTTTCTCCTATTCCAGAAATTGTCGTTTCATTTTGTTGATTGTTTTCTTTGCTGTATTTTGGTATGAGGGTTACATTGGCCTCATGAAATGAGTTTGGAAATACTCCCTTCTCATCATTGTTTTGGAAGAATTTAAGAAGAATTGGTTTTCATTCTTTAAGAGTTTGACAGCATTCACCTGTGAAACAATTAGGTCCTTGACTTTTCTTCATTGGGAGACTTTAATTACTATTTCAATCCCCTTACTCATTATCTGTATGTTCAGATTTTCTGTTTCTTGAAGATTCAGTCTTGGTAGGTTGTATGTTTCTAGGAATGTATCTATTTTTCTGTTATTCAATTTTTTGGCTTATACTTGTTCATAGTAGTATTTTTTTGACCCTTTATATTTCTGTGGTATCATTGTAATGTTTCTTCTTTCACATATACTTTTATTTAAATTATTCTCCCTCTTTTTTCCTTAGTCTAGATAAAAGTTTGTAAATTTTGCTTATATATTAAAAAACAAGTTTTAGTTGTGTTGTTCTTTTCTATTGTCTTTTAAATTTCTATTTAACTTATTTCTACTTATTTTTAAATTTTTTCTTTAGTCTGCTAACTATGAACTCAATTTGTTCTTATTCTAGTTCCTTAAGTTATAAAGTTAGATTTTTTGAGAGCTTCTTTTTTCTTTTTCTCTTAATGTATGCATTTATCTCTATAAACTTCCCTCTTTGCACTGCTTTTGCTGCATCCCATATGTTTCCATATGTTGTATTTCCATTTTTGTTTGTCTCAAGATTTTCCTTTTGGCTTCTTTTGTGATCCATTGCGTGTTCAAAAACGTGTTGTTTAATTTCCACATATTTGTGATGTTTCCAATTTTCTCTTTTTTATTGCTTTCTAATTTTATAACATCGTAGCCAGAAAAGTTACTTGATATGATTTCAATTTTCTTAAAATTTTTAAGACTTGTTTTGTGTCCCAATTTATGATCTTTTCTTGAGAATGTCCTATGTGCTCTAGAGAAGAACATGTAAAGAGACCAGGGCGTTTTCCCCTAGAAACCTCTGAAATCTGCTGAATGTGTCCTTTCTTACAGGACTTTGGTAGATTGTATTTTTTTCTCAAAATTCTTTCTCCTCCATTCATATAATTTTTTATTTTCCTCTGGGCTCTTTGCCAGTGGAATATGATAATGCTGTGTATTAAAACAAAAGGAAAAAAGACAAATAGTAATCTATTGACTATATGTAGATAGCAGATGTGTTTTGTTTGACCTTGCAATCTTGATTCACAGAGTGTTTTCAGGATGATTAATGGTCAACATGTAAAACCAAGAGATTTTAAAGTAGATAACCAGAAGACTCACTTTCCTTGAAAAATCAGATATGTCAGCAAATAGCAGCAATGGACACCCTGCTTTAGATTGTCATGCTCTGTTTTATTTGCCATGTTCCCCATTGCTCCTTAACAATTGTCAACATCCAGGTCAGTGTCAGTTGCCCCTTATTATCTTGCTTGTCCTGTTTCTTTTCTGATGCTCAGTTGATTTATGTTAAATGATTATTTCATGGAGGCATTTCAGCATCTTGCGTTGCTTGGGAAACATAAAATCTTAAAGGTATTAGAATGAATTCCTTTTAGAGGAATAAAATTTTACAATTGCTTACTGGATTTATTGTCATGTTTTCTGAGACCAAAGAAGCCTCTTTTAATTTTGAAAATTTTCTCTGCATCTACTTGAAATATTTTGTTATTTATAATACTTGTGTTAAATATCACCAGTCTTTCAGCTCCTCGACTGAACCCTTAATAGCAGTCAGTATCACCTGAAATGATAAATTAAAAGCAGAACGTCAAGCTGCTCTTTAATGTCAAGGCTCATTTAATATAGCTGATCACTATGAAAGCAAACAATGAACAATTAAAAAGAGATCCCATCCATATAATGTATATCAAGTATTTTAATTGTCTTCATTAGGGATGCATGAAAAAGCCAAGGTGTGTTTTGGTTGTGGAAAGTAATGATCCAAGATAAAAATATATCAACATGGGAGAAAAATAGCACATAAAACTATTTCTGATTTGTCACCTGCAATTAGAAGCACCTTTCCATGACACAAAATTGTCAGACCTTTGAATCAGTTGTTAAATGTGCAGATGATTAAAATACAGGCTGGTCAAAGAAATCCAATTAACAGTGTAGATTATTCTCACAAGTGAGCTGCTACTTTACACATAGTGTGAGCAACTTAAAATGCTTCACACCAAGAGAAGTTTCCATGAAAAGGAAATTGCAGACAGTAGGCATCATAATCCAAAGCATGTCATTAAGATTTATGTTTCAAATTGGGCAATACTTTTAATACTGGATTTTTCAACCTCTGCATTATTGACATTTAGGTCCAGATAAGGTGTTTTGTTTTTGTTTTTGAGAAGTTGCCCTGTTCATTGTAGGATGTTTAGTAGCACGACTGATTTAACCAATTTGATGCCAGTAGCAATCCTCCAGTTGTGACAACTAAAAATGTATCTAGATATTGTAAATATCCACTATAAGGTAAGATTATATCTAGTTGAGAAACATAGTTTAATGTTATATGTTCTTACATATTAGAACACACACCCTATGGGCATTCAAAAGTAGCAGGAAATATAAACATGCACAATAAACTTATTTAACTAAAGAAAATTTGGATTTTAAGGAATCACTTACTTAAAATTGAAAGTATTAGAATATGAATCATGAGGTACACATCCAAAAGTGTGATACTAACCTTAGTAAAATCTATTTACTCAATTTTATTGTACAATGACTTGTGAAGATCTTGCTATGTACAAGCACTGTGCTAGATATCAAGATGTTTAAGAACACTAAGACAACATTCTACCTGCAAATTGATTTTGGTCTTATTTATTTATGATTAATTCACATGCACTATTTTTCATTTTAATATTAAGAAATGTCTACTGTTTTTCATGTTTAAAGAGGTTAAATAGACAAAAATATTACATATTTAAGGTGTCCAAAATTGATGTTTTCATATATATATACACACACACACACACACACACACACACACACACACACACACATTGTGAAATGACCACCACAATCAAGCTAATTAATTTATGTATAACTCACAGGTATCATTTTCTTTTTTCTTTTTTTTCTTTGTGGTGAGGACACTTAAGATCTACCCTCTTAGCAAATCATAAATACAAGGTACAGGGTTGTTAACTATAGTCGCTCTGCTGTAAATTACATCTCCAGAAATTATTCACCTTTATAACTGAAACATTGTAGCCTTTGAGCAAATCTCCACATTTGTCCATCCCCCTGGCCCCTGGTAACCACCATTCTACTCTCCTTTTCTGTAAGATTATTTTAGATTCCACATATAAGTGAGATCATTAACTATTTGTCTTTTTCATGTTTGGCTTATTTCACTTAGAATAATATCCTCTAGGTTCACCAATGTTATCACAAATGGCAAGATCTTCTTCTTTATAATAAAATAAACTATATGTCATTATATAGTGCATTTTCTTTATACCTTCATCTATCGTCAGGCATTTTGGTTGTTTTCATGTCTTGGCTATTGTGAATAATGCTGCAGTGAACATGGGAGTGCAGATGTCTCTTAGAGATCATGACTTTAATTCCTTTGGATACAACTTAGCAGTGGGATTACTGGATCATATGGTAGTTCTATTTTTAATTTTTTGAGACCCCTCCAATGCCTGCACCAAATTACATTCCCACCAACAATATACAAGGACAAGTGTTCTTTTTTCTCTACATCCTCTCCAACACGTGCTATCTTTCGTATTTTTGATAATAGTCATCCTGGGTGCGAGGTGATAGCTCATTGTCATTTTGATCTGCTTTTTCCTGATGATTAGTAATGTCGAGCACCTTTTCATATGTGTGTTGGCCATTTGTATGTCTTCTTTTGAGAAATGTTTATTCAGGCTCTTTGCCAATTTTTAATCAGGTTATTTGCTTTTCTGCTACTGAGTTGTATGAGTTTGCATATGTTTTGGATATTAACCTATCATCAGATATATGGTTTGAAATTATTTTCTCCCCTCCCATAGATTGCCTTTTCACTCTGTTGATTATTTTCTTTGCTGTTCAGAAGCTTTTAAGTTTGTTGTAGCCCTACTCATCTATTTTTGTTTTTGTTTCCTGTGTTTTTGGTGTCATAATAAAAAAATCCATTGCTAATACCAATGTCAGGAAGCTGTTTCTCTAAGTTTTCTCCTAGTAGTTTTACACTTTCAGGTCTTATATTTAAGTCTTTAATCCATTTTGAGTTGATTTTTGTGTATGGTTATGATAAAGGTACAAATTCATTCTTTTGTATATGGATATCTGATTATCCCAGTACTATTTGTTGAACAAACATGCTTTACCCACTTGTATTCTTGGCACTCTTGTCAAAGATCTATTAACCATATTTGCATGTCCTATCCATTATTGACTGTGAAGTAGTAAAATTTCTTACTATTACTGTATTTCTGTCAATTTCTCCCTTCAAATTTGTCTATATTACCTTTATATATTTTGGTGCTCAGTGCTGGATGAATGTATATTTACAGATGAGCTGGTTTCATTTTTTTTAATATACATCATTCACAATGCTCCACTAATATCTATACTTGGTAGATTTATTTAAATCATAATGACAGGTGCCAGTATTTTGGAAAAGTTGTGTTAGTTTCTAAAACCATTAAACGTATGACCATCTATGGCCTAGAAATTTATTTTTAAAGACATAAATTCGTATGCCACAAAAAAGACTTGTACAAGGATGTTCATAGCAGCCTTATTTCACATATTAGTAAAATAACAATCAACAGGATCATGGAGAACTAGTTGTGGTATATTCATGTAAAGGAAAAATACTTATCACTGAAAGAGAACACATTACTGGAATATTCAACAGCAGAAATGAATTTGAAAAACATCATAAAAAGTCAAACATAAAAGAATATATATTATAAAATTCCTATCCTATGGAGTTTGATAGTTCATCTGTGGCAATGAAAGTTAGAATCATGTTACCTCTGTGTGTGTTTGGGGGGGTTGTTTGACTAGATCTAGATGATATGAAACTGTATTAATCTAGGTGGTTTTACATAGGCAAAAATTTATTGAGCTGTATATAAAAGATTTCAACATTTTATTGCATAAAATGATCATCAGTAAAAATTTCTAACAAGAAAAACTCAATTCAAACTAGCATTCAACACTGAGATGTATTGCTTTATGCAGTTGGAAACTAAAACAATGATCTGAGTATTGGTGCTGCTGGTATCAGGAAGTGTACATGAGTTTTAGTGTTCTATCCCTCTCTCTATTTCTGAGCTCTGATTGCTCTGCTTAGCACCACTATCATAATTCTTCTCTATAGGATATAGAATAATCACTATGGGATTGGAATTACATTGTAACATCTTATTTATCCTAACTGAAAGAAAGTCTCCAATATCTGAAGAACATAATTCCAAGGAGAGATCTAATTATCTAGGCTTAGATCATAAGATTATTATAAGATTATTTTATATAGAGTGTTGGAAATTGCAATTGGCACTTAATCAGTCATGTACCATTTGGGGTCAAATTAGCTCCATCAGGCCAAATGCAATCACTTCCCATAGGGAAGAGTTCTCTGCAGGAGAGGAAAGGAAAAGGAAGGAAAGGAAACGAAAGAAAAGAAAAGAAAAGAAGTGATATCAACAAAGAATTGATTTTAATGTCACTTGGGATGGAAATGAACACTATGAGATGTGTACCAACATTTTCAATTAAATATGGAGAATAACAAAAATATAATTACTCAGGGTGGAAATTAGGAGGATTAGACACTGGCATTACTCAATGTCTACAGGGAATATTTTTTTTCTTTTACATACGTGTTCAATTCAGGAACTTGGATTTAGAAATGTCATTGAACACTGAGATGAAACCCAAAATTACCTCTAGAATCTGTGAAAATATGTGGTTTCCATTTAAAAGAGCTTGGGAACTGTAGCAGTATTAGAGAGCTGAGTTTCAGTTGACACCAGGAGGTAGAGAGAACAGTTTATAATGAAACTAGGAAAGAAAGTGTTTTTACTACTGATTTTGGTTTGGAGAATTCCAGAGAAATAGAGAAGGATAAGGATAATTCTAGGATACATCAAGAAAGAGAAACATAGCAATCTGAGAATAAACATGCAGAGAAAATGGATAATAAAGGCATCAACAAAATGACAAAGATTTAGAGCTAAGGAGATGTGATGGCCTGAAGATATGAAGTGGAAATAGAGTGTGGTTTCATTGAAATTGCAGGCTATGTTTAAAAACTGTGTGGGAAGATTAAGGAAGAAAACCCTGCCAGTTCTGTGGACACTGATGTTCATCATCACATTTTTACATAGAAATTAGGGGAAAAGCTTAAATTCAAACAACAAAAAGAACAATGTAAAGTCAAGGTCAATAAGTTCTCCACAGAAACAGAACCAGTAGGAAGTGTAGGACATGTGTGTAAGAGAGAGAGATTTTAAGCAATTGGCTTACACAGTTGTGGGGCTGGCAAATCCAAAATCTACAACACAGACCAGTACACTGGAGAACCAATGAAAAATTAATGTTAAAATCTTGAGTCAAAGGGCTGTTTGGTGGCACAAGTTCTTCTTCCTAGGGGAACCGCAGTCTCTTCTCTAAGACCTTCAGCTGATTAAATGAGGCCCAACCACATCATGGAGGCAAATCTGCTTTACTTAAAGCCTATTGATTTAAATGATAATCACAGGGGAACCTTCATGATAGTGGAGGAGTAAGATGCGGAGATCAACTTCCTCCCAACAAATATATCAAAAATATATCTACAAGCGAAACAACTCCCACAGATCACCTACTGAATGGTGGCAGAAGACCTCAGACTTCTCAAAAGGCAAGAAACTCCCCACACACCTGGCCATGTGGCAGATAAGGTCTTGGTGCTCTGGCCAGGTGTCAGGCCTGAGCCTCTGAGGTGGGACAGCTGAGTTCAGGACATTGGACCAACAGAGACGTCCTGGCCCCATGTGATATCAATCAGTGAGTGCTCTCCCAGAGATCTCTGTCTCAACGCTAAGACCCAGCTCCACCCAACAGCCAGCAAGCTCCCATGCTGGATGCACCATGCTAAATAACTAGCAGTACAGGAACACAACCTCACCCATTAGCAGAGAGGCTGCTTAAAATCATAATAAGGCCACAGACACCCCAAAACACACCACCAGACATGGTCTTGACCACCAGAAAGACAAGGTCCAGCCCCAACCATCAGAACACAGGCACCAGTCCCCTCCATCAGGAAGCCTACACAACCCACTGAACCAACCTTACCAACTGGGGAGGACACCAAAAAAAAAAAAAAAAAAGGGAACTACAAACCTGCAGCCTGTGAAAAGGAGACTCCAAACACGTAAGTTAAGTAAAATGAGAAGACAGAGAAATACACAGCAGATGAAAGGATGAGGTAAAAACCCACTAGACCAAACAAATGAAGAGGAAATAGGCAGTCTACCTGAAAAAGAATTCAGAGTAATGATAGTAAAGATGATCCAAAATCTTGGAAATAGAATGGAGAAAATACAAGAAAAGTTTAACAAGGACCTAGAAGAACTAAACAGCAAACAAACAATGATGAACAACACAATAAATGAAATTAAAAATTCTCTAGAAGGAATCAATAGCATAATAAATGCAGCAGAAGAAGGGATAAGTGACCTGGAAGATAAAATAGTAGAAATAACTACCACAGAGCAGAATAAAGAAAAAAGAATGAAAAAAATTGACACAGTCTCAGAGACCTCTGGAACAACATTAAAAGCATCAACATTTGAATTATAGGGGTGCCAGAAGAAGGAGAGAAAAAGAAAGGTACTGAGAAAATATTTGAAGGGATTATAGTTGAAAACTTCCCTAATATGGGAAAGGAAATAGTTCATCAAATTCAGGAAAGGCAGAGAGTCCCATACAGGATAAATCCAAGGAGAAACACGCCAAGACACATATTAATCAAACTATCAAAAATTAAATACAAAGAAAAAATATTAAAAGCAGCAAGGGAAAAACAACAAATAACATACAAGGGAACCACCATAAGGTTAACAGCTGATCTTTCAGCAGAAACTCTGCAAGCCAGAAGGGAGTGGCAGGACATATTTAAAGTGATGAAAGGGAAAAACCTACAAGCAAGATTACCCTACCCAGCAAGGATCTCATTCAGATTCGATGGAGAAATTAAAAGCTTTACAGACAAGCAAAAGCTAAGAGAATTTAGCACCACCAAACCAGCTTTACAACAAATGCTAAAGGAACTTCTCTAGGCAGGAAGCACAAGAGAAGGAAAAGACCTACAAAAACAAACCCAAAACAATTAAGAAAATGATAATAGGAACATACATATCAATAATTACCTTAAATGTAAATGGATTAAATGCTCCAACCAAAAGACATAGACTGGCTGAATGGATACAAAAACAAAACCATTATATATGTTGTCTACAAGAGACCCACTTCAGACCTAGGGATACACACACAGACTGAAAGTGAGGGGATGGAAAAAGATATTCCATGCAAAGGAAATCAAAAGAAAGCTGGAGTAACAATTCTCGTTTCAGACAAAATAGACTTTATATAAAGACTATTACAAGAGACAAAGAAGGACACTACATAATGATCAAGGGATCAATCCAAGAAGAAGATATAACAATGGTAAATATTTATGCACCCAACATAGGAGCACCTCAATATATAAGGCAAATGCTAACAGCCATAAAAGGGGAAACCGACAGTAACACAATCATAGTAGGGGACTTTAACACCCCACTTTCACCAATGGACAGATCATCCAAAATGAAAATAAATAAGGAAACACAAGCTTTAAATGATACATTAAACAAGATGGACTTACTTAATATTTATAGGACATTCCATCCAAAAACAACAGAATACACTTTCTTTTCAAGTGCTCATGGAACATTCTACAGGATAGACCATACACTGGGTCACAAATCAAGCCTTGGTAAATTTAAGAAAATTGAAATTGTATCAAGTATCTTTTCTGACCACAACGCTATGAGACTAGATATCAATTGCAGGAAAAAAACTGTAAAAAATACAAACACATGGAGGGTAAATAATACACTACTAGATAACCAAGAGATCACTGAAGAAATCAAAGAGGAAATAAAAAAAATACCTAGAAGCAAATGACAATGATATCGCAATGAACCAAAATCTATGGGATGCAGCAAAAGCAGTTTTAAGAGGGAAGTTTATAGCAATACAATCCTACCTCAAGAAACAAGAAAAATCTCAAATAAACAACCTAACCTTACACCTAAAGCAATTAGAGAAAGAACAACCAAAAAACCCCAAAGTTAGCAGAAGGAAAGAAATCATAAAGATCAGATCAGAAATAAATGGAAAAGAAATGAAGGAAACAGTAGCAAAGATCAATAAAACTAAAAGCCGGTTCTTTGAGAAGATAAACAAAATTGATAAACCACTAGCCAGACTCATCAAGAAAAAATGGGAGAAGACTCAAATCAACAGAATTAGAAATAAAAAAGCAGAACACTGAAAAAATGCAAAGAATCATGAGGGGTTACTACATGCAACTATCTGCCAATAAAATGGACAACCTGGAAGAAATGGAGAAATTCTTAGAAAAGCACGACCTTCTGAGACTGAGCCAGGATGAAATAGAAAATATAAACAGACCAATCACAAGCACTGAAATTGAAACCGTGATTAAAAATCTTCCAACAAACAAAAGCCCCGGACCAGATGGCATCACAGACAGATTCTATCAAACATTTAGAGAAGACCTAACACCTATCCTTTTCAAATTCTTCCAAAATATAGCAGAGGGAGGAACACTCCCAAACTCATTCTACGAGGCCACCATCACCCTGATACCAAAACCAGACAAAGATGTCACAAAGAAAGAAATCTACAGGCCGAAATCACTCATGAACATAGATGCAAATATCCTCGACAAAATACTAGCAAACAGAATCCAACAGCACATTAAAAGGATCATACACCACGATCAAGTGAGGTTTATCCCGGGAATGCAAGGATTCTTCACTATATGCAAATCAATCAACGTGATACACCACATTAACAAACTAAAGTATAAAAACCAAACGATAATCTCAATAGATGCAGAAAAATCTCTCAACAAAATTCAACACCCATGTATGATAAAAACCCTCCAGAAAGTAGGCATAGAGGTAACTTACCTCAACATAATAAAGGCCATATATGACAAACCCACAGCCAACATCATTCTCTTTTTTTTGTTGTTTTAATTAATTAATTAATTAATTTTTTACATCTCACCCCTCCCCCTCCCCATATCCTCAAGTCCATTCTCTAGTGGGTCTGTGTCTTTATTCATTCTCAATGGTGAAAAACTGCAACCATTTCCTCTAAAATCAGGAACAAGACAAGGATGCCCACTCTCACCACTATTATTCAACATAGTTTTGGAAGTTTTACCCACAGCAAACAGAGAAGAAAAAGAAATAAAAGGAATCCAAATCGGAAAAGAAGAAGTAATGCTGTCACTGTTTGCTGATGACATGATACTCTGCATAGAGAATCCTAAAGATGCTACCAGAAAACTACTAGAGCTAATCAATGAATTTGGTAAAGTAGCAGGATACAAAATTAATGCACAGAAATCTCTTGCATTCCTATACACTAATGATGAAAAATCTGAAAGAGAAATTAAGGAAACATTCCCATTTACCACTGAAACAAAAAGAATAAAATACCTAGGAATAAACCTACCTAAGGAGACAAAAAACCTGTATGCAGAAAACTATAAGACACTGATGAAAGAAATTAAAGATGATACAAACAGATGGGGAGATATACCATGTTCTTGGATTGAAAGAATCAACATTGTGTAAATGACTATACTACCCAAAGCAATCTACAGAGTCAATACAATCCCTATCAAACTACCAAAGGCATTTTTCTCAGAGCTAGAACAAAAAATTGCACTATTTGTGTGGAAACACAAAAGACCCCGAATAGCCAAAGCAATCTTGAGAAAGAAAAACGGAGGTGGAGGAATCAGGCTCCCTGACCTCAGACTCTACTACAAAGCTAAAGTAATCAAGACAGTATGGTACTGGCACAAAAACAGAAATATAGATCAATGGAACAGGATAGAGAGCCCAGATATAAACCCACACACATATGGTCACCTTATCTTTGATAAAGGAGGCAAGAACATACAATGAAGAAAAGACAGCCTCTTCAATAAGTGTTGCTGGGAAAACTGGACAGCTACATGTAAAAGAATGAAATTAGAACATTCCTAACACCATACACAAAAATAAACTCAAAATGGAGTAAAGACCTAAATGTAAGGCCAGACACTATCAAACTCTTAGAGGAAAACATAGACAGAACACTCTATGACCTAAATCACCGTAAGACCTTTTTTGACCGACCTCCTAGAGAAAGGGAAATAAAACCAAAAATAAACAAATGGGACCTAATGAAACTTAAAAGCTTTTGCACAGCAAAGAAAACCATAAGCAAGACAAAAAGACAACCCTCAGAATGGGTGAAAATACTTACAAATGAAGCAACTGACAAGGGATTAATCTCCAAATTATACAAACCGCTCATGCAGCTCCATATCAAAAAAGCAAACAACCCAATCAAAAAATGGGCAGAAGATCTAAGTAAACATTTATCCAAAAAAGACATACAGATTGCCAACAAACACATGAAAGGATGTTCAACATCACTAATCATTAGAGAAATGCAAATCAAAACTACAATGAGGTATCACCTCACACTGGTCAGAATGGCCATCATCAAAAAATCTACAAACAATAAATGCTGGAGAGGGTGTGGAGAAAGGGGAACCTTCTTGCGCTGTTGGTGGAAATGTAAATTGATACAGCCACTATGGAGAACAGTATGGAGGTTCCTTAAAAAACTAAAAATAGAACTACCATACAACCCAGCAATCCCACTACTGGGCATATACCCTAAGAAAACCATAATTCAAAAAGAGTCATGTACCACAATGTTCATTGCAGCTCTATTTACAATAGCCAGGACATGGAAGCAACCTAAGTGTCCGTCGACAGACGAATGGATAAAGAAGATGTGACACATATATACAATGGAATATTGCTCAGCCATAAAAAGAAACAAAATTGAGTTATTTGTAGTGAGGTAGGTGGACATAGAGTCTGTCATACAGAGTGAAGTAAGTCAGAAAGAGTAAAACAAATACTGTATGTAAGACATATTTATGAAATCTAAAAAAAAAAAAAATTAAAGGTTCTGAAGAACCTAAGGGCAGGACAGGAACAAAGATACAGACATAGATAATGGACTTAAGGCCACGGGGAGGGAGATGGGTAAGCTGGGAAGAAGTGAGAGAGTAACATTGACATACATACACCACCAAATGTAAAATGTATGGCTAGTGGGAAGCAGCCGCATAGCACAGGGAGATCAGCTCGGTGCTTTGTGACCACCTAGAGGGGTGGGATAGGGAAGGTGGGAGGGAGACGCAAGAGGGAGGGGATATGGGGATATATGTATACATATAGCTGATTCACTTTGTTGTACAGCAGAAACTAACACAACATTGTAAAGCAATTATACTCCAATAATGATGTTAAAAATTTTTTTTAAATTAAAAAAATAAAAATAAATGTTAATCACATTTAAAACATATGTTCACCTCAAAATCTGTACTGGGATTTGACAAACATGGCACCATGACCTAGCCAGGTTGACACATACAATTAAAATTAACCATCTCACTACTCAAAATATTATGTAGTCATTAAAATTTCAATAATCTGATAATAGAAGGGAAACTGTTTCCAGTACACTGGTAAATACAAAAGTAATGGAAATAATATACAAAACCTGATACTTATGTGAATTGTTTCTATTTTAAAAGTTTTCATGATAGAAACAAATGGAATTTTTTCTCTCTTATAACACCTTTGAGTTTTGTACATTTTCTAAAATGAGTATTTATTATTTTTTGGAGAAAGATAAATGTTAGATTCAAAACTGGTTCAAACATCATTAAACCAAAGGGGAAAAAATGATTCATACCCTATATTTAAAGCATTTAAAAGCAGCACTGTGCAGCTCACCTTCTTCTCTGTGCCTTTCTTGCTCATTGTGGTGTGCTGAATTATGCCAACCCCAGTTTTATAGGTTGAAGTCCTAACCCCCGGTACCTCAGAAAGTGACTACATTTGGAAAGAGGCTCTTTAAAGAGGTAATTAAGTTGAAAGTATGTCATTAGGGTGGATCCTAATCCAATCTAACTGGTGTCCTTATAAGAAGGGGAAATCTGGGGACAGGCCATGTGAAGACATAGGGAGAGGACAGCCAACAAAAAGTCAGGGAGAGAGGCATGAGAAGAAACCAATCCTGCCATCACCTTGACCTTGAATTTCCAGCCTCCAGAACTGTGACAAAAATACTTCTATTGTTTAAGCCATATGGTCTGCAGTACTTTCTTACGGCAGCCCTAGCAATGGAATACACTCATACTCAGCATGAATCCTGCAGGAGACTGCTATACTGCTCTTTGTTACACAGGTAGCGTGGGAATTCAGGCAGCCTCCTTGCTTTTTTTATATCCAAGAATGTTTTTTACTTTTAAAAGTTGCCTCTGTAGGGTTTGGAGATGGATCCGTGAAAATATTTTGCAAGGAAACACCAGCAAGCCCACATGCTCCACACAGGTTGTCCTCCCCTGGCATGTGCTCCTGTGATATTCAGTGTTTGATTCCCTCTGCAAGTGTAGCAGTGCTGTGGTAGGATTTATGGTTTCTGTACAGCATTGTGTGTATTGATGGATTGTTTGGCTAGGTGTTTTGCAGTATTTTCTTTGTTTCCATAGGTATATTTAACCACACTGTTAGCTGCTCACCATTGTTCAACTTAGCTCCCTAACAATGGAATCTACTCTTTTTGATATATGACATCTTTGAGGAGCAATTTGTAAAGCACTGTGTCCTCAGTGTTCGCAAACTTTCTAAAAGAAAAATGTTACTCTGGATATATTGAAAGACCTTGGGGACATCATAAAAGTGATCTGTGAGAAATGACGTCATGAGTCATCCTTTCACCTTAACTTAGAATTATGAAAAACATTCTGGATCAAGATTCTAATAAAATCTGTTCCATATACTTCCATGGATGTTACAAAATTGTCTATTTTGGCATTGGCCCCTGCAGTGTTGTACACACAGTACTGTATTTTGAGTCAAAATGATGCTATCTCAGAAATAAAAGTAAGTTTGAGAGTAACAATGTAGCTGGAAAAGGGTAGCTCTAAGACTGGTCATTGGAGTTCTTATCTGATTTACATTCTATCTTCTACTTAGAGAGCACATATGCTTAAAGGAGTTCCTGAGCAGGTTTACTAAACTTCATCACACATTAAATAAATCACTCTATCTTTCTCTCCATTTTTTTTTTTTTAGCCTTTACAGATTTTATAAAAGTGAAATAAAAACAAAGCATTTTGATTTGTAAAATTTTAAAGCAGAAAACAAGGCTAATTGCAAAGTTATATATATATCCCTTCCAACTTTATATGTATATATATAAACTTTCCCAATGCCCACCAAGTTTTACAATACAACTGTTAACATAGGTGATACACAATTAAGGAAATTAAATACATAGAGGCATCACCATTGCAAAAAAATAAGGACAAATTTCACTTACTTATGGGAAACAGAGTTTTAGAAGTGGCTTGAAGTCACTAAATAGCCACTAAAGTAACCCTAAGACAAGTGATTTGGATCCTGCAGGATCAGACAGCAGCCCTCAGAGTTTTATACTGTTCTCTTTCTGTCTGCTTTTTCTGACAGAAATGTCCATTTTACTATTCTGTAGTAAAATTCTGTTGTTTGAATATTTTTCCAATTCTCATACACTTTAATTATGATACAAATAAAGTGATTATACATAACCCTCAAGTGATATTTTAAACTAGTGGAATATTCCTTATCTAGTTTTAAGGAATTTTAAGATAGTTTTTTTTTGTTTGTTTTTTGTTGTTTTTTGCTTATAAAAATTATTTCTAAGGGCTCTGATTCACCAAAAGCATTTGGTTTGTGTGTGTGTGTGTGTGTTAGTTATTGGACATTATAACGTATGTCTAGATCAATAGCAGCATGAATTTATTAGATAGTTCACTCTTGGGGTGACAAGGACCTTAGTAATAAATGGGAAGTTGGTTAGTTGGTTCTAGACCTAGGGATTGAGTTTCCCTGGGTGCCATGCTCTGCAGCCTATGTTTTAACCATGTATTTATATCCATTATACACTATTTAGCAATAACTGAAAATGCTATTAATCTAAAATTAAATCTATAGGTTTCTCATTAAAAACATGTGTCTCTAATTGCACAGAAATAACACTTCTGATATATATTTTCACTTATTGTCATCACATTATTTGTATGAGGATAAAATTCTTGACATTTTATTTTCTTTCATCTTCCATTTGAATTAATCACTGATTCCTGGCATTTCCACCTTATAAATATCCTTCCAAACCATTCACTAGTACCAACTTATTACTAATTACTACTATCTGTCACCTGACCTAAACATAAAAACCCCTGACTGGTTTACAAGCGTGTACTGTCCTTACTCAAATCTGTTTGCTATAAATTGATCACCCGTCTGCTTTAAAATGCTGAAATGATCATCTTTAGTGCTTCCAACAAAGACCGTTTCCTTTCCTTTAGCAAGATTTTCAAAGTTCTATGCCCAGAATACCTCCCTTCTATCACCTCATACACGCTCCTGTAGATCTATACCTTCTAGCGACACTAGACTGTCTGTTCTATAACTGATCATGCCCCTACTGTCCAGGACACCTGCATGCTATTTCTCTCCCTGCACAACTCTTGATTTAGGAATACTTTCAGTTCTCTAGCACTGATATTGCGGTAGATCACACACAAATACATGGGCTTATTTCCTAGGTTTCCTTTCTATCCAAACCAAGAGTCAACACATTTGTGTTCTTTGGTGACTGTAAATTTAAAATAAAGTAAAAGTCTCAATTAAGTGGTGAATCAATTTATTAGAAGCCAGTAGTTTCTTTTGGGGACACCCTCCCAAAAATACTTCCTCCAAAAATCTCTGCAGTAAATCCATGAAAAAACATTCAGATGATTTTAACTTTCTACCTGGAATCAGAGACCCCAGCTAACACTTACTGACTTTACAGTTCAAGAGAATTCCCTGTAATTCCTAGTTATAAAGTCTCCACCCAAATTTTCTCAGTTTTGAGTTACTCTCATTAAGAATTATTATTCTCATCTTAATAAAGCTACTTAGAATTATCCATGCATGCAGTGATATGCAGGGCATAGGACTTTGATAGAAATGGCTTGCTGAAAATAAGAAAAATGTATCCAACATAATTTCAAATTATTTTGTATATAAGTATGGTTTAGTTCAAGTTTAGATATAATGAGAGATAGTTCTTCTCTATCTCCCTCATATATATATATATATATATATATATATATATATATATATATATATATATATATATATATATATATATATATATATATATTATAATTTTACTTTTCTCGCTTTATTAATTCTAGGGTATAATCTTAAAATAGAATAGCTACTTGTTTGGATAACTTTTTCAATCCTTTTGAAGTTGTGCTACAGCACAGGAAGCACAGATGGACAATCTTAGAATAGTGTATATTAGTAGTACAAATGTAAGTTTTATCTACAATCCAAATCTACTGTTTTATGGTTGTTTTATTACTTCAATTATTTTTTCCCAATGAAAGCTCCAATGAAATTTTTGGTTCCCAGGATAAATATGATGTCTATAAGCTGGCAGCTACCAGTAGACACCAACAATTCCAAACTCATATGTTTTCCTTTGTTATATTTTAGAATAAAGACAAAAGGGCAAACATGCTGACTTTGCTATTTTTATTAGCTGTGACAAAAATGTGTATATAGTTTTGATTATTGCATGCTATAAAAACAATAACAACATATTGATGATGTTAAATAATACAAATTTCAAAATTGAAAATTACATTCAAAATACACATTTTTTATAAAAATTAAAATTATTTTTGATGTTTTTAAAAATGTATTTTTCACCTATGTCAGTGTTTTCTCTTTTCTTTGTTTTTAATCTTTTAAAATATCTTTTCATTTGATAAAATGTGTGAATATTTAAATTAATTACTGCTAAGTGTAAGTGGTCTCTTATTGAAACTCTTTTCTATCTTCATTATATTCACTGTTCCATTCTCCCAGTCAACTCTTTTATATCGTCTCTCTTTTCCTTAAATTTGAATATCTCCTCTTTCATTACCCCTTTCAGCTTATTTCTACTTATTTGAGAAAAGAGAAACAAAAGAGATCGTCCACGTGCTTTTGCCACCGCATTTACCATTCTATTTGCACTTGTGTTTATATTCTCGGTTCTTTTGCTTGTGTCTAATAAGGAATGGATTAAGACCAGTCATTCCACTTGTTGGTATTGCAGGAGATCTCATTTCTCCTTGTTTATGACAGGACAATTCCAGCAATTTTTCTCATTCACCTGACTCTCTTTTCAGTAAATTGAATTAAAATGAGTATGTCTCTATTGTTTTCTGTGCAATCCAGTTAAATCCAGCTTTCCCCCAAAACAAATTTTATTCAAGGCTAATCCTTACCTCCAAGTTGCTGTTTCCAATGGCCAATACTCAGTCTTAATCTTACTTGATCTAGCTGCAATGCTCCTGCCTTAGAGGAACATTTTCTTCTTCCCCCTGCCCTCCATTTTCTCTTACTTCTTCTCTTACTTACCTGGATGTTCCAAGTGTTTACTTTCCCCTTTGCTGATTTCTCTTAGTCTCTTCACGTGTAAGAGTTTGAATGATACAGGACTGCTTCTCTATCAACACTTTCTCTAACAATTATTCACAATATCGTATGGGCTTAAAAGCCAATCTGTATGTTGATGTCTTCATTAAAATTCAAACTCCAATATATAAATGCATCTTAACATCTCCACCTGCATTTATCTCAAATCTAACAAGTTCTAAACCAAAATCATGTCTCCAAACCCCCAAATAGCCCCTCCTACAGTGTTCTCAGCTGGCTAAATGTTAGCTCAAGCTACAATCTAAGAGGCACTTAGGATTTCTTCTGGACCACTCACATCCACAGCTCACCATCAGCAGTGCCATTAGTTCTACCTTCAAGGTATGTACAGAAAATGTCACTTCTTCCTGTACACACTGGTCCTAGTCATTATTACCTGTCACCCGGGATTATTGTAATAACCTTCGGACTGTGCTGTCTCACCTTTGCCTTTTTTTCTCTCTATAGTTTGCTCTCCACACAATGGCCAGAGTGAACTTTTTAAAACCTCTTAAGTTGTGCTCTTTTCAAAACCCTGCAGTGGCTACGCAGGTCACTTAGAGAAAAAAAAATCTTCAAGAAACTGTCTTCCCAGAATCCATTGCCAGGGAGCTGGCCTACTTGAATTGGCCAGATACACTTCTGATTCAGCTTGTTTGCACTGCTTTATTATAGAAGCCTTCCCAGACCACTCTGTGTAAAACAAGCCCTCCCCAACCATTCTTTTTTTTTCCCCTTGCTTTATATTTTTTTACATCATTTGTCACCATATGACCTACTAATAACCTACCTACTTATTTATAAATCTTTCCCTTAAACAAAAAATGACAGCTCTCTGAGAGAAGCCATTGTCTTGTGTATGTATGTGTGTGTATACACATATATGAATATAAAATAAATAATGAATATTTGAATAAAATATATATACCATACAGTGGTTAATTTATTACATTTTATTTTTGTTTTAGTTGTATTTTGAATGAGAGTCAAATAGGTAGTTTTGAAAATTACATTTCTAATACATCATAAAAAATAAAAAGAAATGATTGTGACTTCCAAAATATTGTTTGAGCAAAATAAAATGCATTGAGAAAATAATTTAAGTTTTTCTTTCTCCCTGGATGGTATGGAAATCTGGCTCCTAAAATATCACCACCTAAATCTGTTGATAAGATGAAGCTGAGATTATTGATTAAGCGAAAATACCACCTTACAAAACTTTGGAGGTGTCTTCGGGGGTGGGGTGGGGGAGGAGGTCGGAATTTATTAAGAATTGTAAGGTTGGCTTAAGACAGTCTTTAAATGTGGGGACTTATAAGGATTGGGTAAGACTCACATCCAACAGTCCAGAATTGATGGAAACAGCCAGGAAAGGATTTTGAGAAAAGTATTCAGATAACCTTAAGGTGTAAATTGTTTGTTGAAACTTTCCATTAAAGAGTTGATGGTTTTCCAGGAAGTTCCTAATGAACCATGGAACCATTGCTGGGGCAGAACAGTTCTGGAAGAGTAAAGAAATACTAATAATGACAGTGGGATCGCAAAATTATGTTAATGCAGACATTAAGGTGTGATTTAGACTTCCAGTGTTCAGTCTGAGTGTGGGCTAGACAATTTTGAGGCATTCTTGATGGGATAAGTCTAGTTCACAAAGTAATGTTTTTACCTAATTATTGAAATGTTACCCAGTTCACAGGATTATTACTCTTTTAATCAGTCCAACTCTCATCTCTTTGTGCTTCTAATTCCCTGGGAGTTTTTCTCCATATTCCCCAAATAGTTTTATTTAACACTAAACTGTGTCTATTTTCCAAATAAGCATTTGTAGCCTATTGCTTAAAAGAAATCTGAATTTTTACAGTATGGTTAAATACTTTTGAATCAACAAAAAATTACAATTATAAAACAATTATCCATTTCTTCTTGACAATGTATCAAAATATGTTTTCTATTTTATTGGTAATGTTTCTCAATACATATTCATTTATCAATGAACTTGTCATGTTTATATAGAGTTAATGTAAGAGTTGGAATAATTATCTCTGAAGTTGAGACAAATTTTAAGACAAGAGTGCTTTTAAAACATATATTTTTTCTATTTTTAAATTTGTCTATGTGGGAAAAATAAGATGCTCTATGGTACCAACACTGCTATCTCTCTTCTTCCTGTGATCCTTCTCCTAGGTTGTAGAAAATTTTAACATCTTTGACATCTTGGAAGAGGGAGAGTTGAATCAACTTTGAAATGTTTTCCACATTCTTGAATCATTAAGGGCAGGAATTTTATTGCTTCCTTCAGATCTGGTGGTACCCCTGATGCATTTGTTAAGTGAAGGCATGGTGGTGCAATTAACTATGGTATTTGAGCTGGAGAACCACTTAACCTCTCTGAAATTTACAGCAAATAAAATTCAACTCCCTCTGATTGTATAGTAAGAAAAACAAGTTCTTCCTACTTCACTGGCTTTGTAATGGTCAAATTGAATAGATCTGTAATAGTTTTGTACTTCATGAAAATATTTCCAAATATTTATCCCTCTTCTCTCTCGTACAGATTGCACCTCATACAAAGCAATCTCCACATCTCTACTCTTTAGGGTTTGGCCTGTCTTATCGTGAGTCTTATTTTTCATCTAGTTGTTTCTCCAGCACTAAACCTCTCCATTAACTGAATGTATCTGATCCTCTAGGACACTTCAGAAAGCTACTGACCTTGTGAGAATCAACTCTATACAGTAGTGCAGGGAGATAGTGGAAAGCACTACTCTCCTAAAAACCACCACTTTACCCATTAGGATGCTGCATTTTGTTTTTGTTTTATTGTTTTGTCGGTAATTCTTTATTCTTTCCTACCATCCCAAGACCTATTTTTCTCCTCAAAGTATCAGTTCCATATTTCTTCCTTAGTTGAAGGATTACAGGTGTCCCAGTTTCACAAAGTTATACAATTATAGTGCAGAATCCATTTACTTCCCAGTAATTGGAGTACAGCCATCACAGTGGGAATAAAAGCAAGGCTTACAGTTCAGATAGGATATGACAGTCCTATCATACAGCTTGTTGTAAAAAGGGTAGAAAGCGACTTGGCCTCAGTGCCTCTATGAACTTCAGTGTAGAATTTAATTGCAGTTTGTCTTGCAATAAAAGAGCATGTTCTGAACACTTTTGAATAGAACTAATTCTGAAACCAAATTGTCTCCACATTATGATTTAAATTGATATAGCTTGTGCTTCATGCCAGAAAAAGGAGGCAATCTACAGGCAATATTGTGTAGTTAGGTAGTAAGCGTAGTTACTGAAATCACAGGCAATGTTGAAATCAATTCAATTTCATTGTGAAACTTTCCTGTTATAATTCATGATGACAAACAACACAAATAATGTGTTGTCTGACCTATTGTTTCTTCTTATAGCCTCATACTTCTTTTAAATGATGAGGGATGTACCTACACTGGTTAATACCACTACCACAATCCCATCTAACAGTCCTAAATTGTAATTAATTATTTTTCTTAAGAATGGGCAATTACCTATAACATCTCTCCAACAGAGGGAAGCATTTATTGTTTGTGGTGAATACTATATTCAAACAAAGACTACCATTTTTGTGCTGGGCATTCATTTAAATATATATCATTCTAAAATTCACACAGATAGATAACAAGTCAAACTCTATAATTTCCTCCTTAAAAATTTCTCCTCAATATTACTTCCTAAATGTAAGATAGTTATCAGTCTGTAAACAGTTTACCTACCAACTGTGACATCACTTTTCTACCTATCAAATTCTTAGATCTGTATTTTCATCTCTATTTCCCTAACCTCTAAGGCATTCAGATTCACATATACAAACATGTAAGCCATTGCAGTCAGTTACTCAGCTCCGGCAACAGTAGTCTGGATATGATCTACCTGATTTATTTCCATAATTCTTTTTAAGCATTTTTAGGTCAATTTCCTAGTTAAGGATCCATTTATTCATTCTAGCACCTACAATGTTTCAAGCCTGTTAATAACCTCTGATTGTTTTTTCAGACTGGTGCCAGTCATTTCAAAGACAAACTCCTAACTGCAGGCAATCCCCTACTTGTCTCCTCAATCTAAATGGTCAGCTTGTCAGTGCATATAAATTTATTGATCTCTTCTTATGCCTGGCTTATTTCCACCCCTGTACTTCCACTGCAGATTACTATATGGTAATTGATGCTCTTGGAAATAATTCCTGGCTCCACAGTGTAAAGAAGTGCATCTTAGGTATGTTGTTTCCTTTTTCATGACATAAAATTATCTATATCCTGTTGTCTTTCCAGAAAGATTTCGTCATAATAAACTGCTTCATAAAGTATCATTCTTTCCACCCTCATCATTTTTGTTATCTTGACTGGAAATTTTTCACTGCATAAAATGCTATTGACTAGAACTGCATAAAATATTCCAGGGGATGAGATATAATAATTTTTTTAGAAAGAAGTAAAACCAACTTATTCTGAATTATTATACATGCAAATGAACTTTCAATGTATCATTATGTTCAAATGTATGTATATTACACACACAAGTTGGTTTCCAAATTATACTAATTATCTTTGTTTCAAATGAAGTGAAGTTGAAAATGAGAGTTTAAAAGGGAAGGAAATATCTCAAATACCTACTTTGATTAACTGAATGATATCTTTGCCTATATGGAATCAAAATAATGACCCAATTTAATATGTTAACTTAAGCAGTCATTTGATAAGGGCAATTCATTTAAAGCAGTTTCTTACCATCATGTAGCTGTTCTAATTGCCAGATTATTTAACGGAGTAGGGTTTATAGAAATAGACACAACAGATTTATCTATAATCAAAAACACCTGTATATTTCAATTGTTTTGAAAGTATGACTTCAATTGTATCAATACATTTAAGTATTACACAATAATGCATTTCTTTACATTCATTTGAACATTATCCCATGCCCTTTTCCAAGTTAATTCAAAGTATGACTTATAAACTCAAATTAGTTATTTCCCTTAACCAGAGAATTGTTCAATATATTGCAGATAATTAAGTGCAAAAAATTAGCTGGTACAATTTAGCAGTTGATTTCTCTTATCTCCCATAATTCTGTCTTGCCCTTTGTCACATTTTAGAAATCAATCAATTATAATAATTAATAATATATATTTTAACTATTATAGTTTTTCTTTCAGAGTAAGGTTTTACTTTTAGACAAAGTACTACAATATATCTGTATTATTTGTAAATGGAAAGAAAAGTACCCCAACACAACAACAAAAACAGAGACAGTAAATAATTCTTATTTTTTAAAATGAAAGAAAAATTGTTTAAATATTAGGAGTTAAATTGTATTTCCAAGATATTTGGATACGATTGTTGTGACTGGCTGCCTAATAATAGTGATCTCTTAAATGATATAAAATATGTATGAGATTCTTGAGCCCAATTCCAACTTTATGGAAGATTACAGACATATATATATTTTTAATTAATTTTTAAATTTATTTATTTTTGGTTGCATTTGGGTGTTCGTTGCTGCACCCGGGCTTTCTCTAGTTGCGGCGAGCAGGAGCTACTCTTTGCTGCGGTGCGCGGGCTTCTCGCTGCGGTGGCTTCTCTTGTTGAGGAGCACGGGCTTTAGGTGCATGGGCTTCAGTAGTTGTGGTGCACGGGCTTTGTTGCCCCACGGCATGTGGGATCTTCCCGGACCAGGGCTTGAACCCGTGTCCACTGCATTGACAGGCAGATTCTTAACTACTGCGCCACCAGGGAAGCCCTACAGATATATTAATTTGATAAAATCTCCTTGCCCATATGTTCTGATAAAATCTCCTTGCCTATATGTTCACATTTCCCAAATGTGGTAATTCCCCAGCAGATAGATATCACTGTTGTTCAGTATAATCCTTTAATTCTACACAGTATACTACTAGAAATAGAGAAGTAACTATACCAAGAGACAAGTAACTCATCCTAATTCATTATATGAAGCCAGTAAAATCTTGATATCAAAATCAGACAAAACTATTACAAGAAGTGAAAACCACAAACCCAGATATTCATAAATATATGAGTATATATAAATAAATATAAATATAAAGCAAAATATTAGCAAATTAAATCTGGCAATATGTAACAGACAGCAATACATCATGACCACTTTGGGTTTATCCTAGTATATAAATATATTTTAAGGTTTAAAAAGCAGTTCATATAACCTCTTATACTTACAGTTGAAAAAAACATAAGATCTTTTGGATAGATATAGAAAAGGCAATAAACAAAATCAAGATGACTTCTAATGAAGTGCTAACAACATTCAGCAAACTAGAAATAGAAAATTGACAGCATGCTTGTGGATAATAGATATCTTTTAAAAAATACCATTAAATTCATATCTAAAGGTCCAAAATCAGGAACAAAACTAGATGTCCATTCTCACCACTTTCATTCATTGTTATCCCCCTACACCTACACATTCTCACTACTTTCATTCATTGTTATACCCCTACACCTACACATTCTCACCACTTTCATTCATTGTTATCCCCCTACACCTACACATTCTCACTACTTTCATTCATTGTTATGCCCCTACACCTACACATTCTCACCACTTTCATTCATTGTTATACCCCTATACCTACACATTCTCACCACTTTCATTCATTGTTATACCCCTACACCTACACATTCTCACCACTTTCATTCATTTTTAGCAAAATGTTATGGCACCATTGCTGCTCTATCCCCTAGCCAGGTACAATCTAAACACTCACAGAAATTAAAATAAACAAGTAATGTGTGCCATTGTCACATACTGGGATACACTTAAATAACAAATATTAAAAGTTACAACTACACACATTGACTTCAATAAATCTCTCAATCATAAAGTTCAACAAAGAATAAATATAGCTTGGTTTAATTGTAATGAAGTTCAAATGCGGGTGAAGTCAAAGTATATATTTTATATAGCCTATTATAACATAATTTGTACAACTGCAGAAAAAAGTAAAAGTCACAATGATGATTATTGCTAGACAAGACAGGGGATGTGATTAAGGAGTTATATTCCACAGGGTGAAGGGCAATTCTAAGATATTCTAGTTTGTAACCTTGGAGAAGATTGCATAATTTTTTTTAATTTTTAATTTTTTCCTATTCTTTTTTTTTAACATCTTTATTGGAGTATAATTACTTTACATTGTTGTGTTCATTTCTGCTGTATAACAAAGTGAATCAGCTATATGTATACATATATCCCCATAATGGTTTTTAAACTGTATTATTTAATTTGAAAATATATTTATAGTCTGCACAAAGATCTATTATATATTTTATGCTTCATGTTTCAAGGTTTAACAATGATAAAACAGAAATACGAACCAGTCATTGTCAATACATTCTCCTGCATTCAAGTGAGTATTGTATAAGTAAGAACTCTTATACAGTATCCTCATGCAAGAACAAGAGGTGGCATAATCAGGTAGGTTTTATCTAATAAGAACCCTGTTCACAAAGGAGTAGAATGGCACTTAAAGCAGGGAAATGATTAAATGTCACAGTAGGAGGGGATTTCATGAAAAGAGACTCTACCACATACAGGCATGGTAGACTTTGTACATTGTACCAAGCACAGGAGATTCAGAAGTAACTGTGTGAGTTATTAGTGAAAAATAACTTGCTTTAGCATCTATTTCCCCCATCTTATACCAGGAAAGATAAGATGTCATTCTTCCTAAAGGTTAGAATAAGGCTCAAAACTCCATATGTATGTTCTGTCTGCTGAAAGGGAGAAAGTAAGAAGATGTGTGTTTAATAATTACTCTAGAAAATTAAGCTAAGTGGCTAAATGAGAAATAAGGGAAGGATCCAGGGTTTTGGAGGGACAAATGAAGAAAATTACCTTAGACGATTAGGAGGAATCTTGGACCATTATTCAGAAGCTGGGACCCATGCTTGCAAACAGAGCCACTGATGGAGAAATGGCAATGTGATAATAAATACAAATTCACCATGGAGATTGCTTGGATAGGTACGTTAAGCCCATCTACAACACAAACATCCCAGAACCAGATACGATGATGGAGATGAATGCTTAATAGCCATTTTCTCCAAAGGAGTAACAGCAAAGATAGTGAGTAAAATGGGTCATTGTCCCCTCGCGTTTGTTTCCACTTAGGTCAGAAGTGATGATGTGATCTCATGAAATATTTAAGAGTAGTCCCCAAAATTAGTGAAAATATGTTCCCTTTGAACTTGTGATTAAGAATAGAAAAAAATGAAATTCAATTTGGAGAAATATTTAAATGTAAACTGTCTTACAACCCAACTCTATAAACAATAGTTTGTAAGAACATAGTTGCTAACCGTGAAAAATGATATTCTAGTGGGGTCAAATTCGTGCAAAAATAATTACAATATAACATGCATGCTACATTAGAAATAACAATAATTCAATGTGAAGATTTAGAAGAGGAGCAGCTGACTACATTGCTTGAAGGACTGGGAAAGAGTGAGAGAGATGATTTGCGAAACAGAAGATTGAGAAGAATATGTAGAAATTTTTCAAGATAAGAGATGGATAAAAGACACTCCTGACTGAGTCAACAGTGTTTTCAAAAAGGCCATGAAATATCTTTAAATCATGAGCATCATTTTGACAGGGAGTTCCAGCTTCACTATGTGGAAAGAGAAAAGAAAGACTGTAACTTCAATTGTTGATAAATGTGAACTTCACAGATAGATAATATAGATTCATTAGATTCTAGATAGATAATATAGATTCATTAATATAGATTCATATAGATTCATTAAACTCACATTGATTTAGAAAAATGTATTAAATAATACATTTCAAGAAATTATTTTCTTAACTAAGTAGTTATTATTATGATGTTATTATAGACATTTTCCATCACATAAAAATGTGTGTAAAGAAAAAAATAAAGCTCTAGAAAAAATATTCAGTGAATTATTTATCTTAGTCAGCTTGGGCTGCTCTATCAAATTACCATAGGCTGGTTGGCTGGAACCACATTTATTTCTCACAGTTCTGAAGACTGGGAAGTATAAGATCAATGGGCTGGTAGATTTTTTTTCCTGGTTTCTAGATGACCATCTTCTTGCTGTACCATCACATTTTTTCTTTTTAAAGTTGAAATATTTAACAGAGATATTAAAAAGTACTTGAAAAATAAATGTCCAGAGAATTCTGTTTCAAGACTGCAAAAGTCTCTCTATGCCCACCTCCTTCACAAATGCTTAGGGATAACCAATTTCCTTTCACTTAAACTTCTCTGTGTTGTTGCCTGTTACTATCGTTTTTCTGTTTTCTTTGTTATCGAGTATCTCATTCTATGAAACATTCAATTATCCACTCAGTTCTTAATGAACTTGTGAGATGATTCTTGACTTTGCCTAAAATTAATAATGCTACCATGTCAATCCTCAGGACCTGTGGGTTCCTTTAGGTTATATACCTGGGGTTAAGATTGCTTTGTCACATTTTAACCCCACTACAAAACATCAAAATGCTTGCTAAAATTGTTGTTCCATTCATACATTTTGCATTCTTCACCACTGTAAATCTAAGAAAAAATCCCCTGTCCCTGCGTGCTCATTATACCCATTTCTTTGCCAATATCATGGAACTGCTTGCAGATGATAATCTTCTTTTTCTTGATGACAAGCCTCTGCTAAGAATTTATTTCTCATCATGGTTTACAACTTGTTTGTTTTGGCTGGTCTAGTCTGAGCACAGAGGCACTTGACTCTATGCTGAATGTTGAGTTCAGATCTCTGATAGCTGTCTCTCAGATCTGAGATAGGGTTTTCTCAGAGGTCAAGAAGGCAGTCCAGGGGGGCTTCCTGGTGGTTCAGTGGTCAAGAATCCGCCTGCCAATGCAGGGGACACAGGTTTGAGCCCTCGTCCGGGAAGATGCCACATGCCACGGAGGAACTAAGCCCGTGCGCCACATCTACTGAGCCTGCGCTCTAGAGCCCACGAGCCACAACTACTGAGCCCGTGTTCCACAACTACTGAAGCCTGTGGTCTAGAGCCCGTGCTCCGCAACAGGAGAAGCCACCGCAATGAGAAACCCGCACACCGCAATGAAGAGTGGCCCCCGCTCGATGCAACTAGAGAAAAGCCCGCACCCAGCAACAAAGAGCCAATGCAGCCAAAAATAAATAAAATAATATAAATAAGTTTATAACAAGAAAACAGAAGGCAGTCCAAGCACATAAGTGCATTTGAAGCCTCTGTTTCACATCCATCAACATTAAATTGACCAAAACAAATAATATGGTCAAGCCAAAGTCAAGAGGAAGTACATTCTGCCACCTTCAGGCCCTGGCAAGTGTTTAGATGGATGATGCTTACTATAAAGTAAAAAATTAGGATCAATAATTCCGTCAACCACATGTTGAACATAAGCTAGAAAGAAAAATTGCCATTTTTTATTTCTAGCCAAATACAGTACTTTCATAATCATGAATTTTTCATTCATTTTTTAAAAATCATGGATATCACATCTGAAAAATCAATCTGTTTATTAAACAATGAGTTGGGAAGCATAACTATAAGTTTTAACTAAAGCAAACATAAACATTTCTCTTCGGTTGAACCAAAGAAGACTTTAGACACTGAAAATTCAATTCGGACACTTCAGAAAACAAATTTATAAATACTTGACAATGACAAAATTTAAGATACAAGGAAAAAATCAAGTGTCATATATTATTTCCCAACTTATATTATAAATAGTCTATCTACAGTTCCTAAAAACATAAATGTGTTTATTTTTGACATGCATTATTTTAGCATAATTATCATATTTCAGCTCAGATATATAAAAATTAATTTTAACTAAAATTACCAAATACCCTTTTATAATCTTGTTAATTAAGATTGGTTACAAGAAAGGACTAATGAAAGAAACTTAAATAGAATGATAAATTAAGTCTCTGGCAACTATATTCTTTTAAAGCTAAAAAATTATCTATTGTACCTATAGCAATCCTGTTTTTGTATCTATGACACTTCCATAAAAATTGTGTGAGTTTAACAATATCTGTCTTTTTAATCCACATTTTAGAAAACATATTGGATCATTACTACAACTTTTTGTTGTTGATACCACAACTGGGTCTCGGTTGTATACTATAATTATCTCTACGAAAATATTTTCTGAGTATAGAAATGATTAAACCACTTTGCTTTCCTTAATGATTGCAAAAATAATTACCTTCAAAAATATGTAGGCTACTTATTTACATATATGTATGTGTATATATATGTATATATATATATGCACCAGAAAGAAAGAAAAATGAAATATATTCTATTTTGCACAATTTCCTATGAGCTTTGCAGAAAACTCAGCATTGTATGTATACAATTTTTTTTAAATTAATAACAGGCTCCACAGAGTAGAATGAATCAAAAAGTCACTATTTTTTATTTTATTAACCAAAAAAAACCCCCAGAATTTTGAATAAAATAGTTGATAAATGAAAAACCACAAGATCATTTCAAAAAAAGTACATTTTTAAATAAGAAAAAAACCCACCAGCATCACATAAAAAAAAAAAAAGGACAAGAAACTAACTAAATGCATAAATATACACCAAGTAAAATTATTCTTTTTAGATATATATTTTAGAGTAAGATAATGTATATGGAACAGTTTTAGAAAGACTTAAATAAATTTATTATTTTTATTAAGAAAAATTTTTAAAAGAGACCTTTTAGGTCCATGGCAAAATTGAGGAAAAGGTACAGAGATTTCCCATATACCCCCTGCCCTACACATGCATAACATTCCCCATTATCAACATCCTCCATTAACCTACGAAAGGGCATCTTGGTTGCCTCTAAATTTGGGCAATTAAAAATAAAGCTGCTATAAACATCCATGTGCAGGTTTTTGTGTGCACCTACATTTTCAACTCCTTTGGGTAATTACCAAGGAGCATGATTGCTGGATCGCATGGTAGTATGTATAGTTTTATAAGAAACTGCTAAACTGTTTTGGCTGTACCAAATATTTGTGCATTCCCACCAGCAAGTTATATGAGTTCCTGTTGCTCCATATCCTCTACAGAATTTGTTGTTGTCAGTGTTCCCAATTTTGGCCATCCTTAAGGGTCTCGGTTCTACAACGACAGCACCCTTTTCCAAATTTCTAAGTTCTAATAAGTACAAGTCACACTTGGTTTTTCTCCTAGCCAGATCATAACTTATTTCCAGCAGTGACTATTTCCATGTTATTTCAATGTTCAGTTTTCAATATTTCTTTCAGTTATCCAAAACCCAGTAAACAAGTCTTAACATTCAGTTCTCTCTCTTAAAATGCCTAGTGTGGTTTCTGTTTTCTACATGGACCCTGTATACTATAATGTTTTGCTTTTTCCATATTTCTCAAGGTCATAGCATCTTTGAGTGGAAGAATTGAATTGAAACTTAGGCACTGTGGCCAAAGAGCTCTTGCACCTAACATGTACTCTTTTGTTATGAGTTGTTTTGTATGATTTTCTCAAAATTATTAGTTTTAGATATTCTGCACTTAAAAATAATATGTTTTTGATTTGAGATAAATCAGATTCATAAGAAACAGAAATTTTACCCAATATCATGTGTTACTAATAATTTTGAGGACACAAGCATCTGTAAAGTAAAGGAAAAAATAGAAATAAGTCAGAACAGCCAACTCAGCTTACCCATGCCTCACTTGCCATGTTAGTATATGCTGTGGCCCAGCATTTACATACCAGGTTGACAAATGATATTTTGCACAATAGGGAAATAAAGAAACCTCTCCCATTTTACACTCTAGTAATTGAATTATTTAATAATATTTTGCAAAGAGTCAACAGATAAACCAATAAATCCCATATTTGCTTACCATAAGAGTTCTAGAGAGAATAGGTATATTCAAATAAAAACATTCCATAGATAAGGAATCTTTCACTTTTAAATATCATTACTGTATTTATTGTGAGATCTGTCAATAACATGTTTTTAAGGGAGTTTTATGGACCACATTTTTCCCTGGTAAGTCTCCAAGGAAAAGGAAAAGGTCCACTGCTAATCTTTTCTTTCTCTAATAGTTGCTTAGACATTTTGTTGTTTTTGTGGTATGCTTGCTTTTTATAATTTCAAGTGTATGGGATTTGGAGTTATTATACTTTCAGTGAAGCATAATTCTTCTTTTGTTCAATTAAAATTTGAGATATAATCTATGCTCATTTAAACTATTGTTTTAAATTGTTGATATTTGGGGGTCTTTGATAACCTTAGTAAGATATTTTAAATTCTGAAATATGTATAAGATTTACATACACATGTATATATGTGTGTATACACATACATATTAATATACAAAAATTAGTGGTAAGAAAACAATGAGCTCAAATAGAGTTAGACAGAATATTGCTCGTGGCACAGAAGAGAACATGAACTTCATGTTCATGTTAGATTCCTTTGTTCTCCAAGTCTGGCGGGAACAATGCAGAGTATGTCTGGATGCATAGTTAGTACACTCACAGTTGAGGAATACTCAGCTTAGGGACCCCCGATCTTACCAGAGACTCTTGACAAACCTGACCACACTTTGAGCATAAGGAACATTTCATATTTTTCCCCCTGGAATATAAGCAGACCTCCTCTAGAAGAAGCAAGAAGACTTGACCTGAAATATCACCACATGCAAATACCTTCACTGCCCCACGTGGAGACAGTGTTTCTAGCTTTTAAGACTGAATGTCTAGACTTGTAGAAGTGCCAGAGAGACATGGAGAATGAATCTCCCAGCAGAGATACAGGATTATGATACATAATGTGGGAAAGTGATACAGGGGCATCTTCTGTCTTCTGGAGCATCAATGACCCTGACGTCTATCCCTACAAATACACAGTGTGCTTGAATATAATGATCAATGTAATTTTTTCTTTCTTTTCAGAGCATATATTGAGGATCAGTTTCATCCTAGACTTCATTTTAAACAATATTACAATAACAGAAAGCATAAGGATACTCAATCGACACAGAGTAAAATTAAAATCTTCATTCCATATCCACATATCTCATTGATTAAGAAATTTGCTAAGTAAACCACTCAGAAAATGACTGGCTTTGATATTTGATTTTGATATGGAGAGGAAGCACTTTACCATCAGAAATGGTCCTTGGAGATCAGCTTGCTGGCTTCCCATGAATTTACTTATCCTATGTATCTCCTGTGTTTTACCAGTAAAACTTCTTATCTCTTAAAAATAATTCACATAACAGCAAAATTTATGTTGGGCAAATATTATATGTTCTCCAGACTTAATGATTCTGGCATTTTCTTCAAAAGGCAGTAAAATATGCAAATGGATCCACAGTCCTACACATCTATGGCATCCCCTAGCAACAATGTGGTTGTACTTTCTGAAATGCAAATCCCAGATGTCATTAAATACAACAAGCCACATTTCTTTTGCTCGGTTAAGAGAAACCTGAAATGTGAGATCTAGCACAAATATAGCATGGTTAATATCCCTGAATGAGAAATAAAAAGCATAATGAATTAAAGTGTAATGTAACTGAGGGAAACCACATTAAGAATGCATTGGACTAACATCGGAATTGGGATATTTACTGAAAAATACAAAACTAATGGTGCATTCACATCTCATATTTCTGCTTTTTACTTTTTCCTCCTTTTTATGACATTACATTTCTGGGAAAAAAACCCTAAAAATATTTCTACTGTACGTGAATAAACTTGGAAATTTCTTTTTTTTTTTTTTTTTTAAATAATTATTTATTTATTTATTTATTTTTGGCTGTGTTGGGTCTTCGTTTCTGTGCGAGGGCTTCCTCCAGTTGCGGCGAGCGGGGGCCACTCTTCATCGCGGTGCGCGGGCCTCTCACTATCGCGGCCTCTCTTGTTGCGGAGCACAGGCTCCAGACGCGCAGGCTCAGCTGTTGTGGCTCACGGGCCTAGTTGCTCCGTGGCATGCGGGATCTTCCCAGACCAGGGCTCGAACCCGTGTCCCCTGCATTAGCAGGCAGATTCTCAACCACTGCGCCACCAGGGAAGCCCAAATTTGGAAATTTCTTGACTCCCAAATTCTTAATTCTAAAACTACTCTTGAATGATGAATTATCTGGTCTGATTATTTATTTTCAAATCACATAAGACTTTTACTCGTAGTAGCTTAGAACATTCATTCATTGAGAGCAATGACAGGATCTAAGCTGGAGGAACTGGGCATGAGGTAAAGGTGATCTTCATTAATTCCTATTCACATTCTTCTTGTCTGTTTCTCTCTAAGGTCTGTGTTAGATAGTAGCTCCCTGGTGGTAAACTCCAGTAATTTCCCCTGTCTCATAATGAGTAAGATAATTTCTGTAAGTGTTGGTCCAATGTCTGGCATATACTGAAAACATTAATACAAATGTCAATTTATTTTCTCTTCATTCCATTCTGTTCCCTCTCAAGAATGTGGAATCCAGTGTCTTTTTTTCTTCCTTATGTGCATAAAATATAATGGATTGGACATGTTCATATTCAAGTATTACTAGATTTCTTTTGTACGAAACTTGTGACTCTTCAGGTAATATTAAGCCCTTTTCCTAAGCACCTTTGAAAATATATCATGGGGAAAATAATTTGGTTCTTGCAAACACTGTTTAATCATTGTCATATGAGCTTTAACAGAAAAATATATTTAAACAATGAAATCACTAAGAAATCAGAGATTTTGAAAACTAAGGAAAATATTTCAATTCCCCTGAAAATGAACAGATTTTAAAAAAAATTATAATTGTGGTTTCTTATTATTTTGATATCAGCAGAACCAGAGTTGAGTAATAGATTTGCATGTTAAAGCTTAATATATTTACAGACTCTTATTGTGATAATCTCTTGGCTGTGGTTTCCAGTGTTTTGCTTATGATGTAGGATTTTATATACAAGTTTGTTTATATAGCCCAATGCCTGTCTCTTGGCTAGTGTGAAATTTCTTAGAAGCTTTGGGTAGCCCTGAGAGATGGGACTTCTTTCTCTTGTGTTGTTAGTTGAAGAGCCATTGTAGGAGCAGTAGCAAATCCCAGCTCAGGGAGTTGTGCCATACTGGGGTCAAAACTCAAATTTCCTATTCAAGTAAGAATAAAGACAAACTGAAGGTTTGAAAGAAGCATAAAATGGAGAATGAAAACAGCTACGTATGAACATATTTGAAGCAAAATCTGTGGTAAAAGTGTTCCTAAGTCAAAAAAAGAACCGCCCCAGAAGTTGTTTTGTAGTACTGATACATACTGAAACTCTAAGAGTAATTGAGGAAATCCATGAAGCACTCATCTCCTGCTTTACTAGTGACCCCACGTTAAATAAACTTTGATGTAGCAAAGACAACTTTTTGATCTTCCTTAGTACTGCTTTACTTCCCAACTCTCTTTCAATACCCCACAATCTCTAGAAATAAAAATCATGAAGTGATAAGCAAAATTGATATCTTCCTAGATATTTTAAAATACAGTTCTCAGAAGCTGCTCTTCCAGAAGAATCATTGGACTGGAACCTACTTCCCAATGCATTCCCCTAGAGAAGGATCATTATCTACAATAAAGGCTGGTACATGGGACATATAATTTCCAACTAGGACCAAAGATTGCATTTCATGTCTGACAGAATACTTGGTTACACAAACTAGAAACTGACTTTAGATATCTGAAGCAAGGTAATACAATTTATTAGAAAGATATTGAGAGAGTCCAGAATTTGTCGAGACTAATGAGGCCAATCTTATAAGTCAGATATCTGTAGTTCCAAAACTCAAAAATTACAGCACTTTTAAGGAGGACCAGATTGCTGATAACACTCTCTCCACTGCTATAGGACATAGCTGCTACCTGACATCACTATTGGTGCAATTAAACACTCTTTCAGTTATTGAAAATGAAGGATAACTAGTTTTTCTTTAAAATATTTTACGGCTTTATTAAAGCATAACTGATATTCAATAAACTGCACATAGTTAATGTATACAGTTTGATGAGTTTGGACATATGCACATACCCATGATACCATCACCACAATCAAGGTACTGCAGATATTCATCACCTCTAAAAATTTTCTTATATCCCTCTGTGTTTTGTTTGTTTTGTTTAAGACCACATAACATAAGCTCTACCTTCTTAACAAAATGTTGGGTGCACAATACCATCTTGTTTATTACAGGCATGGTGTTGTACAGTAGGTCTCTAGGGCTTATTCATCTTGTATGATTGTAACTTTATACCCGTTGAACAGCATCTCCCCATTTCCCCTTCCCCCCATCCCTTAGCAATCACCATTCTGTTCTATAAATTTAATTATTTCGGGTAACTGGTTCTTTATTTTTGTATCACTCATTCCAGATATATAGCTGAAGGCTCTCAAATCACATCTTATAGGTGAAGAAATAGGGACACAAGAAGTAAAGGCCCTTTCTACATTTACACAGCTAGAAGTGTCAGGGGTAGGACTGAAAAACAAGATTCTGGTTTCAGACTCCAACTTCCTAAAAAATTGCACGATAAGTATTGAATCACACTATACATTAAATGTTCCATTATCGGTAAAATGTATTTTCAATGTGTGAATTTCATCAATTGGATATGAATAGGAAGTGCACACATCAGGAAATAAAAATATTCTCTTCCTGAAGTATATCCCAAGGACCAACTGCAATAAAATTCTCTAGAGATTGGTAACCTATGGATTTCAGTGATCCATTCAAGATTACTTAATCAAAAATTATATGATTAAGATGTAAGTTTAGCAAGTACTTCAAGAAGTAGTGACAAATGTAAATCTTGAAAACACCAAATTTCCCTTTGTCACTTAGTAGGTCAAAATTGGAATAAAAACAAAACATTTTTATTACTTTAAAATAAACTGGCAGCATAGCTGCTAAGATATTTTATAATACTCATCAATAATAGGATTGTTTAAAAATTGTTATAGAAAATCACCATGATAAAATCAACTTCTTTTGCATCTAATAATTTATGCTTGATATGCATTATGAGTGTAATATTAATATGCAAGATCATTCAAGCAGCCTGACTGATCTCATTAATTAGTCATCAAATTAACTTTAAATTCATGGGATCATTACTGGTTCTTTGTTTTTCTGTTTTCTTTTGCTTATCTTATTATTTCTCTTAGAAAGAGCAATACAAATATAGGAGAATGAACACACACACACACACACAGAAAGATTTCTAAGGTAAGACCTTGGCGACAAACCTACAGGTGTGTGTGCAATTTTTTCTTCAGCACCATGTTTGCTAAAGAGGTCCCCAAAGAAATCAAATCTCCCGGTTTGTTAAAAATATATTTTTTCTTGGAAAGATAACATTTGAGCAAAGTAACACATTTTATTTGTAAAACCGAAACAAAAACAGTAGAAATATTAAGTAACAATATCAAGTGACAAATAGTTACACTAAATATTTTATGTTTATCTAGTGTCTCCTTTTACCATTTAAAAAAATTTTTGATTTGAATTTTATCCCATTATATATGCATACAGCATTTTAGAGGATCTATTTTTTGTTTTGCCAAAATTGAAAAACTTCAATTTTTGATCAGAAAGTTTTACCCTTTTACCTTTACCTTGATCATCATTATACTATTATATAAGATTAACTATCTTATTTGTATTTTCTATTAATCATACTTTATTTCTTTGTTCTTTTCTGAATTTAGCCTGTTAATGTGGTTTCTTTCCTATTATTGCTGTAACATATGACCCCAAACTTAGCGTTAAAAAAACAATTTTGTGTTTAAGAAAAAACACAAATTAATCTTCTTATAGTCCTGGAAGTTAGAAATCTGAAATGGATCTCATTTTCCTAAAATCAAAGTGTTGGTAGGACTTTGTTCCTCTGGAGTCTCTATGGGTGAGTTTGTTTCTTTGTCTTTTCCAGCTTCTAAAGACTGCCTTCATTACCTTGGCTCACTGCCACTTCCTCCATTTTCAAGACCTGGAAAAGGCTGCTGAGTCCTTCTTATACTGCATGACTCTGGCACTCCTCTTCCGAGTTAAATCTCTCTCTACGTCTCTCTTATAAGGACACTTGTAATTAAATTTAGGGGCCCCCTGGATAATTCACCATAATCTTCCCATCTCATGATGCTTAGTAACACCTGCGAAGTCCCTTTGACCATGTATGTTAACATATTCACAGGTTCCAGGAATTCAGACACTGACATTTTGATGGGAAATTATTCAGCCAACGATAAACTTAAATAGTTGGGTTTTTGTTTAGTTTTTTTCTCATATGATAAACCAACCTTGCATTCCTGGGAAAACACCACTTGGTAATGATATATTATCCATCTTGCATATTGCTGGATTTGAAATGTTATAAAATCAAATTAAGCACATTTGCATCTATGTTCATGAAGGTATTAGTCTATAGTTTTATTTTAAAGACTCTGGTTTTAATATCAGGATAATGCTCTCCTTGTCAAATGAGGCAGGAAATACTCCATCCTCTTTGAATTCAAGAGTTTATGTAGAATTTCTTTATATATATTTAGGAGAATTTGGCACAATATACAAAGTATAATACAACATGACCATGTATGATTTATATCTGGAATGCAGAATTTATTCAATATTCAAAATTAAGTCAATCAATGAAATTCCCTTTATTAGACAGAGATTTTTTAACTCAGTAGATGCAGTAAAATCACTTGAAAAAATTCAACACCTATTCATAATAATAAAAAAACTTAGCAAATTAGAAAATAAATTCTCAACCGGTGAGGGGGTAAACATATTGTTGTATATTATACAATGGAATAAATCTAGTGATTCTCACAACATTGATTATTCTCAAAATCATTATGTGAGAGTAAATAGACTGACATGTCAAGAATATATGCTGCATAATTCTATTTATGGAAGTTGAAGTGTAAGCAAGATCTGATAGAAATAATAACAGCATTTGCCTCTGGATAATAGAGACTAACTTGAAGAAATTTTCCAAGGGGTAGAACATGTTCTATATCTTGATTGTATTTTTGGTTGCAGACTTCTTGAAATTTGTTAAAATGTCAAATTTTACACATACGATCTGTTTCTTTCACTGTACATATATTTACCTGAATAAAAAATATAAGCACATAAACAAAAGTTAGCAAGTAAAAAATAACACCAACTATCTTTGATTTACAAGCATGTTGGGAAGTAAACATGATTAAATTTTAAACTCTTTGTAGCATGGGTTAATATTTCTTATGTGTACATATTTATTTCATGTGCATTTATATAAGTGAACTGCTCAAACATAATCACAAAATGAAATGTAGCTTTTTTATGTAGATCACCAATAGCTCTTTTTATTATAGAGATATTAAGGAAGGAGAATAGATTTAATAAAAACATCTTGTTCCCATATTCTCAAATACATGGCTCTGCTATAAATAGGTTTCCACAGAAACACGTACTGCTTATCAAAGTTTGAGCCAAGAAAATCTCAAATGTACTTTTTTTGAATCCAACTGAAACTTTGTGATTGAAAAGTTTTCTTTCATCATGTTTTTCAGTATTCTTTTAAGTTATCCAATTCCTCTGAATCTTCACCAAAAAGCTCTGTATTTTGGGGAAAATGCCTAGTGTTCAGTTCCCTCAAACCTTACTTTTCATTCTCTTGACTTCATACCGCAACTAAAGCTTTAAAAAATCATTTTAAACTATAGTGTAATATACTAACCCTGTATATTACAATAAAAGTATTGTAGCCCTAACTAAATTGTACTAAAAGTATTTCTGTTCTAAGGTGCTCTTTCCATGTTTCTATTTCAATGATTTTGCCATAGTTGTTGATTTGTTGAAGATGAAACTAGTTGTGCTTATGACTCACCTTATCTAGGTCTTAGTTTTTTATTCATGAGATATTATATAGGTTAATGACAAATAATTCAACATGTTCTACCTAATAACATAAAATGGAATAAATATTACAGAAGATGCAGGCACATTATTATTCATAGAATTTTGCCAATTAGAAACTTGAAAAAAAATCTTTCTCTCCAGTCCCCAAATCCAGTTATACAGAAAGCTTGCTTAATTCTGTGTCCTAAATCTTTCTAATATTCATCATATCATTTAAATATACTTCAGGTCCAATTATCTATTTCTTTACATTTACTTTCTTCTGATGAAACCCTGAGTTTTCATATCTCTCCCTGCATACATTCTACTGTACAATAAATTTCCCTGCATCTTCAAATTCTTCAGTGATTGTTTCTTATTTTCCTTTACTTTATCACTTTCCTCCTAAGCTGTTCAAATGATAATTAGGAACTGATAATCTTATAAAGCTAGAACAGACTGTAACATGATTTACTGTTATAATAACAGTAGGTATGGAAATAGTCTGCTGGTAATTAACAGATGTTGATAACATATATGAAGGCCTAACAAGTCAGGTTCTTTTAGGCTATAACTGTTTGTTATTACAAAAGTGTCAGACTGATAACCCATTAATTTAAGAAGGGAAATTAATCCAGTGATTTGTTTGCCATGTGAAAAGTTTAAAAATACAATTTGCACATGGCTGGCTTTGTCTGAAAAACTTCACACCAGAACTTTAAAATATGTATGTACAGGACTTCCCTGGTGGTGCAGTGGTTAAGAATCCGCCTGCCAAGGCAGGGGACATGGGTTGGAGCCCTGGTCCGGGAAGATACCACATGCCGTGGAGCAACTAAGCCCGTGCACCACAACTACTGAAGCCCACACACCTAGAAGCCAGTGCTCTGTAACAAGAGAAGCCACTGCAATGAGAAGCCTGCACACCGCAACAAAGAGTAGCCCCCTCTCGCCACAACTAGAGAAAGCCCACGTGCAGCAACGAAGACCCATCACAGCCAAAAAATTAATTAATTAATTAACTAATTTTTAAAAATGTGTGTATATAATTTAAATTGTTCACAGTCTTTTATTTATGAATTAATAGACTACTGTGCCATACTACTGTATACATCTATACAACCGTACATGTATAGTGCTCTATTTTGGGTACTTTATACTTAAGAATAAACAATAGTTTTAATTGCAGTCAAATAATTGCCATTGCATATTCTCATAGATACAATGTTGTGTGGCCATTTATTAATTTGTTTGATAAACACAAAATATGTATTTTAAAGTTTATTTATTTTATCAATACAATGCACCTGTGCAAAGCATCTGAAAAGAGGGAGGGAGAGAGACAGAGAGAGACACAGAGAGAGAAATAGAGAGAGAGAAACTCGCCAAATTTGTGCTTCTAGAAAGGAAATAAAAACACCACACCTACTTATTCCATTGTACCCCTGCCCCCAATCTCCAATCCTTTGTCTTTTTGCTCGGTTCTTGCTCTGTGGGGCACAG
This sequence comes from Eschrichtius robustus, assembly GCF_028021215.1. Classification (NCBI taxonomy): domain Eukaryota; kingdom Metazoa; phylum Chordata; class Mammalia; order Artiodactyla; family Eschrichtiidae; genus Eschrichtius; species Eschrichtius robustus. The sequence goes on from NC_090826.1 coordinate 177,295,199, forward strand.
GAGGAGTCAATCAAAACAGCATCCAAAAAGGAAGTGGACTATATCAGTCTCTGGCTGAGAGTTCTACCTTGCTTCTCCTAAACCAGCGGTTCTCAAGCTGAGCTGCCCCTTGAAATTGCTTGGTAAGCTCTAAAAAATTATGGATGTCCATACCAGTTCCAGAACAATTAAATCACCAATGTCACTGGTGATGATATATTGATAATTTAAAAACTTGCAAATTATTCTACTGGACACCCAGGATAAGAACGCTTGTCTCAAACATCCTTCCTTCTTCCTCCCCTGCCCTTTAGGACAACATCTGCTGCTATGTCTCTCTTCAGTAATGTTGGTACATCTAAAACCGGCTTACACCAAACATACTGATATTTTTTTTTCTTCAAATGCCTAATCATAACACTAGAAGTTTAATGACTCTTACCTCAATTACCACATCAGTCTTATGAAGGCAGAGTGGGGTAATTGTGAGGAAACAAGCATTCTTTTAGCCAAGTCACGTTGGCCTGTAGGAAACTATTTTCGATCTATTGTATATTTTAAAACAAAGCATGCACAGGATTTAATATAACACATAATACTACTTTCTCTTCCCAGCCCTGAAGGGAAGGATATCATAATACGACCTGTCAAAACTCCTTTGATTAGACTGATAAAGATGTTAACTTTTTCTCATCTGGTGAAATAATCACAAATAAATCACTAAGATGTTTACATAAAATCATTTCTCATTTAGGATAAGAATGGTATTAATCATATTCAATCACCAAAGCAGTAAACTCACATTAACTTATGGAATATTTTAAAGATATTTCTTTGAAGTAAAATAGCTGCAAATTGTTAATATTGCCTGTTAAAACAACATATCTGGTATCTTCCTTTATCAAGTAAAGTTACCAAATGCATTCATGTGGTTATCTTAAGATTGTTATAAACCTTGTTTATCTCTCAAAATTATTTTTTCTTTATAATTATTTTCCTTATAATTTTTTCTTCATAATTCTACTTATTTTCTCTTTCAGCTATTAAGGAAACACAATTAACAGCCTTCTCTGTGCCAGACACTGCAATTATAACAATGTTTTTCTCTTGAGGAGAGCTGCCTACTTGTGGATTCAGCCATGGAAGGTAAAACATTATTTTATAATTTGGTAAGCATGTTAAAGAGAAATAGTATGTTATGACATGATGGGGGTGAAGATTCTTAGAAAGAGGGTATTGGAAAGGCTTATTGCTGAGCTGACATTGAGCTAACTCTATTTAAGTAGACATCCAGGCTAGCAGATTATGTGTACTGTTTTTTACAAACTGGGAAAGCAACTATTATGGAAATATCTATTAGGATTATGGCAAAGATAATAGTCTACAGGTTAATAATTTTCTAATATATAATTAATAAATTATTTTAAAATGAATCTACACTAAGATATTTTAGCTTAGTACAACAAGCTTTTATAAAAAGCTTAGTACAAAGTATAAAAGCTTAGTACAACAAGCTTTTAATGTGTATCAGCTACGTATCAGGCATTGCAGTTGAAATCTGGGGATTCAAAAACATGAGCTTTGAAGATCAAAAATAGAAAGGAAGCAGTATTTTTAAGTTCCTAGGCTGTACCATGCACTTCAAGTATAACAACTCCTTTTTGTATTCAAAACAATTTTCTTATGTGAATTATTAAATCTATATTACAGATGTGGAAGCAGAGGGTATATGAAGTTAGACAAATTGCCAAATATCACAGGGTATGTGTGAAAGCCTGATTTACACCAAAATCTTTCTATTCCAAAGCAGATTTTGTTTGTTTATTTTGCGCCTGAATCCTAAATTCACTAGAGATGCTGAAAGTAGCTGAGACGCTTTCATACAACGTATGGCTGCCAGTTGAGAACACATATTCTCTTACATACTTTTCACTTTTAAATTGTACTTATTAGAAAAAAAGGATGGATGCTATGTTGCCTGTGAAATTTCATTTTAACTTTTGTCCAGGCTGAAAGAAGACAGAGTAAGGTCTAATTGCAAGGATGACAGAGCAGAAGAGAGTGAGAGAGTGACAGAGCAGAGGCAGTGAAAGATGTGATTAGTGTAATTTCATCAAGAGATTATAAGTGGTCAAATATTTTGACAATTATCATAGCAATTTCCAAAGCAGCCCTAATTGCCCTTTGATGAAAACATATTTGAGCCACAACTTAGGATATACATTTGCAGGAGAGGACATCTGAGGAAATTGCCTTAGGATAACTTCTAGGTAGAAATATGCTGAAATAAGCTGCAATCTGAAATTGGCTTTCTTAAGTCTATCATTACATGAAGTTTGCACATATGCAGACTACAAAAAGACTATGGCTTTTTAGGATTCACTATCTTTGGTAAAATTAAAGAACCAGAGTTCCTAGGGGCTAACGGATACCTCTGGAGAAGTGATCCTTATTGTGTAAAATGGTATCTTCTCATATGCCTAGAAAATTAATGGAAGGAAATTTATTGAAATGCTAAGTGTAGGCAACTCTGATTGGTGGGATGACAAGTGACTTTAATTTCTTCTTTATATTTTTTGGGACTGGTCAAAACCTTGGCTGTTCCGTTTTTCAAATACAGTTCACAACTATAATAACAGCTGCAATGAAGTTCCAAGCTGCACACTCCCCAAGCTGTAACATGCCAGAGCAGACCACATGGATATTCTAGTAGAGACATTTCATTTTCACATGACTTTGGTCATGTTTTCCTTTCTCTCTAGAAACTTCTTTTTCTCCACTAATCTGACTATTCTCTGCCCATCAAAACACGCATATGAATAATTTGCACTTTCCCAGAAATGATTCTCACAGGCCGTCTCCAACTCCTCATCATGGGCTACCCTGCAGCTATAAACTTTTCTTAGCGCAGCATGGTAGCTCTGATGTTGGAACCATCTATTCTGTCTAGAATCATCTGACATCCCCACTCCTTAGCAACATAAACCATTCCAATCACATGAGTCTCAGGGTAGTATTTATTCTCCCTGACTCTTTTTATTTATTTTTTTAATATCTTTATTGGAGTATAATTGCTTTACAATGTTGTGTTAATTTCTGCTATACAGCAAAGTGAATCAGCTATACGTATACCTATATCCCCATATCCCCTCCCTCTTGAGCCACCCTTCCACCCTCCCTATCCCACTCCTCTAGGTCATCACAAAGCATCAAGCTGATCTCCCTGTGTTATGTGGCTGCTTCCCACTAGCTATCTATTTTACATTTGGTAGTGTATATATGTGCATGCCACTCTCTCAATTCGTCCCAACTTACCCTTCCCCCTCCCCGTGTCCTCAAGTCCATTCTCTATGTCTGTGTCTTTATTCCTGTCCTTCCCTTAGGTTCTTCAGAACAAATTTTTTTTTTTTTTTTTTAGATTCCATATATATGTGTTAGCATACGGTATTTGTTTTTCTCTTTCTGACTTACTTCACTCTGTATGACAGACTCTAGGTCCATCCACCTCATTACAAATAACTTAATTTTGTTCCTTTTTATGGCTGAGTAATATTCCATTGTGTATATGTGCCACATCTTCTTTATCTATTCATCTGTCGATGGACATTTAGTTTGCTTCCACATCCTGGCTATTGTAATAGTGTTGCAATGAACATTTTGGAACATGTATCTTTTTGAATTATGGTTTTCTCAGGGTATATGCCCAGTAGTGGGATTGCTGGGTCATATGGTAGCTCTATTTTTACTTTTTTAAGGAACCTCCTTACTGTTCTTCATAGTGGTTCTATCAATTTACAATTCCCACCAACAGTGCAGGAGGGTTCCCTTTTCTCCACACCCTTTCCAGCATTTATTGTTTGTAGATTTTTTGATGATGGCCATTCTCCCAGGCAGACTTTAAATTGATATTAATTTACAAAAGTGATTTCAGCTCAACTGAAACCATATCAAATCATTGGCTAGTAATAGGACATATCAAGAATTGTAGTCCAGGAACAAGAGTTAATTCAGTAAAAATGCCTGTGTTTCATGGCAGTAACATGTTTCCAGAGTATACTAATTGATATGTCCACCTATCCGATTTGGGGAGGATTATCCTAAATTCAGTACTGTACATTTAACAATGCCCTAATTTTATTTTCTAAAAATCTTATTTCTAAAAATAATGCCAAAACAATTTATATTATGTCTGTAGCCAAAAGTTTTAATTTAATTATTTATTATGTAATGTAAGGTACTACCCATGGATTTACAGTCAAAATTCTGTTACTTTATTTTTTTTTAATTCAACCAATCTCTATTCTGATTTTATTAAATACTCACAAATTTAGTGAACTAATTATAGAGGATGTCTTTTTTAACATGAAAAAGATGGGTCGCTTCAACAGTAATTAATTCAAGAATAAGGCAGGGATGCCAACAATCATTATCATTATTTAACATTAATCTAGAGGTTCTGGTTAATGCAATGGGACAAGAAAATAAAAAGATTTCGTTGTAACTAACACAACATTGTAAAACAACTATACTCCAATAAAAATTAATTAAAAAAATAAAGCTAATCTGAAGAAAGGGAAAAAAAGAGCAAAATTCTAAGTTATTTTAAAGAGGCTGTGTAATTATGCATATTTGTAGAGATGAGCTAGTTGTCTTGATTTGCCAAGGCACATAGTTTATTACAGGAATTGTAGAAGAAGATTATGATACTGTTTTAAAGTTGCTATGACGAAAACAGTTGGATACGGTTTCATAGACGTTTTCAGACCTCGTGGTGAGAAAAAATAACACTCTAATATATGATTTTAAAGGTAAAATAAGATATCTAGATGGTTCAAAGCTCTGATTCAGATAACACAATTTGTGGAGTTGGGAAAGTCTCCTGGTGTTTGTCCTATTTGCTCTGGGCTGAGAAAGCTTCTTGAACACTCAATGGCTCTTTAGAAAAATGTATATAGATGTTCATTTCTTTACCAGAAAAGAGTGGGTAAGAACGCAAATGTTTCAGTCCGTCTAATCTGTGGTTGCTATACTTCGCTGGGTTATATTGACTGTAATTTGATATCTTGGATCAAAATTTGGTGGAAAAATTAAGATACCCTATAAAAGCAACCAGTGAACCTTTATTCTCTCCTAAATATTATTCGAGGAGTTGTTCAGATACCGCCTCCGCTACTTTGGTCTGCGGTCAAAACGTGGGAAATTTTTCAGAGTCCAAAATGCCCAGGACTCCTGGTGCAGCTTTCTTGGTAAAGGTGGTGAATAATAGGGTATATTTTTTATAAAAGTGGTGTTATTTTGATCTCTTTTATTCCTTTTCCTGGAGCAGAAATTATGAGTCCATGGTAACATCCAATTATTTTCTTTAACCTTATTTAGGGGATACAAACAAATAACTTTCTTTACATTTCACTTATGGAAATTTTCATCAAGAGAACAATGAAGCAGAGTTTTTTAAACAAAAATGCATCCATCAGGGAATATGTAAATAGTACACGTTCTCTCCATGTTAACACAAGCCTGTCTTTTTTCTGTCAAGTACAGAAAAAGTAACATACATATATCTGTTATACAGAACTTTAAGGGGCCCTGCTTTGTTCCTTGGCCTAAATATTAGTTCCTTGATATCACTGTTCCTTTAGAAAAGAGGCCTTTATCCAGGTACACACCATATGAACCACTTTGGCAGTTTTCTAGGCATATTTGTTTATTTTATTCTTTTGTATTTTATCAGTGCTTTGTACTAACCTAGGAGTGTGTGTGTGTGTGTGTGTGTGTGTGTTTGTGTGTGTGTTTCCCCATGTCTATGCCTGGTATCCTCTTAAGACCCATAAACTTATTCAGAGAATAAGATGTTCTAACTATAACAATATTTAAAAATAGATGAATGGGATTTTAACTTGAAATAGTGCCTTTAGCCACTAAATTAGTCTTCAGAGCAACCTCGAGACAGACACTATTAGTGTACCTATTTTACAAGTGGGGAGTTGAGGGATAGAAGTTTAGTAGCTTGCACTTGGTCACACAGGCCAAGCTCTTTGCTAGGCAGCGATGAAGAGACTTCCTTCCCTACTCTTGGAGTCTGTGAGGAGGATGAGTACAGTACTGGCCCTTGCCCAGTTCTGCTCACAACCCTTAAATTTACCTTCCATTTTCCCTTTCGACAAGCAAGTTTCAGAAAAATATTATATGAGATACATTTGGGAAATGGATATAGAGGTCTGGGTCACAGACTCTTTAGTAACATGGGTCACAAATATGTGTTAATGTTAACAGATAAAACAGGGAATTCCCTGGTGGTCTGGTTGTTGGGACTTGGCACTTTCACTGCCAAGGCCCGGGTTTGATTCCTGGTTGGGGAACTGGGATCCCGCAGGCTGTGCTATGGGGTCAAAACAATAAATAAAGATTATGCTTTCTCAGTCTTTCTTCTTAGATGAGTTTTCTGCAGTCCTCTGTTAAATACGGATGCTCTCAAGGTTCTATCTTTGACCCGCTTCTCTAAAAAAAAAATAAAATTAAAACAGAATGTACAGTGTGTGTGTGTGTGTGTGTAGTGAGAAGTTTCAAAAATCTACTCTTTCAGCAACTTGCAAATATACAGTATGGTGGTGAATGTGTTAACTAGACTTATTTTGGTAATGATGTTGCAATCATTTTGCAATATAGACATATAACCAATTACAATGTATACCTTAAACTTACACAATGTTATATGTCAATTATATCTCAGCAAAGGTGGAAAAAATGTTTTCAAAAGATATCAGCAAACACAAATTACATTTATTTATAATTTTATAGCTCTTTACAGCAGTCTTTCAGTAGCCCATGTATTTAATGTAAACCACATTTTAAAAACTAAAGTTATTGATGGGAAAAAACCAGAATGTACAAGAATTCATGAGGAAAGTAGTCACCTAATATCAGCAAATGACTGAAGTAAAAATGGTGTAATTGTCATAGTAATATGTTTTATTTTATTTTGAGTAGATAACTTTAGTAACTATCAGAAATTGTCTAAAATGTTGAAAGTAGACATGCAGATAATTGCAGTATGAATGAAAACAGTACTCTTGTAGAAAAATTCTTCTTTTTGATATGTAAAGGCTGTGTAGTCAGGTGATGGTACACTAACATAAAGATTTAAGAATCAGAGATGTATCTCTAAGGAACCTTTATGAAGCTCATTTGTAAAATTGTGTGAGGTACACCGAACAAGTAAGAAGATGAAACTAAAAATGGATTTGCCCCGTTTAATCCTCACTTATAGACTTTTGAAGCATCGGCTATTTATGAACTAGTTTATTGTAATGGCGCTGTATCAAAATTTCCATAATATAGACCTATTATCTTTAATTGACACCCAAGCATAAAAATTCACATTGCTTTAAATTTACACATTAATCTGTATATTTTAACTGAAAATGTGTTCATTATACATAAAGGTGTCCTTAAATTTTAAACCTATGTAGGTCAAGAAACAATGATTCTCTATATTGTCATTTCTACACATCAAATTTTAGTTAATTTTTGAGATGAAAATATTTGGCAATCTATTGAAGTGGTAAGAATATACAAAATATGCCTGTGGGTTTTTTCTTTTTTATTGATTTTGATCTTAAAGAACTATAGGGTTAATTTGAATATTTTAGTCTGTTTGTCTTTTGAAGCTCTCAATAGGACTTTTTTTCTGCTACCTATGTTATTTCTTTTCATACTAATATGTTTAGCAGATATTGGGTGTTTATTATAATAAGAATACCTGCCATTTTCCAGCTCTTTTCCATGTGTTAACATTTCAAATTCTCATAAAGTGTGAGATTAATAAAGCAGACATTTGTAAGTAGGAAAACAAGGAAACAAAACAAGGACACAGAATATTAGCAAACAGTAGGCTCCTTATTTTCAAGTAGTTTTTAATTTAAAATATTAATAACAAAAACAATAACAAAAAAGAACAATAACAGTAACAACAACCATTGTGGAGCCTCATTGTGTGCATGGCACTTTAAAGACATAATCCAAAAGCATCTCCTCAGCCATGGATGTTACTATTGTTGTATTTTTTTTTTTTTTTTTGGCTTCAAGAGGACAAGTTCCTTGTCAAATATCACATAGCTAATAAGTATCAGAGTCAGGCAAATATCTTTATCATGTAACAACCCAAACCTATGTTCTTCCCATTGTACCATGCTAAATCTCATTTAATTATTTTAATTGAATTATTAAACTAGCATACTTTTACAAATAAGGAAACAATTTATAAAGTCTCAATATCAGCTTACATCAGTTAAAGTTAGAATTTAAATCAAACTCTCTGATACCAACACATAGAGTCTTTCTACCTAAATGACACAGTGCAAGTGCTCTAAGGAAATAGATGGAGAGAATCACTTCTATCAGACACTTCTCATTAGGGGATGGGCAGCCATCAGATGACCTAAAATGTATGAGGCGAAATGGAAGAAAAATCATAGTGATATATTATGTGTTTTGAAAAAAAATAGCTTAATCTAATTTCATTTTTGCAGATCATTACTGGTGCCGTAAAATCTGCAGAATCATGATCATACTTCTTGGATCAAATGAGCTTCTCCAAACACCATAACTCTGAATTCCGCAAGCCCAGAGATATTATTCCTGCCTTTGCTCCCTTCCTTTCCCATAGCTTCCTGAGGTTTATGTCCTCACATGAACCATGCTACACAATTTTCAGGTACATGTAGAACATTTAAAGTCATGAGTGGGTCAGGTTTTTAAAAGCTCATGAAAGGCTAAAAGAAATGTACTAGGTCAATATTTAAGTTATAAAGACAAAGAAGGAGCCTATCTCAAGGAAAGGAATACTAAATTCACAGGTAGACTTAGTAGATATTTACTGTAATAAAATATACTTTGCAAAAATACTAACCTTGTTTCAGGCAGTATGCTTAAAAGAACTTGGGTGTATAACTGCCTTGTGTATCAGAAGTTGCAAACAGTTGTGTTTACCTGGACCATAAATTTCAAGAGAAAACATAGGATCATAGCATTAGCATTGTTATATAACCCTGTAAAACATGCACACGTGCACACACACACACACACACACACACACGAAAGTATGTTTCCTCTAGTTCAAATACTAAGGGATAAACATGCATGGATAATGCTTCTCAGAAATTCTCCAAAGGATGTAGCAAAGGCCAATGAGTTTCAATCAGAAAATCATAAAGGCACAATATAGCAACTCTCTAGTAAATATAGCAGCTGAAAGAAATGCTAAAATATTCACAGCTAATGTTGAAGTTAAAATATGTTATTTAAATCAATGAGAAAAGGTAAAATTAACTATCTTAAAATATTGAGAGCTATTGTGGAATATTTCTCTAGATGATTTCTCAATTTCCTAATTATTTATCTTCATATTAAGAAAGAAAACAATATGAGAACACCTGGAATCAATTTTACATGTACAGATCAATCTAATATACTGAATTTTTAAAAAGTCTTTAGCATTTTTCTTGTATATTCCAGTGGATAAGATTTCTTTGAAGTGCAAGACTTTGCAGTTTGGAAGTCCAGCTGTAATTCTTTGCTTATTAGAAGGAAAACAATCTTTTGAAATGTTTTCAAACTTAGTCTATAAGAACTGTCAGGATAAAGAAATTATTATGGAGGCATAGTATTAAAAAAGCAATTAGTGACACGGTATAAATAAAAATGCAAGCTTTTATGAAAGTGTCAAATTCAATATTCATATAATATGCCAGTTTAGAAAAATGTTGCCAAAATGTGGTATCCAGTTCCTTTCTCTTGATAAAGCTACATCTTGTGAATGACTTGAGATGATTTGTATGGATATTTTTATCTTAGTTGTATATATGTTTTTTTACCTTTAATTCCTGTCACTGAATTAAAGGCCAAACTGTTTATTCCATACATGTCCAAGCTGTGGGCATTCACCCCACTCACATCCCAATCCTAAACGTTGCATATTTCCAGACAGTAGAGTTTAGTGCAATCAAATCTTTAAAACATATTATGTAAATTTCTTAAATTATGGTTTAGACATTATATGCTTTAAATTTCAGCATCTGCAATAATGTAAAACCTACTTAAGGGTGATTTTAGTCTGTCTTTTCTATGATATATTTTCTGCCAGAGAGAAGAACATACATCTTTGACTTAAGTAAAGATATTCCAATACAAGCCTGCCTAAGCATGACACAGTGCTCAGATGACTTTTATTTTGGCCTATAAAACTATTTAATACAAATACACTACTTGTGCTTGCTGGCCTTAATAAAAATTCATTATATGTTTATTTACACTAACCAAACCACTTTCCAACCTTTTGCAAAACAACTGAGTTATTAGTACTTTTCTGGAGCTCAGTAATTTTTTCAGTTCCTTATACATATTTCCATTACTAGACTGAGATTTTTCTATCTCTACCCAAAGGGGCCTCTGGCTGTTCTGAGATCTGTGAGTCTCCTTCAAGGTGTGGTAGGTACAATTTTCATTTAGACTTAAGAGCAAAAGGGTCCTAAAATTTCAATGTTTATAACTTAACAATTTCATTTATTTACTCACATATGCAACGTGTTTGTTGTTTGACTGTTTTTGTCAATTCCTATCTCTGTATTGACAACAGTACATAATGTATCAGTAGCCTCACTTCCCAAACACAACGGCTTAATATTATTTGTTTCTTGGCAGTTTAACTGTATAGTTTCATAAGATGTATTTTGAAATTATGTATTTCATGTAAGAATTGGCAAATTAACTATTTTAAAGTATTTACAAATTTATTTATCTCTGATTATATGAAACAAGTATTTTCTTAAAACTGTTTTATATTTTTCTTCTTAAAGTATAAACACAGTTCATAAGTGGCATTTGTACTCAGCATTTCTGAACTTCAAAGAAAATGCTGATGTGTAGCAAAATTTCTATCTAAACTTTGTTTTTGCTCTAAAGTCACTTAAGTTCCAATGATTAAAAATGCTCAAGGATGCACTTCATGTTAATCTTAGGAGGAGCATAGATTGACTGACCTCAGCTGAAATTAAATATACTTCAAAAAGCTGCATCATACTTAAAAGCAGCTTTATTAGAAATGCTCATCCTCAAGTTATTTTTCATCTCATTACATTTTTATGTATTTCTTGTTTTGGTGTAATACATTATGTCCTACCAAAAAAGCATTGATAAATGTATTCAAACTGAAAATAGTTCCATAACAGTAACAAGAAAAACTAATAGCCTCAATCCATATGGTTCCTCCTCTAAGTTTTGAAACATGCTTTGACAATAGTTTTTCTAATCTGCAAAATATCCCTGAAAACATTGCATTGTTTTACTGATGAGGTTATTACACCAAGGTCACAGAGCAAGGAGGAGCAGGGTTTTATTTTAATATATTCCTACACATACTTTTCTTCTTAAGCTATACTTTCTTCAGTCAAGTCAGAATCTAGTAAAAACGTCTTGAGCATGTATTTAAAAGCAAATACCTTTGCTAGCTATTAACTAAAGCACAATGAAGCTAAAACTAGGCTCCTGAATGTTCTAGTTTAAAAAAAAGAGAAAGAAAATCGTGCTTGAGTAAGAGAAATGCCTGCCAACTCAGACTAATAGCTGGTTTCCGGATTTTCTTGGAAGCATTAATATAAAGTGATTTTTCATGCTACTTCACTGATGTATCTTCTTAAGCTCTGTAAGAGAAAATTTTAACATGATCCTGATGCTCTAAATGTTGTCATCTCTAATGTCTACATCTAGACAATGTTGAGAAACAGGTGCTGAAATTTTTTTTTTTAAAGGAATTCCTTTATTTTTATTATTTATTTATTTATTTATTTATTTTTTGGCTGTGTTGGGTCTTCGTTTCTGTGCAAGGGCTTTCTCTAGTTGCGGCAAGCGGGGGCCACTCCTCATCGCGGTGCGCGGGCCCCTCACTATCGCGGCCTCTCTTGTTGCAGAGCACAGGCTCCAGACGCGCAGGCTCAGTAGTTGTGGCTCACGGGCCTAGTTGCTCTGCGGCATGTGGGATCCTCCCAGACCAGGGCTCGAACCCGTGTCCCCTGCATCGGCAGGCAGACCCTCAACCACTGCGCCACCAGGGAAGCCCTGAAATGTTTTTATATATTACTTTGACAAAAATTTAGACCATCCAGGTTTGTTGTTTTGTTTTCAGAGCCTTATTGGACACTTTTGCTTACAGGTTTCACGTGGGCAAACTTTCCCAAGAAAATATGTGAGATATCTGAGTTAAGACAAAGACACTTTCTGTGAACTATTAACCAGCTGTGTTTGATGAAAAATGCTACTGAATACCTGGTTGAGTGGGATTGTCAATTAGATTATAGCTCTTGATATGATTGGAAGGATTTGTGAGGCCAGGCACTGTTTGCTTTAGTAAAAACTCAACGTGATTCTGGTACACCTTTGTGAAGCTGTTGGCCATCATTCTGCGTCTCTGTTTCTTCATTTATAAAGTGGGTCCAAAAATATAAAATTCATTGTTTTAATTTATTAATTTAATACATGAATTACATGAATTTATGAAATTAAATATGCAAAATAAAATAATCTTTCAAGAAATGTAATTTATTTCTCCTCACTCACATTCTATTTCATATTCCTTTTCAGACAGGACTCCGTATTGTATTTATGAAAGCACAAGGTTGATACTCCTTTAACTAGTTTATTTTCAAAGATAATATAAACTAGTTAAGCGTTTCAACACCCTGCCAGGAAACCAAGTAATTTTGGGAACCCAGAAACCATAGATTGTCCTTTTAGACTATTACAGAGACACTGAACAACAACTCAATCAACTGTTGTCTGGTTCAGAGAATGTTTTACATGCTGAATAGCCATCTAAAATCATCCGTTGTCAAAAAAATAAGAAAAACCTTAAGCCTTTTTAGCACTTACATCGATTCAATTATTAATATGTATGCTGTATCTCTAACAAAAATGAGCAATAAAAACAAGACCACACACCTTTTTCATGTGTATTATATCATAATGACCAAAATTTCCCACAATTGGAAATAGCCCATGAACAAGAAATACATGGTAGGGACTTCCCTGGTGGCGCAGTGGTTAAGAATCCTCCTGCCAATGCAGGGGACACAGGTTTGATCCCTGGTTCCGGAAGATCCCACATGCCGTGGAGCAAGTAAGCCCGTGTGCCACAACTACTGAGCCTGCGCTCTAGAGCCCACAAGCCTACTGAGCCCACATGCCACAACTACTGAAGCCCACGCACCTAGAGCCCATGCTCCACAACAAGAGAAGCCACCGCAATGGGAAGCCTGCGCACTGCAATGAAGAGCAGCTCCCGCTCGCCGCAATTAGAGAAAGCCCGCGCGCAGCAACAAAGACCCAACGCAGCCATAAATAAATAAAATTAGAAAAAAGAAAAGAAATACATGGTAGAAAAACTGTTATTCTATGGGCCAGTATAGTACTTTGGAACATATTGTATTGGTTAATGACACTTATCTGACTCTCAGTCTCTAACTGTATTTCTGCACTGAGTGTATATAAGTAATCCATAAAATACGTTTGGTTGAGATTAACTGGTTTCTGTTATCTCCATCTGTGTACATGACGGCCAGTTATGAAGCAGAACATATTTCCCCCCAAAAGAGTGATGTAAAATATCCTCTTCACTACATTTGAAATCCATTTACATTTTTACAGTGAAAAGGCACCATCATAGGTTGGTTACCTGAGATAGGATTTCACATTCAGGAATGCTTTTGTGGTCACAACGTATTGAAGGGAAAGGAGAGAGCATCATGGTTGGGTGGAAGAAGAGGTGTTGGTGAGATGCAGTCACAATGAAGAACACACCACCACCCCTATTTAAAGATTTCTGAGGCTGTGATGGCAGTGTAGACTGCCAGCAGCAAAATCCCATTCCAGAGTCTGTTTAGTCAAGCCACTCCTGGAACTAACTGCCTGCAGATTTGGTTCCTAGGACAGCCAACGCTGAGATTGAGATAAGCATGCAGGAAATTTATTAGCGAGTGTGTTAAAATTAACACCTGCCGGAGGAAGGGAAAAAAGCTCAGGCAGAAGTTGAGCTGCATTACAGACTTAATAGAGGCCTAAGGAAGTTCCAAAATTTGGAGGACACTCTAAAATTGTCCTAAGGTTGGGCACAGAGGCTGGGCGTTTTTGACCCCACATTGATTCATCGCTGGAAACGGGCGTTACAGTTGTCTTCCCTATCTGCAGGTTCTGCATCCGCAGATTCCGCCCACCTCTGGATCCGAGGTTGTTTGAATCTGCGGATGTGGAATCGGTGGATACGAAGGACCGGTAGTAATACGGCATTTTACACGAAGGACGTGAGAGTCTTTGGGCTTGGGTATCTGTGGATTCTGGTATGGGCTGGGGTGGGAGTTCTGCAACCAATCCCCTGCGGATACGGAGGGACGACTGTACTGGACAATGCAGGCCTCTTCAGTTGAGGCAAATCCTTTGAAGTGTTGAAAAATGAGGACTTTCTGCCGAGGAGAAGGTAGGGAGTAAACCTTCATTTTGGTGAGGAATTTGTGTGATCCATCCTGGCATCCTCTGCGCGGTTCTTAGAAGCCGTCAAAGTAACTTCTCAAACAATGTAGGCCGCTGTTTTTCAGTAATTCAGAAGGCTCGTATAGTCTTTTGACATTTAACTACACTAAAATTTTAGTTTGCCGTCTAGTATACTATTTACAATGAAATTCAGAACTTTAAAACTTGGAACTTTGCCAACTGAAAAGTGAAAGTTTGATATCTATGCCATTTTAATTTGTTTTTTGTTAAACCCACTAGATGATACAATTCTTTTATATCCTAACTGATCAATACGGAGAGAATAAAGTTAACAAACAGATGACAACAGTAAGGTCCCAATTCCAGAAGGACATTTTGGTGAAGTCCATTTATTTCCTGCAAATTCACTGGAAGTGCTCACACTCACACACACACACACACAACACTCACACACTCTCAGGTAGAATGTAGGAGTCAGGGAAAAAGTTGCCCTTCTGTTCTCTAGCGCTCATCTTGTGTCGGTGGCATTTGAATCTTCTCTTCCATATAATCTGCCAACGCGAGGCATTTGCTATATTCTGTATGAGGGAGTATATCCTTGAGAGAGTATAATACTGTTAATTCAAGTCCAACACAATTAAAAAGCTCCCCATGACAATTCCTATTATGATTTTGGTTTTGATAATGTATCTTTTGCTACATTTATGTATTGTATAATTTTTGCTCATATGAGGGAGATTGGTCTATAGTCATTTTTCTTTAATTGTATTCATCAAGTTTGGGTATATAAGATAGCTAGCATCACAAGTAAGCTGTGAAATGTTCATAGTTCTATCTAGAATAGTTTTATATATTCTTAGATGTTAGATAGAATTAGGCTGTGGAATCATCTATTCTGTTAACGTTTTAAAAATGTCTCCAGTCTTTTCTAAGGAAATTGGTCTATTCAAATAGAATTTGTCTTCTGGTCATATTTTTAAACTATAATTTTTATGGGAAATCATACAGTCCCTCTAACATTCCAAATTTATTACATGTAGAATTATCATAAAATTATTTTCATCTTTATCTGTCTATGGCTGTGTCTTTTGCATTCTTAATTTTCTTCATTTTCATGTTTTGTTTTAAAACTCTCATAAGAGATTAGCGTCTGTGTGTATTTTCAAAATAGTCTGCCTTTATCTTTCTCTCTCCAGTTCTCTGTTCTTTGTGTATCTTTCATTTTATTAATTTCTGCCTTTTTCATTTATTAATTTACCTACACTACATTAGCTTACACTGTTCTTTTCCTATCATCTTTTAATATACAGTAAACACTTTCATATTAAATATGTTTTATGTAATAATGAAGACAGGAAATTGTAAAGGATTACTGTTTTGTCTAGCAAAAGGGCAATATTTGTATTATTCCACTTTGGGCAAAATCTTAAATTTTTTTCCAGTCATGAGTATGTAAGAAGCTTAATCTAATTTCATTCTTTTTATACTCACACATACACATTCACACTCACACAGAGAAACACAAATGCACTAATGGCCATCTTTTATAAGAAAGTAACTTTATCTTTCTGTGTTGCATTTTTCTATGCTAGCAGTGACTAATTATGAAACAAATGCCAATATGTGTTGCTTTTACAACTTTTAATGTCTAGGAGAAATGACTATGGATAGTTCTTAAGATTTAAAGTTTTTATTCAGTCTTTAATATTGCAAATAAAAATTTTCTTACACTTAACTTAGATGTTTTTATACATATATACAAAATTATATCTTAAAAAACTTTCCATTTAATTTGCATAATATTTTATTAATTTAATGGAGTAAATGCTCTTAAACTCTGTTCCATTTGCAACCTAATTATTAGATTTACTTACCATCTAACAATTTATTTATAGATATAAGGCAGGCAATTAATTATGGGTAAATAAAATGCATTTCTGTAATACAAAGTAGAGGAATAAAGAGAATATAAAATTCACTTTCAAATTGCATATAATGTATTACATATAATATTGATTAATAGGGAATATATACATTTATTCATATGAGTATATATGTATGTTATATATTTTTATGTATTATATATTCATGTTTATATATACTTTAAATAAAATATAAACATATTACATACTAATATGTGCATCCGTATATATCAATATTTGTATAGTTTAAATAGATATTATATTTGTATTTGTGTAGTTTAAATAAATACTGTGTCAACATAATATATTTAAATACTTCAACATCTTAATTGCCAAAATTTACAAACTTGGAAAAACCAAAACTTCCTGAGCATTTAACCACAATATAATTCAAATGCTACATCTCACATTCATGATGGAGTAAATTGTCTCTAACATGAAAATATTTTATACATTTAGTCAAACTCTTTCAGCTTCCCATTTAAAACCATAAGATCATTATGTGAGTTTAACTTTTGCATTTTATATAACTCATAGAAATATTTCTCTTAATTTAGCACAAATTTATCAAAATTAAGGGTTTTTTTTTTTCACCATTTCTGTATTTATTTATGGAAATGCATTTACCCAATGAAGAGTATAGGTTTACCAATTATGTCAGAGCCGAGGTCAGTGAATTAAAATTTCAAGATGACAACATTGTCACTTAGAGACTTGAGACAAGTATGGGGGACCCAAGGGCTGTAAGTATGTACAGAATTCTAGCCCAGCCCCACAATTTTCTAGTGACATTCGCCCAATTTCCTGTCCCTAATTTGGTATTTGGATTCCCGAGTCCCTTAAGAGTGTTGTTCCAAGTTGCTGCATTGCTTGTTTGCCTTCTGCCTTCATTTCATATTTTTCTTGATGAGTTCACACTCTAGTCATTTTAATGAAATAAGATAACGTTTTTATAATTGGTTCTACCTCTTGGCCACCAGAGAGTACTTCTTCTGAAACCACAGAGATGAGTCTTGTGGGGGGCTCTGAGGAGCTCCAGTTTTTTTATGTCTCAGTGCTGAAAGGATTCAGGGACAGGCAAAGTGATAGATACGAAGTGATTGATTAGAGGAGGAAGCTTGGGAGGCTTACAAGTGGGTGGGCATGTTTCTTTGTTTCTTTTATATTTTCTGACATTAATATAAAAAAATAGAGTACTGTTATCTTTATTTGTGTTTTCCTGATAATCTTTTCGTGTACCCCTTCATCCTGTCTTCTCTCTCTGCCTCTCAATTTTTACTCTTTAAAAGTACATGTCTATACCCAATTTTGTTTAACATGTGCAGTGTCTGTGTTGTAATTGGACATTGTTGTGAATAAGAGATTTTATTCTGTTTATTTTAAATGAACACTTCAATATATTTTCATGATCTGACTTTCTATTTGTTATTTATTTTTCTTCATGGTTTTCCTTTTATATATTCATTTATTTTTATTTTTCTCATATATTATTTTGATCATGATGTCATTTATCCCTCTATTTCTCTTGTTAATCCATTAATTCTATTACTGTTTTCCAGGTCTTTATTTATAATTTTACCTTTCCTGAGTCTCAAAATTAAACATATTTCTCTACAATTTTATGAATGAGTGATAAAAATTCCCCCCATCTGGATAGATAAATTTTTAAATTCCTGTACTATTTTCTCTCTCCAATAAAATGAAACTTTAAGGATATTTTATTTTCCTACTTTTCTTTTTTTTTGAACTCTCAAACTCCTCTCTCAGACGGTACCATACTTAAATTTTGCTGAGAGAGGGCAATATATTTAATTCTGGATCTATTTTAGACTCTACATGCAAATGGCTCTTATTAAAAATATTCTTATTTAAAATGTAAGATACACATTCCCATCTCAGAGTTTGTGATTATCCTCTTTGATTGAATTCTGTATTTTAGAGTAGAAATGTGTGTACTTATAAATATATTTCAAAATTCATTTTTTGCAGCATTTTTTCTACTTTCTTTAACTATGTTGAAATCTTCAGTTCTGACTAGTGGTTGTTAGATTAGATTTTTTTCTGATACTTCTCCTCAGATAATATATGTGGGTGATATATTCTCTGAATCCATGAATCTTATCATCATCTTTCTTACAACCTGTCAGTAGGATGTGAGCTTAGCTTAGCATCCTTGAATTTCAGGACTGTTCTCCTTGTAGATGATCTTGCCTGTGCTGTCATCACCTTGTTTCCCATGTGAATAAACTGTTCTTTCTCTCTTTAGGCTTAGAAGATTATGTATAAAGTTCTGATTTTTTGTTTTTTGTTTTTTGAAATTACTTTATATATTGTATATTCGAACTCCTGTATGTATCACTCAAGGTTCTTTTCTTGTTTTTTTGTTTTATTCATTATCATTTTTTTCTTTACATTTTTGGCTCTGTATTTTTAGATAGTTCTTCTGTTATTATCTAAGCCTTTAGCATCTTAACAGTGGCTATTCTCTCAGTTAATCTGAAGAGTTTTTTTATATTAAATTTCATTATGTCAGTTCGATACTTTACATGTATCTCCTTGAGGGTTTTTATAATTCTTTTTATCTTGCCATTTTTTCATCTCTGTTTATAAGCATATGTTTTGTTCTTCTTCCCTCTAGCTTCTAGCTCCTGTTAATTATGTCCTAATTTGTATTTATCTTCACTGTGGTTCAGTTCCAACTGGTTGGTTACTTCAAATGGTGGCAAACCAGTGCAGGATGATCTTTACCCTTGGGGGTAATAATGAGTCTGATTTTCCAACCCATTTTCATTTAAGCATCAATGACTCTGATATAAAAGGGCTCTGAACTACATCATATCACACATATACTGGAGTATATATATGTACATATGTATATAAAAACACTGCAGTATATATTATTATCCTAGATGCAGCAGTCAGCCACTTAACTATTTCTTATCTCCTACCCCTGTAAGTACCTCCTTTGGATGCACCAAAATATTAAAAAAAAAAAAAAGAAAAAGAAAAGGAAAGTGATGAATTATAATAAAACATACTTTTAAATAACTTGCTTTATATAAGAATATATAGGTATTTTGTTGGTGTTTCACTGAAACAAGTAATTAAGTTTCACAATAATAATCTGGTGGTGAGCAATTGAATAAATGGTTGTGGGAGCCAAAATTGTTCTTCCCCAATCATAATAAAATTCTTTGCATCGGTGCAGCTTGGGCCACGTAAGTGTTAAAAGCTAATTTCTTGAAGTACCCTGTTGTAATCTTTCATAATAAAAGGAGGATCATTTTGGCATGCTGAGCTAAAAGGAAAATTCAAGACTTGAAAAGTGGAACGGACGATAACTGGATTTTCCTCCCACTGCTATTATGGTAAAGTAAATAGGCCAGCTTAATGTCTTGAAGCCGTTGATGACATTTTTTCTGAGTACTTGAACTTTAAATATCTGTCTGGTAATACCCTAAGGAATATTTTTAAATGCAGTGACCTCTCAAAAGATCATCATCAAAATCATTCTTAATTAGGTTTTGGAAATCAATTTAAGTATCTATGTAAATCAAATTTTATGTAATGCCATGTTGAATGCATGGCCAGGTAAGTCTCAGGAAATAATATATGTATATTATGTTCCTAAGCAGCATCCATAACCACTAAGAATTAAAATTGATTTTTACAAAAAGGAGAATATTGATTTCAAGTGTCTCAGTATTTAAGTTAAGAGACATGTACCACAATGTTCATTGCAGTACTGTTTACAATAGCCAGGACATGGAAGCAACCTAAGTGTCCATCGACAGAGGAATGGATAAAGAAGATGTGGTACATATACACAATAGAATATTACTCAGTCATAAAAAGAAACAAATTGAGTTATTTGCAGTGAGGTGGATGGACCTAGAGTCTATCATACAGAGCGAAGTAAGTCAGAAGGAGAAAAACAAATACCATAAGCTAACGCATATATATGGAATCTGAAAAAAAAAAAAAAAGGTACTGATGAACCTAGTTGCAAGGCAGGAATAAAGAGGCAGACATAGAAAATGGACTTGAGGACATGGGGTGGGAGGGCGAAGCTGGAGCAAAGTGAGAGTAGCATCAACATATATACACTACGGAATGTAAAATAGTTGGCTGGTGGGAAGCAACAGCGTAGCACAGGGATATCAGTTCAGTGTTTTGCGATGACCTAGAGGGGTGGGATAGGGAGGATGGGAGGGAGGCTCTAGGGGGAGGGGATATGGGGACATATATGAATATGGCTGATTCGCTTTGTTGTGCAACAGAAATTAACACAGTATTGTGAAGCAATTATATTCCAATAAAGATCTATTTTTAAAAAAAAGAGTCATAGCTATATGATTTGACATCATTACAAATATCAAGGGCATAATTATTGTGATTTTAAAACTACAGGCAATAAAGGGAAAAACCCTTTAGAAAGAGCCCAGAATTACAATGTTACAAGTATAAACATGATACTTAAATATAGTTATAATGTAATTCAGGAGCATACTTTGTTCCCTAAGAGCTCCCTAGATTACCTGGGTCATTCAAAGGACAAAGGCCAGAATGCCTCAGGGAACCTCGGCAACTTTTGTTTACGTTAGGATGTTTTATTTCACAATGACGATGTTCAAAACTGTTTCAAGAAAACTACAGATATTTTACAGTCTTCTTCAAGTTCAGTGTCTATCAGGACAGGAGGAATGTGTTACTGGGAAAGATAAGATAATCAAGGGAGTGTAGCTTTCACTGCTAAACAGGAACTGCTTGTTAATTCAATTATTTTATGTCTTTTTGTGGGTTGTTATTATTTGATAACTTCTGTCACTATTTAACACTACATATTAATAAATATTGTCTGTGGACACATGTATACACCCCAAAGTAATCCTAAGGGGTTATTGTTATCGCTATATTTTATGTGAAGAAACTGATAGAGATATCAGGAAATTTTGATTTTACTGGTATATTTTAATTTCATTTGTTACTATCCCTCTATCCTATAAAAACTCATCCACAAAAAAACTCTAAAGTTTCCTGGTCCTACCTTATTTTACATTCTACTTATTTCATTCCTCTTTCTCTCTTTTATTTAGAATTACCTTTTCTTTATTTTTAATTTTTCATTGTCTTTAAACCTGTTTTATAAAAGGAGGTAGAAACATGGCTCCTTTAGATTCATGGACAATTGCAAGTTTACTTTGTGTGTGTTGGTGCGCATGACAGCCTATAACTTCACTTTTATATTCGTGTGTGTGTGTGTCTATCTAAATCATTCTTCCTGCCAATATAGACAAAATCCCTAATTTGGAAGTATAAAACTGTTTTCTAAATAGTACTAGTTCATCCAAAAATGTTCAGATGCTCCAAAAATAAAATGTATCTCAACACTTAAGTTATAAATATTTAATTAATGCTTACTTCCTTCCAGGTTCCATTCTTAGTACTTAAAATGCAAACAAACATAAAAAATGAATACATAGGAATCCCTTCCTTCAAGGAGACTGTAGTTTAATATTAGATCAAATAAGTACAAAATATATGACTAGCATCGCATTTAAATTAATGATAAATTACAGAAGCCAAATGGAAGAAAAAATTAATTTAAACTATATGAAGTAAATAGTACTTCCCAGAAGATGTGTTTTTACATTGGATTTAGGGTAATTAATGAAGTTTTCATAGGTAGAAATAAGTATTCCATCATTTTATGAATTGGCAATTGTAAGAAAAGATTTTAAATGTGTCATCATGTACCCAGTAAAGATAATGACTTCCAATGTAGGTGGAAAAAAAGGAGGCAGAGGATGCTTGTTTATGAAAACAAGTTAATTTGTCAAATAGAAAAGTCATCTTTAGAGACTTTAATAAAGAATACCTGGGCATGGGGGCTACTCTTTGTGCATCCTTCAACCTTGCAGGTGAGTCTGGCAGCCCTTTCCTGCTACTGAGTCATCCTGAGCTGGTGCCATTTTATGCAATCTATTGTGAATCTCTGCATGCCGCACTGTATAGCTTGTTTTGTTTGAATACGTGTAAGTTTTTGATTTACATTAGTCTCCGTGAAATCTTTCTTATTAGATTTGGCTCAGCCTCCAAACTGTCAAATTATTTTTGGATTCTGATCCTGCCACCCAGTAACTTCTTGTTACTATGACTAGGTTCAGACCAGTTGTAAATTTGAGTAATATGCAATGATGTCCTCACTTGGGTGTACTGGAAAGAAAAACTGCTATTTAAAGCAAAAACTGCTTTTTTATCATAGAGAAGTAAGGTGTTATATTTAGTCTTAGGGGAAGTAGCTCTTTTTTTTTTTTTTTTTTTTAAATATTCTTTTGGCTGCGCTGCACATCAAGTGGGATCTTAGTTCCCTGACCAGGGATTGAACCCGCGCCCCTTGCATTGGAAGCTCAGAGTCCTAACCACTGGACCACCAGGGAAGTCCTGGGAAGTAGCTCTTTAAAACCCTTTTTATTATGGAAAATTTCAAACAAATATGAAAATAGAGAGAGTAGTGTAATCAGTGCTTCTGTACCCATCACTCAGCTTGACAGTCAACTCACTATCTTGTTTTATCTCTATTCTGCTCGCTCCTCTTACCCCCCCCGATTGTGTTGAAGCAAATCCCAGATGTCATATCATTTTATTGATAAATTTTTGGTAAGTTCTCTAAAAGGTAAGGCCTCTTTATTTTTATTTATTTATTTATTTGGCCATGTAGCGTGTGGAATCTTAGTTCCCCAACCAGGGATTGAGCCCGTGCCCCCTGCATTGGAAGCACGGAGCCTTAACCACTGGACAACCAGGGAAGTCCCAAGGACTCTTTAAGTAATACAACCGTAATAACATTATGACCCCTAACAGGATAACACTAATTCTTTAATATGATCCAATATCCAGTCCAAGTTCACATTTCCCATAATGTTTCATTAATGTTTTCATTAAAATTGCATATTTGAAAAAAAAAATACCTGGCTTTTCTACACAAAGCATTATCATCCCCCTTTTTTCCTCAGGTATGAACGTGCCTCTCAACATGAAATGAAATAGCTTGATATCAGTTACTAAACATAATAGCCAAGAAGTAGACATTACGGGGGTAAAAGTGAGACGTTACCCATTATGAGAATCATCAATTCAACTATGAACCCACAGCGCTACTATACTAGCTAACTTATCTATGTACTAAACAGTCCAAAATACACAAAGCAGGCAAGTTCAAATTAGATGTTATTGCCATCATGAAAGTAGTTCATCTTGACGGAACATTCTGTCTCCACTGGATGCTGTGACCTCTGTGTGACACACTATTAGCTACTTCTTTATGAGTCATAGGGAAAAGAAGCACTTCAGTGCTGGTTGGGGTGGCTTTGAGGTGCTTGCTGTTTATTCTTTTCTCCCACTGCTTGTTCACTCTTCCCAGTTATGAAGCAGACACCACCAGTCACTGAGAGTAGTTAAGTTGATAAATAAAGGATGGTGACAAAATAAACCATGGAACCAGCCCAAAACTGCAGAAAGAAGTGCATGTGTGGGAAATGCAAAAGTTAGTGGGAAGCTGATGTTCCCTTTGAGAAATAATCAGTTCACTTGGTTGGAAATGCATGGGAAAAAGCAAAACAAAAAAGCCCACAAACCTGAATCGTCAGGTGCTGGGAGTCTAATATTCGTCACCCATATCCTAACTTGGGTTCACCAGGGAGGTTTTCTGGAGAGTGTCAAGACCACACAAAAAGTGTAATACAAGAAAAAAAAATCCTCTGACGGCATGCAAAATTGAGGAAGGATACTGAAAGTTTTAAATCTAGTTTTGTAATCAATACCATCTGTGTAAAGAGTAAAAAATAAATATTACCCTACACTGTAGAAAAAAGGAAATATAATTTTCTTACCAGGTTTTCTTTTTTCTCTTCTCATCTCAGGCCTTGTCATGTAAAATTATATGTCAATAGAAAGTGACATGACCTTAAGATTTGGGGAAACAGTTTACATGGGAGGCATCTTGGGTTCTGCTGGGCTAGGAAAGGTAGGGGAAGGTGAGGATCAATCAGAATGAGACCTAGAGGACGAGAAATAAAGAACCAATAGATTGCAGAGGGCTTGCTCTGGATTCTAGGTTTAAGGGGAAAAGAGGTATAGGCACTACCTATACAAGGCACAATAACTCAGCTCAAATGGCTTAAAAGAGTTTCATTCTTGGCTCACGCTAGTGTTTGGTCCAAGTGCCACTCCTGACATAATGCCCATTGGCATCTCGGAGATCAATGGTGTCCTCAGGACTATATCTTATTTCTCTAGCTCCCCTGTTCCTGCTTTTGTCCCTTTTTGTTTCATTCCCAAATAGGCTCTCTCCACGTGGTATCAAAGTCACGCTAGTAAATGTTCCAGACTTGCAGGCGGCTTCTAGTTCGAGCTTCAGCATATGGGGTCGGTATGGCTAGTGTGGTGCCAAGAACAAAGACTCTCTTCGCACCATACCAGCCATACCCACCCATATATATCATCCAATTCCTAATCTGCTGTGTCCACATGAACGGAGCGACCTCAGTTTTCACTCATGGGTCCTACTTTGTTCCTGTGGAGAGTGTGGGAAGATATTTGATCGAGAATGCTATCAGAATTGAATAGAGTAGAAGGGGGTCAGGTCCTAAAGCAAAACTCTACCAAAAGAACGGATGGTCACTATTTGCAACCTCTTTATTTTCTTCAAGAATATCTAACATTGTTCGCCATGATAAAGCTACAGAAAAGATTCAGAGGTAGGTTTGTCTAGGAGGAAAATTTCCACGGGACCTTGAGAATGACTATAAGGTAGATGGATTAAAGCCAGGAAAGGAATTGGAAACAGTCATTATAAAATTAAATAGTTTGAGGTGATAATGATCTTCAGGGACTTAGAAAGTTATATATTTTGCTACATTATTTTAATATGTTGGGAAATGAACACACTCTACTTAATAGTGACAAGTAAAAGTAGTAATTCCCTGTTTTAAACCAGTTTAGATAAGAAAACAATTTTTATTTTGGATTTATAGGGATAAATTGATTGCATTTTAGAATTATTTGAGCTTATTTTTTCCAATACTCAGGGTACAAATTGGCTATGTGTAAATATTTCAACATTGGGTGTTCTCTTTGAATGAAAAGCAGGCATCCAGGTTCAACTGTTGAGTGAGACAAAGTAAAAAAAAAATTGTTTCACAAAATATCACTGTTTATACAAGTATAGAATAAGCCATTTTAAAAAATTAAGAATAGAGATTATTAGTGATTTAAATTCTAAAATACCACCATACATAAGGATAATTCCATTTTCTTCATTATCGGGACACGCTATTTTCATCAAGTTTCAGGTAGTCTGCTTATCACACCTTATTGTTTTGAAAATATTTCCATAAATTAACCTAAAATACATCCCTTTATATTTCCAACTATATCTTCAATCTGTTCGATCGTCCCATGAAATGATACAGAAAAAGCCTAAAAAATTTCAGTCTCCTAGTTAATGAAGTCAATATTTTCTCCTAAAGTTTTCATTTTTCTAGGGTAAATGACTCAGTTTTTTCAAATGTAGCTCCTTCTTTTCTTTCTCCCTTTTCTCCTTTTCCTTCTGTTCTTGTTCTTGTCATTCATCTTTCTTCTTCTTTTTAACATCAAGTTTTTCAGATCCTTCATCAATCTGGACACAAAGCATATTTTAAATGTGCTGCCCAGATCTGAACTCAGTACTCCATATTGGGTCTGATGGTGAAAACTGTGACATGATATTTACTCTCTTGATTTCAATTAATATTTTAAGCAACATATTTCATTAATGTTTAAAACCTTTTCCATTTATTATTTTTTTTAACATCTTTATTGGAGTATAATTGCTTTAAAATGGTATGTTAGTTTCTGCTTTATAACAAAGTGAATCAGTTATACATATACATATATCCTCATATCTCTTCCCGCTTGCATCTCCCTCCCTCTCACCCTCCCTATCCCACCCCTCTAGGTGGTCACAAAGCACTGAGCTGATCTCCCTGTGCTATGCAGCTGATTCCCACTAGCTATCTGTTTTATATTTGGTAGTGTATATATGTCCATGCCACTCTCTCCCTTCGTCCCAGCTTACCCTACCCCCTCCCCGTGTCCTCAAGTCCATTCTCTAGTAGGTCTGTGTCTTTATTCCCGTCTTGCCCCTAGGTTCTTCATGACCTTTTTTTTTTTTTTTTTTTTTTTTTTAGATTCCATATATACGTGTTAGCATACGGTATTTGTTTTTCTCTTTCTGACTTACTTCACTCTGTACGACAGACTCTAGGTCCATCCACCTCACAACAAATAACTCAATTTCATTTCTTTTTATGGCTGAGTAATATTCCACTGTATATATGTGCCACATCTTGTTTATCTATTCCTCTGTCGATGGACACTTAGGTTGCTTCCGTGTCCTGGCTATTGTAAATAGAGCTGAAATGAACATTGTGGTGCATGACTCTTTTTGAGTTATGCTTTTCTCAGGGTATATGCCAGGTAGTGGGTTTGCTGGGTCGTATGGTAGTTCTATTTTTAGTTTTTTAAGGAACCTCCATACTGTTCCCCATAGTGGCTGTATCAATTTACATTCCCACCAACAGTCCAAAAGGGATCCCTTTTCTCCACACCCTCTCCAGCATTTATTGTTTGTAGATTTTTTGATGTTGGCCATTATGACTGGTGTGAGATGATAACTCATTGTAGTTTTGATTTACATTTCTCTAATGATTAATGATGTTGAGCATTCTTTCATGTGTTTGTTGGCAATCTGTATATCTTCTTTGGAGAAATGTCTATGTCTTCTGCCCATTTTTGGATTGTGTTTTTTTGTTTTTTTGATATTGAGCTGCATGAGCTGCTTGTAAATTTTGGAGATTAATCCTTTGTCAGTTGCTTCATTTGCAAATATTTTCTACCACTCTGAGGGTTGTCTTTTCGTTTTCTTTATGGTTTCCTTTGCTGTGCAAAAGCTTTTAAGTTCCATGAGGTTCCATTTGTTTATTTTTGTTTTTATTTCCATTACTCTAGGAGGTGGGTCAAAAAGGATCTTGCTGTGATTTATGTCATGGAGTGTTCTGCCTATGTTTCATCTAAGAGTTTGATAGTGTCTGGCCTTACGTTTAGGTCTTTAATACATTTTGAGTTTATTTTTGTGTATGGTGTTAGGAAGTGTTCTAATTTCATTCTTTTACATGTAGCTGTCCAGTTTTCCCAGCACCACTTATTGAAGAGGCTGTCTTCTCTTCATTGTATATTCTTGCCTCCTTTATCAAAGATAAGGTGACCATACGTGCATGGGTTTATCTCTGGCCTTTCTATCCTGTTCCATTGATCTATATCTCTGTTTTTGTGCCAGTACCATACTGTCTTGATTACAGTCGCTTGGTAGTATAGTCTGAAGTCAGAGAGCCTGATTCCTCCCACTCTGTTGTTCTTTCTCAAGATTGCTTTGGCTATTCGGGGTCTTTATTGTTTCCATAAAAATTGTGAAATTTTTTGTTCTAGTTCTGAGAAAAATGCCAGTGATAGTTTGATAGGGATTGCATTGAATCTGTAGATAACTTTGGGTAGTATAGTCATTTTCACACTGTTGATTCTTCCAATCCAAGAACATGGTATATCTCTCCATTTGTTTGTATCATCTTTAATTTGTTTCATCAGTGTCTTATAGTTTTCTGCATACAGGTCTTTTGTCTCCTTAGGTAGGCTTATTCCTAGGTATTTTATTCTTTTTGTTGCAATGGTAAATGGGAGTGTTTTCTTAATTTCACTTTCAGATTTTTCCTCATTAGTGTATAAGAATGCAAGAGATTTCTGTGCATTAATTTTTTATCCTGCTACTTTATCAAATTCACTGATTAGCTCTAGTGGTTTTCTGGTAGCATCTTTAGGATTCTCTATGTATAGTATCATGTCATCTGCAAACAGTGACAGCGTTACTTCTTCCTTTCCGATTTGGATTCCTTTTATTTCTTTTTCTTCTCTGATTGCTGTGGCTAACACTTCCAAAACTATGTTGAATCATAGTGGTGAGAGTGGGCAAACTTGTCTTGTTCCTGATCTTAGTGGCAATGGTTTCAGGTTTTCACCATTAAGAATGATGTTGGCTGTGGGTTTGTCATATATGACCTTTATTATGTTGAGGTAAGTTCCCGCTATGCCTACTTTCTGGAAGGTTTTTATCATAAATGGGTGTTGAATTTTGTCGAAAGCTTTCTCTGCATCTATTGAGATGATCATATGGCTTTTCTCCTTCAATTTGTTAATATGGTGTATCACATTGATTGATTTGTGTATATTGAAGAATCCTTGCATTCCTGGGATAAACCCCACTTGATCATGGTGTATAGTCCTTTTAATGTGCTGTTGGATTCTCCTTGCTAGTATTTTGTTGAGGATTTTTGCATCTATGTTCATCAGTGATATTGGCCTGTAGGTTTCTTTCTTTGTGACACCTCTGTCTGGCTTTGGTATCAAGGTGATGGTGGCCTCGTAGAATGAGTTTGGGAGTGTTCCTCCCTCTGCTATATTTTGGAAGAGTTGGAGAAGGATAGGTGTTAGCTCTTCCCTAAATGTTTGATAGAAATCGCCTGTGAATCCATCTGGTCCTGGGCTTTTTTTTGTTGGAAGATTTTTAATCACAGTTTCAATTTCAGTGCTTGTGACTGGTCTGTTCATATTTTCTATTTTTTCCTGGTTCAGTCTCGGAAGGTTGTGCATTTCTAAGAATTTGTCCATTTTTTCCAGGTTGTCCATTTTATTGGCTTGTAGTAATCTCTCATGATCCTTTGTATTTCTGCAGTGTCAGTTGTGACTTCTCCTTTTTCATTTCTAATTCTATTGATCTGTGTCTTCTCCCTTTTTTTCTTGCTGAGTCTGGCTAATGGTTTATCAATTTTGTTTATCTTCTCAAAGAAACAGCTTTTAGTTTTATTGATCTTTGCTATCGTTTCCTTCATTTCTTTTTCATTTATTTCCGCTCTGATCTTTATGATTTCTTCCCTTCTGCTAACTTTGGGGTTTTTTTGTTCTTCTTTCTGTAATTGCTTTAGGTGTAAGGTTAGGTTGTTTATTTGAGGTGTTTCTTGTTTCTTAAGTAGGACTGCATTGCTATAAACTTCCCTCTTAGAACTGCTTTTGCTGCATCCCATAGGTTTTGGGTCATCGTGTTTTCATTGTCATTGGTTTCTAGGTATTTTTTGATTTCCTCTTTGATATCTTTAGTGATCTCTTGGTTATTAAGTAGTGTATTGTTAACCTCCATGTGTTTGTATTTTTTCCAGATTTTTTCCTGTAATTGATATCTAGTCTTATAGCGTTGTGGTCAGAAAAGATACTTGATACGATTTCAATTTTCGTAAATTTACCAAGGGTTGATTTGTGACCCAAGATATGATCTATCCTGGAGAATGTTCCATGAGCACTTGAGAAGAAAATTTATTCTGTTGTTTTTGGATGGAATGTCCTATAAACATCAATTAAGTTCATCTTGTTTAATGTAACATTTAAAGCTTGTGTTTCCTTATTTATTTTCATTTTAGATGATCTGTCCATTGGTGAAAGTGGGGTGTTAAAGTCCCGTACTATGATTGTGTTACTGTCGATATCCCCTTTTAAGGCTGTCAGTATTTGCCTCATGTATTGAGGTGCTCCTATGTTGGGTGCATAAATATTTACCATTGTTATATCTTCTTCTTGGATTGATCCCTTGATCATTATGTAGTGTCCTTCTTTGTCTCTTGTAGTAGCCTTTTTTTTTTTGAAGTCTATATTGTCTGATATGAGAATTGCTACTCTAGCTTTCTTTTGATTTCCATTTGCATGGAATATCTTTTTCCATCCCCTCACTTTCAGTCTGTATGTGTCCCTAGGTCTGAAGTGGGTCTCTTCTAGACAGCATATATTCAGGTCTTGTTTTTGTATCCATTCAGCCACTCTATGTCTTTTGGTTGGAGCATTTAATCCATTTACATTTAAGGTAATTATCAATATGTAGGTTCCTATTACCATTTTATTAATTGTTTGGGGTTTGTTATTGTAGGTCTTCTCCTTCTCTTGTGTTCCTGCCTAGAGAAGTTCTTTTAGCATTTGTTGTAAAGCTGACTCGGTGGTGCTGAATTCTTTTAGCTTTTGCTTGTCTGTAAAGGTTTTAATTTCTCCGTCAAATCTGAACCAGATCCTTGCTGGGTAAAGTAATGTTGGTTGTAGGTTTTTCCCTTTCATCAGTTTAAATATGTCCTGCCAATCCCTTTTGGCTTGCAGAGTTCCTGCTGAAAGATCAGCTGTTAACCTTATGGGGATTCCCTTGTATGTTATTTGTTGTTTTTCCCTTTCTGCTTTTAATAATTTTTCTTTGTATTTAATTTTTGATAGTTTGATTAATATGTGTCTTGGCATTTTTCTCCTTGGATTTATCCTGTATGGGACTCTCTGCCTTTCCTGAACTTGATTAACTATTTCCTTTCCCATGTTAGGAGAGTTTTCAACTATAATCTCTTCAGATATTTTCTCAGTACCTTTCTTTTTCTCTTCTTCTGGGCCCCCTATAATTCAAATGTTGGTGCGTTTAATGTTGTCCCAGAGGTCTCTGTGACTGTCCTCATTTCTTTTCATTCTTTTTTCTTTATTCTGCTCTGCAGTAGTTAATTCCACTATTTTATCTTCCATGTCACTTATCCGTTCTTCTGCCTCTGTTATTCTGCTCTTGATCTCTTCTAGAAAATTTTTAATTTCATTTATTGTGTTGTTCACCATTGTTTGTTTGCTCTTTAGTTCTTCTAGGTCTTTGTTAAATGTTTCTTGACTTTTCTCTATTCTATTTCCACGATTTTGGATCATCTTTACTATCATTATTCTGAATTCTTTTTTTCAGTTAGACTGCCTATTTCCTCTTCATTTGTTAAGTCTGGTGGGTTTTTACCTTGCTCCTTCATCTGCTGTGTATTTCCCTGTCTTCTCATTTTGCTTAACTTACTGTGTTTTGGGTCTCCTTTTTGCAGGCTGCTGGTTCGTAGTTCCCGTTGTTTTTGGTGTCTGCCCCCAGTGGGTAAGGTTGGTTCAGTGGGTTGTGTAGGCTTCCTGGTGGAGGGGACTAGTGCCTGTGTTCTGATGCATGAGGCTAGATCTTGTCTTTCTGGTGAGCAGGTCCACGTCTGGTGGTGTGTTTTGGGGTGTCTGTGACCTTATTATGATTTTAGTCTCTGCTAATGGGTGGGGTTTTGTTCCTGTCTTGCTAGTTGTTTGGCATAGCATGTCCAGCACTGTAGCTTGCTGGTCATTGAGTGGAGTTGGGTCTTGGCGTTGAGATGGAGATCTCTGGGAGATATTCGCCGTTTGATATTACATGAAGCTGGGCGGTCTCTGGTGGACCAATGTCCTGAACTTGGCTCTCCCACCTCAGAGGCACAGCCCTGATGCCTGGCTGGAGCACCAAGAGCCTGTCATCTGCTCGAATCAAAATAAAAGGGAGAAAAAAGAAAGAAAAACTGAAAATGGTAAAATAAAATAAAATAAAATAGTTATTAAAATAAAAAATAAGTATTAAAAAATTAAAAATTAATAAAAAGAAGAAGGAAAGAAAGAAGAGAGCAACCAAACCAAAAATTAAATCCACTAATGATAACCAGTGCTAAAAACTATATTAAAAAAAACAAAAACAAAAAACAAAAAACGGACAGACAGAACCCTAGGACAAATAGTAAAAGCAAAGCTATACAGACAAAATCACACACAGAAGCATACACATACACACTCACAAAAAGAGAAAAAGGGAAATATATATATATATCATTGCTCCCAAAGTCCACCTTCTCAATTTGGGATGATTCGTTGTCTATTCAGGAATTCCACAGATGCAGGCACATCAAGTTGATGGTGGAGATTTAATCCGCTGCTCCTGAGGCTGCTGGGAGAGATTTCCCTTTCTCTTCTTTGTTCGCACAGCTCCCGGGGGTCAGCTTTGGATTTGGACCCGCCTCTGCGTGTAGGTCGCCTGAGGGCGTCTGTTCTTCGTTCAGACAGGACGGGGTTAAAGGAGCAGCTGCTTCGGGGGCTCTGGCTCACTCAGGCTGGGGGGAGGGAGGGGTACGGAGGAGGCGGGGCGAGCCTGCAGCCGTAGAGGCGTCGTGACGTTGCAGCAGCCTGAGACGCGCCATGCGTTCTCCCGGGGAAGTTGTCCCCAGATCACGGGAGCCTGGCCGTGGCGGGCTGCACCGGCTCCCGGGAGGGGTGGTGTGGATAGTGACCTGTGCTCGCACACAGGCTTCTTGGTGGCGACATCAGCAGCCTTAGCATCTCATGCCCGTCTCTGGGGTCCGCGCTGATAGCCGCGGCTCACGCCCATCTCTGGAGCTCGTTTATGCGGCGCTCTGAATCCCCTCTCCTCGCGCACCAGGAAACAGAGAGGCAAGAAAAAGTTTCTTGCTTGTTAGGCGGGTCCAGACTCTTTCCCGGACTCCCTCCTGGCTAGCTGTAGCGCACTAGCCCCCTTCAGGCTGTGTTCACGCCGCCAACCCCAGTCCTCTCCCTGCGATCTGACCGAAGCCCGAGCCTCAGCTCCCAGCCCCGCCCGCCCCGGCGGGTGAGCAGACAAGCCTCTCGGGCTGGTGAGTGCCTGTTGGCACCGCTTCTCTGTGCGGGAATCTCTCCGCTTTGCCTTCCGCACCCCTGTGGCTGCGCTCTCCTCCGTGGCTCTGAAGCTTCCCCCCGCCATCCCCGTCTCCACCAGTGAAGGGACTTCCTAGTGTGTGGACACCTTTCCTCCTTCACAGCTCCCTCCCACTGGCGCAGGTCCCGTCCCTATTCTTTTGTCTCTGTTTTTTCTTTTTTCTTTTACCCTTCCCAGGTACTTGGGGAGTTTCTTTCCTTTGGGGAGGTCTGAGGTCTTCTGCCAGCGTTCAGTAGGTGTTCTGTAGGAGTTGCTCCACATGTAGATGTATTTCTGATATATTTGTGGGGAGGAAGGTGATCTCCACGTCTTACTCTTCCACCATCTTGAAGCTCCTTCCATTTATTATCTTAAGTGGAACTTGGAGTCATCTACTTTCTCTAGGTCCCCATTTAAAAAAAAATATGAGCAGTCATTAACCTAAATAAAAAAGAGTTTCAAAAGAATCATCATCTTTTTCCCATGGTTGCACCCAAATTCCAGGTTCAACCTACTCAACAAGCATTTATGGAGTGTGCAGTTGACAGGGACCATGTCAGGTTTTACAAATGGATGCAAGGATAATTTCTTGTTTGTGTTTTGCCACTCGTTTTTATGAGCCTAGACAAGGTTTTTCCTTTGAGTTACTTAAATTTGAGATGTACTTACTTGAGCCCACTCCTCCTGGGGCTTTTTTCTTTTTGTTTACCTCATTGCTCCTTGCTTTCCTTCTATTCTGTAGAAATTATGTTCTATCTCCAACGAGCATCCTGATGTGGATTTCTTTTTCTGAAATGTTATTTCTATTCTTATACCTTATGAAATTTGGCTTGAACTCTCTCCAGTGGAGCCTGCTGTTTCTTTTTCTCCTCCATACCTGAGGGTTTAGGAACAGTAATTGCCTTCTCTCTGCTGTTCATTGTTGATTCCAAGTAATTATTCAGCTACTATTGATACTCTTCCTTCCTCCCTTGGAAGCGATCATATTTGCCCAGGTTGCCTCTCCCAAACATAAAAAAATATGTGGGATTTCTAACTTTCTTGAGGACTCCAGAATCTAGTTTACTGTGTTCCTTGTAAAATACCTGTTATTAATACTGATGACTTCAATGTAAACATTCAAAATATGTTCACTCTTTTTCCCCACTGTTTCTTGCCTTATCAACACCAATCATCTTATTCTATATCCTGGGTTTACCGTCCTTTAAGATGATTCTATCATATACTGTTATCAACTTGAAATTATTTACTTTCAATACTTTAAACCTAAAATCAGCTTTCTAATTTCCGTTCCTTTATTTTTTTCTAGCTTTCTTAGAAAACATCTTTATTACAAATGTTCTTAAATATTTTCCACATACATGCGTTACACACTGGGTATAACTTTCTTTTTTATTGAAATATATTTGACACATAACATTGTGTAAATATAAGGTTCCAACATGTTAATTTGATATATTTATACATTGTCATATGATTGCTTTGTAGCAATAATTAGCATCTCTATTAGATACATTATATAATTATCATTTCTTTGCAGTGCTTGGAATAATTACGTTCTAGTCTCTTAGCAAGTTAGATGATTATAATACAGTATTATTGTCTGTATTCACTAGAGTGTGCATTAGAACTCTAGGGCTTATTTACTACTCATTGCAAGTTTGTACCCTTAAATGGCATCTGTCCTATCCGTCCACCCCACTACCACCACCATTTTACTCTCTGTTTTTATGAGTTTGGTTTTTTTAGATTCCACATATAGTGATATCATAAGGACTTGTCTTTGTCTGATTTATCTCACTTAGCAAAATTTTCTCAAGGTCCATCTATGTTGTTGCAAACAGGAGGATGTTCTTCCTCCTTATAACTGAAATATGTACACACACACACACACACACACACACATATACCACATCTTAGGTTTCTAATTTTTAATTCTGGCTACCAATGCTTATCTTTTCTCATATCCTCTTTTATTTTTATAGCAACTCTATTACACTTTAATAGACCAAATCACATAGCCTCAACCTACATTTAATCCACTGATTTCTTTGTAGTTCCACTTGATCATGCATTGTAACCCTGGAATCCTTTTATTCACATGGAGTCAAATTTGCAGACAAAAGTAGAATTTAGAATCACCATTTGTTTTCTGTTTGAATCTAGGTTAGTTACAAAGGATTCAGTGCGACATACCTATCCTTCACCTCCAATTCTCTCCCAATTAAATTTATAGCAGTTGTCGCAGAAATTTCACTTTTTACAAGCCCTGTTTTCAGGTGATCTTAACTTCTATTTTACTGAAACAATTTGGGCCTACAAAACTAAGTTAGCTGAAATTGCTTATTCCCAATGTCAGCATTTTTCTGTATCTTCACCCTTATTCTTCTCTTTTTTATCTCAAGATGAAATATTTGGTCTTTCTTTCCAAGGCTAATTCTCATGATGGAATGTCATAATGGAAAGAGCAGTGTAGTTAAAGTCAGAAGCTTTGCTTTCAAGCCGGCCATTTTTATTATTTTGAATAAGTCGTAAGTTATTACTTTCTGGGACATTATATATTTAGTTTAATATAGTCTCATGTAATTCTCATATTTAGTACTTTTACTTTATTGCTTGGTATAGAATTTAGAAAAAAAATGTGTTATACTCTAAATAACATTTATTTGAAAGCCTTTTAAATGAAGAGAATTTTTGTAGCTATAGAAGTTACAAATTTAAGAATAGCAGCCTTAAAGCATTTTGTTTAATTGCATTTATCTCTATTATGTCTTAAGAATCTCATTGATTTTGAGGACTACAAAAATATCATTAAGTTATCTGGCTCAATTCGATATAGTAAACATTCCCATTTAAGCCAATCTTTTGCACAGTGAAATATTAAATTGTAAAATTTATACAATATACATTAATTGGACAATGCATATCCCAAAATGCTGGTAAATCTTTAACCCTGTGTTATTCTATAGAATTATTTTTGTATGCTATAAATATATCCAACCCATACTTATTTGAAAATTATAAAATTGGATATCCAGCATACACATTTCTCTCTTGTTGACTTTATGAGATTACTGTGAAACTGAACCCCATAATAGTAATTTCTTAGTAAATATTTGTATTCTTTATTCACGCTGACTTGACAACTCTGAATGACCCCCTTATAATACCTTAATTCTTGTGTAATTTACTTTTTCTCAACAGGCACATATACTCCATACTCGAATAAAGAAGACTGATCATAGTAAAGCCCAACACCATAGCAGTAAGTACAATAGAATATAATGTTTTCTGTGAACATTTAAACATACTTACTAATTTTAATGCTACTTAGGTAGGACCATATCATTTTATAAATAATTATGATCATTGAATTGTGAGCAGCAGCAAAGCCTTGAAGCAGCTCCCCCTGCTCCTCATGATATGAAATCATTCTAATCATTTTAGAAGCAAAATCCTGGTTATTTCTTTCCTCTTCTAATGTTATAGTTTACTTCTGGATATGCCCCTAAGTTTTCTTAGTCTACTAAAAACCATTGTCAATTTTTCTTTTATCATTACACCTTCAACCCATTCTTAATATTTGTTTCTTTTTTTTATCTCCTATTGTTCCTGCCTGTGTCTCTCGGAAACTGACACTCAACCCATGTATTCAAACATTTAAGCTCCCATTCACAGTTTTAGAAAGAAAAAGATTCTGCCTCATTCCCTATTCACTCAGATTCATCTCCGTGTGAACTGTTTTCACCCGCATCTCTTCTAGAAAGCTTTTCACTTATTATCTCTGGGACTTCGAACTGAAATTTTCCCACAGTTTACATTTTTTCCTCTTTCCAGTATATGTGAGCATTACTGTCATTATTGTAAAATATTGATTTTTACGTGTACGCTGAAGTGCTGTTAACATTTTCCCTCCTGCAAAATCAATATTTCACAATTTACTACCCAAAGAAGCTGAAATCCCTTAGCATAGCTAGGCAGAGTTTACAAGACCCATCACAATTTGATGTAATCTTAGCAAAATGGTTTCTCACTCACTTTGTAATGAACACCTCCTTAAAATTCTACTGCTTTTTTTCTCTTTTACACTTTGCAGAGGATTTTTTCTTTCTTTAAAAAATCTATCCAAGTTCATTTTTATACTTGCATCTAAAAATCATGACTTTTATTAAAGCTTTCCAGATCAGTACAAGTTATTGAGAAATGCATCACTCATTATCTGTGACAATCATTTAGCAGTAAGTCTTTTTCTGCTTCCTGAATTTTTATATATTTTGCCTCATGTGATAATAAAATTATTGACAATTAAAATCATCATTTGTTCAACAACTAAAATCCCAAGAAAGACAACTTTTTAAGAGTGAGTTTATGTCTCATATTTGTCTTTAATCCCTCAAAGAGACTGTATCTGTATTATTTTCTTCTCTTTCTCTGCCATCTCCAGTTTTAGTTGAGCATCTCATCACTCCATTTTCTGCCCTTTCTTAGCATATTTCCTGTCTTTAATTTAATTTTTCACGGTTGCAGTACTACTTCCCAGGTACTGCAGGCACCTTATAGTAGAGTATTCCCAATTCCTCCCTCAAAACTCTGTGATACTGTTGTCATTAATATCATTTATCCATATATCATTATCACTCAATACATTGTTTCTTATTATTATTTTGAGCAAATAGTTATCAATTAAGTCATTATTATAAGAATAAGAAAAATTAAATATTTTGTTTACTTTTTTATCTGAAAAAGTTTTATTTCTTCTTGGCTTTTGAAGGATAATTTTGCTTAATATAGAATTCTACATTGGTGGGAATTCTGTGGCAGTCCAGTGGTTAGGATTCTGCACCTTCACTGCTGAGAGCCTGGGTTTGATCCCTGATTGGGGAACTAAGATCCCACAAGCTGCATGGCAGCACAGCCAAAAAAAGAAAAAAAAAAAAAGAATTCTACAGTGGTGATACTTTTCTTTCAATGCATCAACAATTTCATTTCACTCTATTCCTGTTTGCATGTTTTCTCAGGAGGCATTCAGTGTAATTGTTTTCCTTGCTTCTGTATAGGTAAGGTCCTTTTTCTCTAGCTTTTTTCAAGATTTTCTTTATGTCTTTGGGTTTCTGCAGTTTACCCTGTGACCTCAATTCTCTGATGAATCTAAAAAAAGTCATTGACTTTCAATTTGTTCAGAAGATTTCTTGTGAAGATGGGAGTGGTGACTTTCAAGCACTTTATATGTCAGAGCTAAAACCTCTCTTTGCTTATATCACTGTTCTTTAAAAAATTATTTTATTTTTTTAAACTTAGCAAATATTATTATGACATAATAATGCTGTAGGAAATAATATTTGATTTACCACGACCTTATTAGGACTTTCATGTAAACATAGTCATTTAGCATGCCTTAAACATTTACATAATATTTTTCAATATTCAGGTCTCTCCTGTATGGAGAAGGAAGATATAAATAATGAAAATATGCATTTCACTTTATGCAAATCTGATGTCACATAGACTTCATACATTTATATGTACTGTGCATTAATTAAGCCAGGAAAGGAGTTAATTTGAAAATTGTATTGATTCTCAAGAGAGTGCTTAAATATTTAGGGATTATTGATGTCTCATTTCTAGTATATGTTTAAATATTACCAAAATGCTTCACTGAAGGTCCTGTGAATATTTGCAGTAAATGTGAATTCTATGATAGTCTTCTTTTTCAGTAGCCCTTTGGACCTAAATTTTTATTTCTACAGATTACAAACATGGAAAAGAACAATATAA
The DNA here is from genome assembly GCF_028021215.1 of Eschrichtius robustus. Taxonomy (NCBI): domain Eukaryota; kingdom Metazoa; phylum Chordata; class Mammalia; order Artiodactyla; family Eschrichtiidae; genus Eschrichtius; species Eschrichtius robustus. The sequence goes on from NC_090826.1 coordinate 177,334,076, forward strand.
AGAGGAATTAACTCATCACATGCGTGATATAAAATATTTAGATTCTCATCTTAAATATCTTATTAATTATTTATAAAACTTTTTTGGGCCTATTGTTTCTAAGATGAAAAATTTCTGAGAGCATTCAGTAAATGTGTAAATATGTAACATTTTGAAAGCATAGACAAGCAGCTGTAGTAATTCTACATTCAGTGAGAAAAACATAAGCACTTTGAACTTAGAACAAGATAGTCTAGAATGCATTCTATATATAGGATATATTTTTCAAGCATCTATAGCAAATTGTATATGGTAGAAGATTTATGTCACAATATCTAATGTAGCTTTAATATATGTAGAGGAAATGTTTATGACAATTGCATTATAAGTTGGGAAAGGTCAAGGGACATAGAGAGGTAAGATTTTTACATTTACCTCAAACTGGTAAAATGTCAACATCAGTACACTTTGCTAAGTTATGTATTTATAAAGTAAAACCTAAAGCAAAGAATAAAGAATAGCATTACAAATAATACATTCATAAACAGTATAGATAAATCAATTTCAATTTTTGTTAAAGTTCAAATTATTCATATGAAAGCTAGAAAGGGAAAATAGAAAAAAATGAAAAATAAAACAAACAGAAAACAAAAAAGAAAACATCAGACATAAGTTTACACATTTAAAAATTACATTAGGGGGCACCTTCAAGATGGTGGAGGAGTAAGACATGGAGATCAATTTCCTCCCCATAAATACATCAAAACTACATCTACATGTGGAACAACTCCTACAGAACACTTACTGAATGCTGGCAGAAGACCTCAGCCTTCCCAAAAGGCAAGAAACTCACCACATACCTGGGTAGGGCAAAAGAAAAAAGAAAAAACAGAGACAAAAGAATAAGGAGGGAACCTGCACCTTGGGGAGGGAGCTGTGAAGGAGGAAAAATTTCCACACACTAGGAAGCCCCTTCACTGGTGGAGATGGGGGTGGCAGGGGGGAGCTTCAGAGCCACGGAGGAGAGCACAGCAACAGGGGTGCGGAGGGCAAAGCAGAGAGATTCCTGCACAGAGGATCACTGCCGGTGAGCACTTAACAGACTGAGAGGCTTGTCTGCTCACCCGCCGGGGCGGGCAGGGTCTGGGAGCTGAGGCTCGGGCTTCGGAGGTCAGATCCCAGGGAGAGGACTGGTGTTGGCTGCATGAACACAGCCTGAAGGGGGCTAGTGCACCACTGCTAGCTGGAGGAAGTCCAGGAAAAAGTCTGGACCTGCCTAAGAGGCAAGAGACCATTGTTTCCTGGTGCACGAGGAGAGGGGATTCAGAACACCACCTAAACGAGCTCCAGAGATGGGCGTGAGCCACGGCTATCAGCATGGACACCAGAGACAGGAATGAAACACTAAGGCTGCTGCTGCAGCCACCAAGAAGCCTGGGTGGAAGCACAGGTCACTCTCCACACCTGCCCTCCTGGGAGCCTGTGCGGCCCGCCACTGCCAGAGTCCCGTGATCCAGGGACAACTTCCCTGGAAGAACACACGGTGCGCCTCAGGCTGTTGCAACGTCACACTGGCCTCTGCCACCGTAGGCTTGCCCTGTATTCTGTACCCCTCCCTCCTCCCGGCCTGAGTGAGCCAGAGCCCCCTAATCAGCTGCTACTTTAACCCTGTCCTGTCTGAGCATGGGAACAGATGCCCTCAGGCGACCTACATGCAGAAGCAGGGCCAAATCCAAAGCTGAAACCCAGGAGCTGTGTGAACAAAGAAGAGAAAGGGAAATCTCTCCCAGCAGCCTCAGGAACAGCAGATTAAATCTCCACAATCAACTTGATGTACCCCGTATCTCTGGAATACCTGAATAGACAATGAATCATCCCAAAACTGAGGTGGTGGACTGCTGGGAGCAACTGTAGACTTGGGGTTTGCCTTCTTCATATAATTTGTTTCTGGTTTTATGTTTATCTTAGTTTCTTATTTAGAGCTTATTATCAGTGGTAGATTTGTTTATTGATTTTGTTGCTCTCTTCCTTTTTTAAATTTTAAATATGTATATATTTTTTTCTTTTTCTCTTTTTGTGACTGTGTATGTGTATGCTTCATTGTGTGATTTTGTCTGCATAGCTTTGCTTGCCATTTGTCCTAGGGTTCTGACTGTCCAAAATTCTCTAGAAGGAATCATAGTAAAATAACTGAGGCAGAAGAATGGATAAGTGACCTGAAAGATAAAATAGTGGAAATAACTACCACAGAGCAGAATAAAGATAAAAGAATGAAAAGAATTGAGGACAGTCTCAGAGACTTCTGGGGCAACATTAAACACACCAAAATTCGAATTATAGGAGTCCCAGAAGAAGAAGAGACAAAGAAAGGGACTGAGAAAATATCTGAAGAGATTATAGTTGAAACTTCCCTAATATAGGAAAGGAAAGAGTCAATCAAGTTCAGGAAAAACAGAGAGTCCCATACAGGATAAATCCAAGGAGAAACACACCAAGACACATATTAATCAAACTATGAAAATTTTAATAATAAAAAAAAATATTAAAAGCAGAAAGGGAAAAAGAACAAATAACATACAAGGGAATTCCCATAAGCTTAACAACTGATCTTTCAGCAGAAACTCTGCAAGCCAGAAGGGAGTGGCAGGACATATTTAAAGTGATGAAAGGGAAAAACCTACAACCAAGATTACTCTACCCAGCAAGGATCTCATTCAGATTTGATGGAGAAATTAAAACCTTTACAGACAAGCAAAAGCTAAGATAATACAGCACTACCAAGCCAGCTTTACAACAAATGCTAAAGGAACTTCCCTAGGCAGGAAACAAAAGAGAAGGAAAAGACCTACAAACACAAACCCAAGACAATTAGGAAAGTGGTAATAGGAACATACATATTGATAATTACCTTAAATGTAAATGGATTAAATGCTCCAACCAAAAGACATAGACTGGCTGAATGGATACAAAAACAAGACCCGTACATATGCTGTCTAGAAGAGACCCACTTCAGACCTAGGGACACATACAGACTGAAAAAGGGGATGGAAAAAGATATTCCGTGCAAATGGAAATCAAAACAAAGCTGAAGTAGCAATTCTCATATCAGACAAAATAGACTTTAAAATAAAGACTATTACAAGAGACAAAGAGGTACCCTACATAATGATCAAGGGCTCAATCCAAGAAGAAGATATAACAATTGTAAATATTTATGCACCCAACATAGGAGCACCTCAACATGTAAGTCAAATGATAACAGCCATAAAAGGGGTAATCGACAGTAACACAATCATAGTAGGGGAATTTAACACCCCACTTTCACCAATGGACAGATCACCCAAAATGAAAATAAATAAGGAAACATAAGCTTTAAATGACACATTAAAGAAGATGGACTTAATTGATACTTATAGGACACTCCATCCAAAAACAACAGAATACACTTTCTTCTCAAGGGCTCATGGAACATTTTCCAGGATAGATCATATCTTGGGTCACAAATCAAGCCTTGGTAAAATTAAGAACATTGAAATCATATCAAGTATCTTTTCCGACCACAATGCTATGAGACTAGATATCAGTTACAGGAAAAAATCTGTAAAAAACACAAACACATGGAGGCTAAATAATACACAACTAAATATCCAAGAGATCACTGAAGAAATCAAAGAGGAAATCAAAAAATACCTAGAAACAAATGACAATGAAATCACAATGACCCAAAACCTATGGGATGCGGTAAAAGCAGTTCTAAGAGGGAAGTTTAGAGCAATACAGTCCTACTTCAGGAAGCAAGAAACATCTCAAATAAACAACCTAACCTTACATGTAAAGCAATTAGAGAAAGAAGAACAAAAAATCCCCAAAATTAGCAGAAGGAAAGAAATCATAAAGATTAGATCAGAAATAAATGAAAAAGAAATGAAGGAAACATAGCAAAGATCAATAAAACTAAAAGTTGGTTCTTTGAGAAGATAAACAAAATTGATAAACCATTAGCCAGACTCATCAAGAAAAAAAGGGAGAAGACTCAAATCAATAGCATTAGAAATGAAAAAGAAGTAAGAACTGACATGGCAGAAATACAAAGGATCATGAGAGAATACTAGAAGCAACTATATGCCAATAAAATGGACAACCTGGAAGAAATGGACAAATTCTTAGAAAAGCACAACCTTCTGAGTCTGCCCCAGGAATAAATCGGAAATATAAACAAACCAATCACAAGCACCGAAATTGAAACTGTGATTAAAAATATTCCAACAAAAAAAGGCCAGGACCAGATGGCTTCACAGGTGAATTCTATCAAACATTTAGAGAAGAGCTAACACCTATCCTTCTCAAACTTTTCCAAAATATAGCAGAGGGAGGAAAACTCCCAAACTCATCCTATGAGACCACCATCACCCTGATACCAAAACCAGACAAAGATGCCACAAAAAAACTATAGGCCAACATCACTGATGAACATAGGTGCAAAAATCCTCTACAAAGTACTAGCAAACAGAATCCAACAGCACATTAAAAGGATCATACACCATGATCAAGTGGGGTTTATCCCAGGAATGCAAGGATTCTTCAGTATACGCAAATCAATCAATGTGATATACCATATTAACAAATTGAATGATAAAAACCATATGATCATCTCAATAGATGCAGAAAAAGCTTTCAACAAAATTCAGCACCCATTTATGATAAAAACCCTCCAGAAAGTAGGCATAGAGGGAACTTACCTCGACATAATAAAGGCCATGTATGACAAACCCACAGCCAACATCGTTCTCAAAGGTGAAAAACTGAAAACATTTCCACTAAGGCCAGGAGGAAGACAAGTTTGCCCACTCGCACCACTATTATTCAACATAGTTTTGGAAGCTTTAGCCACAGCAGTCAGAGAAGAAAAAGAAATAAATGGAATCCAAAATGGAAAAGAAGAAGTAAAGCTGTCACTGTTTACAGATGACATGATACTATACATAGAGAATCCTAACGGTGCTACCAGAATACTTGAGCTAATCAATGAATTTGGTAAAGTAACAGGATACAAAATTAATGCACAGAAATCTCTTGCATTCCTGTACATTAATGATGAAAAATCTGAATGAGAAATTAAGGAAACACTCCCATTTACCTTTGCAACAAAAATAATAAAATACCTAGGAATAAACCTACCTAAGGAGACAAAAGACCTGTATGCAGAAAACTATAAGACACTGATGAAAGAAATTAAAGATGATACAAACAAATGGAGAGATATACCATGTTCTTGGATTGGAAGAATCAACATTGTGAAAATGACTATACTACCCAAAGCAATCTACAGATTCAATGCAATCCCTATCAAACTACCAATGCCATTTTTCACAGAACTAGAACAAAAAATATCAGAATTTGTGTGGAAACACAAAAGACCCCGAATAGCCAAAGCAATCTTGAGAAAGAAAAATGGAGCTGGAGGAATCAGACTCCCGGACTTCAAACTATACTACAAAGCTAAAGTAATCAAGACAGTATGGTACTGGCACAAAAACAGAAATATAGATCAATGGAACAGGATAGAAAGCCCAGAGATAAAGCCACACACATATGGTCACCTTATCTTCGATAAAGAAGGCAAGAATATACAATGGAGAAAAGACAGCATCTTCAATAAGTGGTGCTGGGAAAACTGGACAGCTGCACATAGAAGAATGAAATTAGAACACTCCCTAACACCATATACAAAAATAAACTCAAAATGGAGTAAAGACCTAAATGTAAGGCCAGACACTTTAAAACTCTCAGAGGAAAACATAGGCAGAACACTCCATGACATTAATCATAGCAAGATCCTTTTTTACCCACCTCCTAAAGAAATGGAAATAAAAACAAAAATAAACAGGTGGGACCTAATGAAACTTAAAAGCTGTTGCACAGCAAAGGAAACTATAAACAAGACGAAAAGACAACCCTCAGAATGGGAGAAAATATTTGCAAATGAAGCAATTGACAAAGGATTAATCTCCAAAATATACAAGTAGCTCATGCAGCTCAATATCAAATAAACAAACAACCCAATCCAAAAATAGGAAGAAGACCTAAATAGACATTTCTCCAGAGAAGATATACAGATTGCCAACAAACACATGAGAGGATGCTCAACATCAGTTATCATTAGAGAAATGCAAATCAAAACTACAATGAGGTATCACCTCACACATGTCAGAATGGCATCATCAAAAAATCTACAAACAATAAATGCTGAAGAGGGTGTGGAGAAAAGGGAACCCTCTTGCACTGTTGGTGGGAATATAAATTGATACAGCCTCTATGGAGAACAGTATGGAGATTCCTCAAAAAACTAAAAATAGAACTACCATACGACCCAGCAATCCCACTACTAGGCATATACCTGAGAAAACCATAATTCGTAAAGGGTTATATGCCACAATGTTCACTGCAACACTATTTACAATAGGCAGGACATGGAAGCAACTTAAGTGTCCATCGACAGAGGAATGGATAAAGAAGATGTGGCACATATATACAATGGAATATTACTCAGCCATAAAAAGAAACAAAATTGAATTATTTGTAGTTAGGTGGATGGACCTAGAGACTGTCATACAGAGTGAAGTAAGTCAGAAAGAGTAAAACAAATGCTGTATGCTAACACATATATATGGAATCTAAAAAAAAAAAAAAAAAAAAAGGGTTCTGAAGAACCTAGGGGCAGGACAGTCATAAAGACACAGACATTGAGAATGAAGTTGACACAGGGAGGTGGAAGGGTAAGCTGGGATGAAGTGAGAGAGTGGCATGGACATATATACACTACCAAATGTAAAATAGATAGCTAGTGGGAAGCAGCGGCATAGCACAGGGAGATCATCTCGGTGCTTTGTGTTCACCTAGAGGGGTGGGATAGGGAGGGTGGGAGGGAGACGCAAGAGGGAGGAGATATGGGGATGTATGTATATGTATAGCTGATTCAGTTTGTTCCACAGCAGAAACTAACACACCATTTTAAAGCAATTATAGTCCAATAAAGATGTTAAAAAATATTACATTAAATGCAAATGGACTAAATAAACCAGTTTAAAAAGTAGTATATGCATACATGGAATAGTACTCATTAATAAAAAGGAGCAAACTATTGATATGCAGAAAACTTACATGGATCTCAAAGACATCATGCTGAGTGAAAAAAACAATTTCAAAATGTCACATATCATTCAATTGATATAACATTTTTAAAATTATCGAGATGGAAAAATGATTAGTGTTTGCCAGGATTTAAGCATGGTAAGGGGTGGGGTGTGTGTGGATGTAACTATAAAGGGATAGCATGGGGGGGTGGTTTTTGCAGTGATGCAATATTGTGTATCTTGATTGTGTTGGTGATTACACAACTCTGTATAAATAAATATGTGCTAAGTCCCATTCCCATTTTTATTAGTTTATTATGTTAGTTACGATGTAACCACTTGGGGAAACCAGGTGAAGTGCACATGAGACCCTCTGTGCTAATTTCATAATTTTCTATGAATATATAATTATTTCAAAATACAGAGTTTTTTTTTAAGAGATGCTCATGCTCTCACCAAGTGACAATGACACTCATTTACTTCAACATGATCTGTGTTCTCATATGTACTCCTTTTTAGTAAGACTTATGGGAAGCTTGGCATTAACCTATAGAATATCTGAGACCCCAGAAATACCATAAGTATTCCAAGAAGAGGGTCCAGGTTTGCATTTGCTGAAAGAAACCTGATTCTACCCAGTTATTCAAAAAACTCCCTAGCTGAGAATAAGAATGAGTAATTGGAGAGTTTGAATATTGGGCTTTAATTTCCTTGACCTCCAATTACAAGGGCAATAGAATTTGATTTAAGATATTAAATCTTTCAGATGTTTATGCCTTTGAAATTGAACTTTCAAAGAGATTTAGTCTCTCAAATGAATTTCTCCCTCAGAATTCAATAATGGTAGGGAATTCATAATCAATTTGGTACTTGTCTAAGGTTGCCGGATCACTCAGTGTTTGTTCAGAGAAGGAGAACCTTATGAGCACTATGGAATAATTGATTTGTTATAGTAATCAGAACTTACACAATTAAGGGAGGAAGAAGGGGAAGTGTGGTCTGGAATGGCGAGTTGGATTATCAGAGAAAAGTCACTAAGCAGCCTTTATTTAAATGCTAAAGCATGTGGACAAGAAAGGCTTACAGAGAAATCTGGGAAGCTAGGCATAGCCACCTGCCAGAGTGGGATCACGAAGGCAAGTAGGTGATTAGGTCTATGGAAGGCTGCTGTCTGTGTCTGTAGGTGGGCCTGGGGTTGTTGGTCATCAGGACGAAGGGTTAAATATAAGGCAGGGAAATGAGGACTGCCATGAACCTGATGGCGCTTCTGCATCTTTCTGTGACCTTGGGGTAGATTGAGGGCAGGCACCAACCCACTGGCTACATCTGCATCTGTCTCTCTCTGCTTCTAATCACTAGGACCTCAAGAGAAGATAGATGATGCTTTACTTCCACTCTCCAAATATAGATTTCTCTTTTGGCCAATTCTGATTTGGAATCACAGAGGGGAAGGAGTTCTGGGAAACCGAATTCTACGTTAGCTGAGTTGACACAGTCCAAAACCACCACAGTTAACTGTTTAAAATCAGATTGTTTTCATGCTGACTTTTAATGTCTTAGCTGAAACACTGATGTAATATGTTTGAAAAAGAAAAGGTGGATATAATTTGAGAGAAGAAATAAAATTGGAAGTAAAAGTTTCAGACTTGTATAAAGTGTTCTTGGGATTGATTTAATAAGCATACTGTTTTGATGTATTTTTCTGTCTTTTAGAGACACAATCCATCTTGTCCATCAATACTCCTTGAGGAATGTACTACATAGCAGCAGTTTGTATGGACGGAAAGACCTCCTAAGAGTCTGAAGAAGACTCATCAGCTACCCCAGTATACAACAACAATATTTCTGTTTGATTATAGGCTCAATGTTTTATGGAGATAGGTTAATAGAGAATGAGTTTTGGAATACAGGGAGAGACGGAAATTATTCTTGACACCCGATGTTACTAGATAAATGTAGGTGTATCTGCTAGTATGATATTCGTGGCCTCCACCAATTTCTTAGCACACTGGTTTCTAGGGAAGGAGAAATAATTACATGTTTGATGTATTTGGATAATGATTTGGACATGTGCACAACCACGCCATCATAATTTTCTTAGGAAACAGTTGTCCACGGGAGACATGATTTTATTCTGTGGAAACCTGTTGTTTTACAGGCCACCTGTCCCTGGACCAATCTAACTCTGATGTTCAGGAACAGAAGAAAAACATGCCTTATGATAATATTTTGTTAACCTTCTGCCTGGGTCCTTATTTCTATC